>NC_090934.1:1061018451-1061321481 GCF_040938575.1 Ambystoma mexicanum
GCGGTGCAGCCCTAATGGAATAAAAGCATTCACCCCAAGGATTGTCGCACAATGTCTTTCTTTATTAATAACTTAACAGGAACGGAACTCTTTTATTTCTCCTCCTCCCTCTTCCCACGTCATGGCCCACGTGATGACTTCAAGTGGGTCGGTCTCTGTCTTAAAGAGACCTAAGCCTTCTAACCACACAGCTGGACAAATGCCCTTGCTTGCAATCAGCATTCTTCGACCAGTCGTGGAGGCTTCCTGATGGTACGCAGGGCACGACCATTGAGCCCTGTACTGGGGCCTGTTTCTGAGCTGTCGGCTGGCTCCACTAGAGGTTGTGCTGGGATCTCAGGGGAGCCCACAGGCTGTCTCTAGAGTCATAAGGCTCTGGGTCTGGGTCGAGAGGTGGAGTCCTCTTGTTTTCTTCTCCCACAGCATGCTTGAACAACAAGCTGTTTTGTGTTATCTCTTTCTCAGCATTCGCAGCGGTCACCATTGTTCCTTTGAAGGCAATGACCAGCAGAGGTTTCGGAGCATATTGTGAGTCGGTTTTTCTGCTGTTGGCTTGTTGTACCCAGACTTCGTCTCCTATGTAGAATTCTTTTGGCCGGGCTCCTCTCCTTTCATCATCCTCCACTCGGGTGCTTTCCTTCCGTTCGGCATATCTTCTTATGACTTCCTGGTCTGCATGTGGCTGGCTTGTGGGGTGTCTGACGATTCGGGTACAAACCTGATACTTCATCATCAGTTCCACCGGCGTCTTATTTGTGGCTTCATGAGGCGTGTTGCGGTAGTCCCTAGCAGTACACTGTGTATTGCAAAGATCGCAAATTCATGGCCACTGAAAGGCAGACCAATGTCTGATTTTATGGTATTTGGCATCCCCCACTCGCTTATGACCTCATCGAATATAGCTGCCACTTGGGCAAATGCGGTGGATGTTGCTTTCTTTACCATCGGGAATCGTGAGTGTTCATCGATAAAGAATAGTAGATACTCACTGGATTCAAGGGGCCCGTAGAAGTCTAAATCAACCTTCTCCCAGGGGTGTTCCGGAATTTGCGTCGGTTGGCTTGGAATCGGAGGCTCGACCCTGGCAGGTCAACCATTGCATCCAAGAATGGGAACCACACGTGACATCTGGGCTGCCTCTTGGTGTTGTCCGCCCGCAGTGGCCTTTGTGGGATTTCTTGATGACTTCAGAGTGGAGGCTCGCCAGGAAAACCAATCGGCACCCTCTCAGAAGGACTGTCTTGTCTTGTACAGCTAATTCCATGTGTACTTTGGTTAGCCTTTCCAACTCATCTTTGCATGCTCCTTCGTGTCTCAGGACAGCTCAACTGTAGTCCTTCCATCTATTGTTTTCAGTGAGGCTGATCGCTAGGGCCATTGAGGGGTATGCAGCTGAGGTGGAGGCAACAGTCTCGAGTGAGATGCCAGAGGGAGTGCATTGGATGTCATGTAGCTGATGTATACCGTGTCACCTGGTCTGGGCACTAGCTTGCCCACTGCCCACTGGTGGCCTTCATAGATAAACAGCTGGATTGTTTTTGCCACCCGGTCAATGGATTAGTTGAAAGTCATACTCCTGGAGTCTGATGCCCCATCTCTCAATCAAGGGAGGCATTTTTGTCCTGGGGTTCTCAAGGAGTGATAACACGACCTGGTGGTCCGTAATGAGGGTGAACCACTTCCCTATCACAAAGTTGTGGAAGTGTTGGCACGCCCATACAGCGGCCAAGCTCTCTTTTTCGGCCTGTGATTATGCTGAATCTGAATCTGGTGGAGCCAGTGCCCTGCTGGCATATGGGCGTCTCTCCCATTGGGTTTGCGCCAGTATGGCTCCTAGCCCCTCGGGACTCACGTCCACCACAACCTCTGTGTGCCACTCTGGATCAAAGTAGACAAGCCTCCTGGCCTCGGCTAGGGCCTGTTTGATGGTGTTGAATGCTGTTTGACACTCAGCCAACCTTGTGAACAAGGTGTCTTTTGGTTGCAATCGCCGTAGCGGCTCCGTTATGGTGGCGTTGTGTGGAAGATACGTGGCGCAGTAACCGTCAGGTGTCATGCCTTCAGCTGAAAAGATGGGTCCAAAAAACTTCGTTTTGCTGAAACGGCAATTCTCTTTATTTATTTGCATTTTTTTAAAGCGCTCACACAGCCTGGGGCATCAAGGCGCTGTTACAGAATTTAGTTTTGTTGTTGTTGTCTTAGTTGCATATTTATAACGCGCTTAAATACCCAGAGTTTTCTAAGCGCGGACCCGGGGATCGAACCTGTGTTGCTTTGTGTCGTCTTGCTTCCAAGGCGAGCATGTTGCCACTGAGCTATCCTGCCAGGTCTATATTGATGGTCAGCCCGGTCCTTGGACAGCAGCAGAGGTCGCTCGTCATGCTCCTCGTATGATTTTCCGAACACAAAAATGTCATCACTATAGTTCAGTGTCCCTTTTATTGGCCTGATGACTTGCCTAATGGCCTTATGGAAGATTTCAACCGCCAACAAAATGCCAAAGTTTAGGCATTGTTGGGTATTTTGTGTAGATTTGGGGCTTGGCGGTATTTTCTTACCGCTGAAAAATAATTTAGCAACAATCACTCCTTGTATTCAGATTGGGTTATGTATAATAATAATACAGTGGATATGCATTATTTCAGTACACAGACATGCGTGGTTGGTATGCGTGGTTGGTATGCGTGGTTGGTGGTATTTTTGGTGAGCATAATTCCTTTGTTTTATTTGTGGCCCCAATATCCAGAACCCCTTATTTTGTTTAGATTTTTTGTGTAATCACTAGAGAGACCTCAGGCTTGCATTTCAGGAACACCACATTTTCATTTTTAGTGTGCCACCATGGGCAATTTCTCGCTCTCTTATCTATGGCAGCGAGCTATCATGCGGTATCTATCACCAACTTATTTACATTTGGTGAGCTATGTCCAGGGCCTCTCTTTCTGCCGACTCATAGACCTCCGGCAGACTATAACACACACAGTTATAATTGCTCATACTGAATGACATTGTGCACAGAGCTGCAGCCAAATCTAATTTTTAGCTACCTTAAAAATGACAATTACACTGTCTAAACATCTCCCCACATCATCAGCAATGTATTGGTAAATGCACAAAGGAAAGAGAAAATAAAACACACCACCCGACTGCTTTCAGATATTTTTGTGTATTATAAAAGTTGCATTTAAACACGATCTCACTCTTTTTACAGAAATAAATGAAATAGCACAGTAACAGCATTATTTGTGATACACTGAGAAGAGAGTGGCGGGGAACAAGAATTCAATTTGCAACATTAAACACGTGGGTAAAGCACAGGAATCTCCTTTCCTACACTGACTGAATATTTTTGCACACACACTCAGTCCCCACACTTCAGCGAGATAATTACCAGGCTTGTTCAGCATGTAACTTCTTAGGCTGGTCGCCTTCTGGAGGGGTTCACCCAGCAAGGTCAAGCATTTGCTTTCACTCAAACTGGGACTTGTTGACTGGGAATCCCAGTCTCTGCAACCCAGTTGAATCTGCTTTACGAATCAGGCATCCCCAGCTATCAACCCAGTCCTTCTCCGAGCTGTGTCAAGATGACTCTCCCTAGCTTCTTCCTCGAGATTATACTAGAAAACTCTGGTTACCTCCTACCAAAGGATCCTAACTAGTAAAATTCCATCATGCCCTATCCACCCTCTGCACACAATGGCTTGGCTTATACAGTTGCAACTGTAACCAAACTGATTTCCTGCTTATTCGAGTCTTTGCTTCCTGCAAATACTGTGGACAGAGCGCAGATAGAAGCAAAGAAAAAATATCTAAATGGAGTCTGAAATGAGTTTCAGCCTGGCTCATTTTGCAGTGTAGAACACATTATATTATTAATGAGTTAGCGTGTTAGTTTTTTGTTAATGAGGTTAGTTCATTAATCCTCAAATGTGTCTCCTGCAACAGAGGAATTTCAGGTAAAAAGAAAAAAATAGTGTGCATTTTGAATATGAAAAATAAAATGCGCTTTTGAATGAGAAAATTGTTTGTTTTTAACCTGTGTAGCCTGTCTTCATTTACATTTCCATATGTTGCACTGGCAACACATAGCTTGAAGCATTTGCATTAAACCCATGCAGTGGTGCTGCATATAAAAATGCTCAATAACACATGTCTTGCTGTACCACATTATATCAATACATCAAACCCATGCAGTGGCGCTGCACTTCAAAAAACATGCTATACATTGATTCTGTGCAGTCGTGCTGCGCTCTGTGCTCCCAAAACACGCTAAACAATCCTACATATACCCTCCTTTTTTTTTAGAACTTGGCTCCGATCCAAGCCAATTTCTAAAAAAAAAACCTGCTTCTTTTCTTCTTTTCAAAATGTGTGTGTATTGTGGTATCTTTCTCTTCCTGACATAGCTACTAAAGTTATCAACATTTTAATTTTTACTGATAGCACAATCAACCATCCACCCATGATTAGCACCAGGACAGCCAAACCCACTACAGAGCGTTCTCCCCAGGTTCCCCAATTAAGGGGCCGATTCATGGAACAAACGTGCGCCGAAAATCTTTGCGCAAGCAGGCGCAAGCAGGCGCAAGTAGGCGCAAGTGCAAAAAAACAGACGCACGCGCATGCGTGCGATTCATGGAAGTCCATGCGCGTGTTTTCCTCGGGATGTGCGCCAAACCCGTGCATGGAGCACACGTCACTGCAACATCCCGAAAGACGTGCGCGACGCGCACAGTGAAAGCGCACAACCTCGGCGCATACACTAGAAAGTGGGCGGAACACGGGGCGTAACGCGCGAAATGGGGAACAACGCGCGAAAATAAGGGCGTAACTGGGGATGTACTGCAGGGAAGCAGACGGAACGCCCACACGCACCCGAACCACACGTATTCATGGAATCGAATAGGGCAAAGCCACGCACAGCCAAAGACACGCACAAGCCGAAACACGTCCGCCACACGAAGGCAGGCGGTAGCGTCCCTGCGCATTACAAAAGTGGCAACATACAGCAATTGTGCCTGTGCGAGCGGGTCACGTGTATTTCGGGGTTGCGCGGGAAGTTACACATGCGATTGAGCGGGGTACGTGTATTTCGGGGGTGCGTGGGAAGTCACACACGCGATCTGGCCTGGGGGAGCGGGCTACGTGTATTGCAGGGGTTCGCGTGAACTTTTTCACGCGATCGGGCCTGGGGGAGCGGGCTACGTGTATTGCAGGGGTTTGCGTGAACTTTTTCACGCGATCGGGCCTGGGGGAGCGGGCTGGGTTCGCGGGTTCTGGGAGTTCACGTGATCGGGCCTGGGGGAGCGGTCTACGTGTATTTCAGGGGTTCGCGTCGTGTATTTCAGGGGTTCGCGTGAACTTTTTCACGCGATCGGGCCTGGGGGAGCGGGTTACGTGTATTGCAGGGGTTCGCGTGAACTTTTTCACAGGATCGGGACTGGGGGAGCAGGCTACGTGTATTTCAGGGGTTCGCGTGAACTTTTTCACGTGATCGGGCCTGGGGGAGCGATCGGGCCTGGGGGAGCGGGCTACGTGTATTGCAGGGGTTCGCGTGAACTTTTTCACGCGATCGGGCCTGGGGGAGCGGGCTACGTGTATTGCAAGGGTTCGCGTGAACTTTTTCACGCGATCGGCCCTGGGGGAGCGGGCTACGTGTATTTCAGGGGTTCGCGTGAACTTTTTCACGCGATCGGGCCTGTGGGAGCGGGCTATGTGTATTTCAGGGGTTCGGGCCTGGGGGAACTTTTTTACGCGATCGGGCCTGGGGGAGCGGGGTACCACTCACCGTCTGCCTTGCGTGTAGAAGAACGCGTAGCCAACACCCGCTGTGAAGTAATAGCGTGTGAACCCCAACGGATGGAAAACACACGCACCGCACGAAAAGCACGTACAGAGCAGTGTAAAGGCACGCGGGATCTCCAAGCCCTGCCCTGCCTGCTTACGCGCTAAGGGCCTTTCCTCGATTTTCACGCTGACGTGCAGGATTTTCACGTGCCAAATCACTCCATATCAAGCTGGCTACGCGAAAACACACGGAAGACCACGCTCCTGCCCAGAAGGCCGAATTACTGCCCCCCAGCGCCCCGAGAAGCCTCCCACGTGCCATCTGCTGCTGCATGCCTGCCTGCTGCCACCGTGCCCTGCCATTTGGTGCCTGCACATCAGCCATCTGCAGGGGTCCAGTTGCTGTGTCCACCCCTGCTGGAACAGAAGACTCCCGACTCGGATAACATCGCTCCACAGCCCAGCCCCAGGACCAAGTTGCCCACCCACTCTTGCCCCTGGGGTTGCCATGTCGGGCACATCAACATCTGGCACCAGTGGCAACCCCCAGCCAGAGGGGCAGAGGGGCACCAGCTTCACTGCCACCGAAGTTGGTGTCCTGGTGGAGCAAGTCCTGGGGCAGTATGATGCCCTCTTCGGATCGTCCCGCGCCAACAAGGAAGGACGGGAGAGGATCTGGGCCGACTGTGTGGTTGCCATCAACGCGGAGGGGGTGGCAACCCGCACCATCCAGAAGGTCAAGAAGCGCTGGGAGGACTTGCGGTCCAGGACCCTCATAAAGGCCCGGCGCCTCGTGGAGGGGGGCCGGGGCCGCATGAGTTCCATCCAGATGAGGATCCTGGAACGCGCACACCCAGCGCTCCACGGCCAGGTCCTTGAGAGGGAGACCCGTCTGGAGTTGAGAGGTAAGTGGCCAAGCATTGCTGTGTGAGACAGGGCATGTTGCAGTGTGCTTGTTGTCTGATACTTGCCTGTATGTGTGACATAGGCCATGTACGCATGTATGTGTGCAGGGACATCATGGTAATGCATGTGCGACCAGTAATGTGTGAACCGCACGGTTGTTGCATGTGTTTAAATGCGACATGGGGAGCCCTATGCAGATTGTACACATGAGAGCATGGCAGTCTCAGTTCCTGGACATGGGTGGGGGTGAAGGATGGGTGCTGATGCCAGGTACATATATGGTATCCATGTCTGTGTGCCTGACCTGCGTGTCTGTGACTTGTGAATGCCATGGATGCATGACACATGTCTGTGACAATGTACAGATTCACTGATGCAGCCTAGTCATCCTTGTATCCACTGTGATTGGGGTGTACGGGGCCAGATGGATGTGACTGAGGTGAAGTGTGTGCATGTGATAGGCATGACCCATAATGCATGTGAGTTCCATTACATTGTATGTTTCGAGAGTCCATTGGACATGTATGGAAATGTCCATGGCATGCACCATGACTGTCACTGTGTGTGTTTTGCCTGGACTGACACCTGTGTTGTGGAGGGACATGATGGAAGTGTACTTTGACAGTGGCACTCATCTGCTATTGCTTCCTGTCTAGGGGACCATTGTACAGTACCCTGATGCTTGTGTTCTATGTCTCCCTCTACGCAGCGGCTAGTGAAGAAGAGGGCGGAGACGGCGCTGTGGAGCAAGGCGGCGGGGATGCCCCCACGGCTGCAGCGGAAGGGGTGGGTGAGCCCCCACAGGGGCCTGCTACGGCGGAAGATGGTGAGGAGCCATCCAGGTTGGTGGTTTCCACAGAGGAGGAGGAAGCCGCCACTGAGGTGCACATGGGGCCTGGTGGGGGCATCCCTGCTGGTGCAAGTGGTGCAGTCCAGGGGCAGGGGCAGGAGGCAGCACAGGTCACCGTGGAGGGGCCTGTGCATGTCGCTGTCCCTGACCCTGTGGGTGCACCACCATGCACCAGCAAGGATGCCCCGTCCCAGGCCCGTCCGCAGGTAGAGGGGATGTCCATGTCATCTGACTCCCCTCCACCTGCGGACGAGGGGACCCCTGGCCGTATGGAGAAGTTCCTGATTGGGGTCGTGATGTGCACCGCTGTGATTCGTGATGCCGTGCGTGCTTCCCAGGAGGAGCACACACGTCATCACGAAGAGCACCGTGCCGACGTGGCCCAATTGGGATCGTCCATGTTCGGCGGTTTCCTGCATGTGTCGGCCAATCTGGCGGCCCTCTCCTCCTCTGTGGAGACTATACGCCAGTCGTTCTCCTTGCCGTCTTCCGGCCCAGGTGCCACCAGGGCCCCCTGTGGACCTGCCCTGACCAATGCAGCCAGCTCGGTGGGGATCCCATCCCTGCCATAGTCGGGAGTCAGAGGTCCAGCAGGGGTGGACACCACAGCAACTGTACCCCAGCAGATGGAGGATGTGCCGGCATCATCAGGCAGGGCACGTGCACAACGGCGTCGGTGGATTCCATCAGCCTGGATGCCGTCGTGCTGGCAGAGGCAGTGGCGTCGGAGGCAGCAGCGGAGTCAACGTGGGAGGCATCATGGCTCGGGGCCATCAACATCAGAGGGGTAGGCATCGGCCGGAGGGCAGGAGGACCCAGGACGAGAAGTGTCTTCCGTGTGGCAGCGGTTGGGCCAGCAGATAGGTGCGGAGCGGCGGCGGGCGGAAGAGGCGCGGCTCACAATGGTCAGGGCGGAGAACTCCATGCGGAGGGCCCTGAGGCGGGCTGAGTGCCTTAAGGCAATCCGCAGGGGGTTGGAGGAGGAGATGGCGTCGTCCCTGCGGACCCTCGGGGCCATGGAACAGGACCTCCTCCGGGACATCGAACAGGAGTTCGATGATGCCCTGGCTCGGAACATCACGGAGTGAGCCGCTGGACTTGCCCGCCGCCTTTGTATATAGTTATATAGTTAGTGTTAGGTTTCCTTTATTTTTTTTTTATTTGGTTGCGATTGGACAATGCGCCACATTTTTGTATGTAGTTCAGTTTTTAGTTAGTTGTCATAGTTAGGTTTCATTTGGTTGGGCTCATGGACCCGGGATTATCTTGTAAATGGTTCGTCAATGGATTTTTCTATTTTTTGGATTTTTTTCATCGCCATGGAGCAATGGTTTTTGTTTATCATTTACACTTGGATTACTTTTCTGACTGTGACTTTGGACACCATTTATTTTGATTGTGCTGTGTGTGTTTGATTTTTTTCATGGACATTCATCTTCTTTTGGTTGTTTTGCTTTGTGGTTTTTCTCATTTCATTTCCATTCAAGTTGATTTTAAATACATTTTTATTTTCATCCTTCAATGTGTCGTATCATCTCATTGCTTTCATGCATGTCATGTTGGGTGTTTTAACATTCACTTGCAGCCATTGTGTGTGACAGACATGTGTTTATTTGCATTATTTACATTGGGTGTGTAACATGTAATTGCCTTTGATATGTGGGTGGATGTGATGGTTGGGCCTTTTGGCAGGGGAGGATGGCCATTACGGACATGATTGGGGATTGGTGGGACCCAGGTGCAGGGGGGCATGGATGGGACATGGGCGAGGGCCTGGTGGAGGGTGCCCATGACTGCTGGGGGGTGGGGGTGGTGGGAGACATGGGTGGGGGCCTGGTGGTGGATGCCCCTTCACTGCTGGGGGGTGGGGGTGCTGGGAGACATGGGTGGGGGCTGGTGGTGGGTGCCCCTGCACTGCTGGGGGGGTGGGGGTGGTGGGGTACATGAGTTGGACATGAGTGGGGGCCTGCTGGCAGGTGCCCCACAGTGCTGGGGGGTGGGGGTGGGGTGGGGAACATGAGTTGGACATGGGTGGGGGCCTGCTGGCAGGTGCCCCACAGTGCTGGGGGGTGGGGGCGCTGGGAGACATGGGTGGGGGGCTGGTGGTGGGTGCCCCTGCACTGCTGGGGGGTGGGGGTGGTGGGGTACATGAGTTGGACATGAGTGGGGGCCTGCTGGCAGGTGCCCCACAGTGCTGGGGGGTAGGGGGGGTGGGGAACAGGAGTTGGACATGGGTGGGGGCCTGCTGGCAGGTGCCCCACAGTGCTGGGGGTGGGGGTGCTGGGAGACATGGGTGGGGGCCTGGTGGTGGGTGCCCCTGCACTGCTGGGGGTGGGGTACATGAGTTGGACATGAGTGGGGGCCTGCTGGCAGGTGCCGCACAGTGCTGGGGGGTGGAGGGGGTGGGGAACATGAGTTGGACATGGGTGGGGCCCTGGTGGCAGGTGCCCCACAGTGCTGGGGGGTGGGGGTGCTGGGAGACATGGGTGGGGGCCTGTGGAGGGTGCCCCTGGTGGCTGGGGGTGCAGGGGGACATGCGTTGGTGGGCAGTAGTGCAAGTTGACATGTGGGTTGGCTGGGGGGCATGGCCATGGTGGATGGGGTGCCTGCAGGACATGTGCAGGGTAGGCCCCTGTGGTGTGAGCCACCTGCAGGAGCCGTGGAGGGTGTAGAGGGAACACCTGGGAGGACCCACACGTGCAATTCACGTGTGGTGCTCCCCGTGCACCCCTGTAATACACGTACCTTGATGGAATCGCGTGTGGAACTTCCCGCGCACCCCTGAAATACGTGTACCCTGCTCGCACGGGGCCAATCGCGTGTGGAACTTCCCGCGCACCCCTGGAATACACGTACCCTTATGGAATCGCGTGTGGAACTTCCCGCGCACCCCTGGAATACACATACCCTGCTGATTTCGCGTGTGAAACTTCCCCCGCACCCCGAAATACACGTACCCTGATAGAATCGCGTGTGGAACTTCCCGTGCACCCCTGGAATACACGTACCCTGCTGATTTCACGTGTGAAACTTCCCCCGCACCCCGAAATACACGTACCCTGATGGAATCGCGTGTGGAACTTCCCGCGCACCCCTGGAATACAAGTACCCTGCTGATTTCGCATGTGAAACTTCCCCCGCACCCTGAAATACACGTACCCTGCTGATTTCGCCTGTGAAACTTCCCCCGCACCACAAAATACACGTACCCTGATGGAATCGCGTGTGGAACTTCCCGCGCACCCCTGGAATACACGTACCCTGCTGATTTCGCGTGTGAAACTTCCCCCGCACCCTGAAATACACGTACCCTGATGGAATCGCGTGTGGAACTTCCCGCGCACCCCTGAGATACGTGTACCCTGCTCGCACGGGCCCAATCGCGTGTGGAAATTCCCGCGCACCCCTGAAATACATGTACCATGATGAAATCGCGTGTGGAAATTCCCGCGCACCCCTGAAATACACGTACCCTGCTGAAATCGCGTGTGGCACTTCACGCGCACCCCTGAGATACGCGTACCCTGCTCGCACGGGCCCAATCGCGTGTGGAAATTCCTGCGCACCCCCGAAATGCACGTACCCTGCTGAAATCGCGTGTGTAACTTCCCCCGCACCCTGAAATACACGTACCCTGCTGATTTCACGTGTGGAACTTCACGCGCACCCCTGAAATACACGTACCCTGCGGAAATCGCGTGTGGAACTTCCCGCGCACCGCTGAAATATGCGTACCCTGCTCGCACGGGGCCAATCGCGTGAGGTACTTCCCGCGCACCCCAGTGATACACGTAGCCCGCTTGCCGTGCTGGTACAGGGTTAGCGCAGCCCTTTGCGCTGGATTGGGTATATTGATGGCTTTTCCCTGCGCGAGAGGCGTTCTTGGGGGCGTAACTGGCGCTGCTGCAGGGTCGCTGCACCACTGTGCGCCACGGCTGGTTTTGGTGGCTGGAATCCATGAATACGCTGTGCGCGAAAATGGATATTAGCGCACGCGGCTGGCGCAGGGATTCGCACGCGCACACTGTGCGCCAGCCGCGTGCGCCACTTGTGCGCTGAATTCTATGAATTACCCCCTAAATCTTTCCACTTCTATTATACCCAGGTTACTAACTGTAATATTGTTTTTTTTAAAATTCATTCTTATTACATGTTTTTCTTTGTGATTCAATAAAAACTCCACATGGAAATGTGTCCCTTTGAAAAAAATCGATATTCTCTACTTGGCTTTCCCAAATATCGTTTGTTACATGAAACAATGTTAACCCTCCAATTGACACAATTGTATCCTTCGGAACCTGCAAGTAAAAAACATTATATTTCACCTGTTTAACCACATATGTTCCATGATTCAAATGTACTAGTGTCATGTTCTTTAAATGGGTGCTGACTAACCATTTACCTCTGACCATGTTAGCCTATGCCAATTCTTCACTCCCCATATTGCTAATGATCACTTCACATCCTTCTGATAAACTTGGGTCAGATCTCAAACCACAAATAGCGTCTGTGGCATCAGGAACAAACGGTTTACCCGGGCACATATAGTTTTGTTCTTTAAATTTGACACACGTTTCCAAGTTTGGTCTCAAGTAAACTTCAGGTTCGCACGACTGAAATGCCACCACTTCTGGAGTCTTAATCTTAATAAATTTGTCCTCTTGCCAAAATCCCACATTGTGTACCCACTTGGTCTGATAAATAAGTTCAGGAGCTACATATGGGATGCATAGTAAAAACCCCATCCCCAACCTCTCCAAGTCCACATATAATGGCATTGCATTAGCCATTTCAAATGCAATTTTTACTTGTTTCACATCAATCTCCCTCCTGGTCAACCTTTCTATCATTTGATGAATAATATCCTGTGAACAAAATACAATGGTATACGTCCTTGAATTAAATGTGAAATTGCAGTTTGAACTTCTCTCATATAATTTGTCAATAGTCTATCCACAGGATTCATTATATTCAAAATCTCACTGAGTGTTTTGTCATGCTTAATAATTAACTTAGTTGCTCGTTGCATCACATCCGCTTGTTCATTCAATATGAACGCAGTTTCATTTACAAACCTTACTTGTTCATCCAATCCCCCTCTGATTCCATCTAACGTTTTTTGTATTATTTCTAGGTCAACACTCAGTTGTTGTGCGTTAGTGCTTAGTGTCCCTACTGAAATGGCATTGGCTGTTGATATCGTGGTACCTATTATGGCTCCAATTATAGATATTACCAATGAGATCGCCAGCATCACGGCTCCTCTCTTTCCTCTCCTCTTCTTAATGTCTGCTGGGTTCACAAATGTTTTCTCCAATTGCATCAATATATCTCTTATTGACTGCTTAGAGTCCGCTTTTCTTATTTCTAGTCACTCTTTAGTCTGTTCAATCTTAATTCCGGTATTGTTCAAATGTTTTTCAATCAAAATCTCAGGATTCAGTGGTATGTAGATATTTTGGAAAATCATCCTTCTATCACTCATGATGAATCCTGGTGCTTCTTCTACTGCGATACCAGATGCCGGTCCAGGTTCAATGACAACCTGTGCTTCTGAATTTTTTAAGATCCCTCCGGATATCATCTTCATTAACCATATTGTTGGTGTCATCTTCAATGCTGATCGCTTTGCAGCCTTGGTCATCGCACCCCTTCGGGGCTTTTCCGGAATCCGTCCACATGGGCTCCAGGACTCCATCGTCTCCCGTGACCTCCGGTACAAATATGTTAATATTCTAAATCAAACAGAAAAGAAACAGATTAAGTATATAGCACAATACCAATTTCACCCTTTTGCCAAAATAAAACATGCCTTCTAAAATACTTCGCCTTTTTTCCTTTCGCCTTCTGAAATTAAGCACAGGTTATAGAGAACAAGCATACATAAAACAACATTCAATATTTAATGCATTTTCATTCTGCAACTTCAGCTTCTATTTTTTTAATATTATTTGTATATACATATACTACATTGTTTATATACCATTTCAACCATCTTTTTTTTTTAACTTCTCTGTCACTGCCTCCTGACTAGACATAGGGCCTCATTCCGAGTACGGCGCTAACCAATGGCGCTCTTAACGCCTTGGTTGACGCCGTACCCGGACCGGCAGCGCCTTGGTGGATGGCGGAATTACCGTGCCATTCCAAGGTTGGCGGGGCGGTAATTGCCCATTCACCAAGGCTCTTCCCCATTCCCAAATGAGCCCCCATAGGGCTCAATGGGAATGGGGAAGATGCAAATAATGGTGATCGTTCATTACGGTCACCGTTATTGGCTTGGAGGCCCCTTTGCACCCTCGACTTTAAAACCTGCTCAAAGTAAGCGTTAAGGGCGAGGGCGCAAAGGGAACTCGGAGTATGGCGGTAAGGGATCACCGCCACCGGTCTCGTTACCGGTGGCCGCTATCCCTTACCGCCATACTCGGAATGAGGCCCATAGTCACTCCACCTTTTTACGTTCAAGGGACTTTATCTGTTTCTACATGCTCAAGCTCCCTGATCTCCTGTCTGGGATGGCATGGCTTAATCTGATTTACGTGCACAAATTGCTCTATTGTTGTTTCACCTTCAGTCTTTAAAATTTTATAAACTACAGGAGAAACCTTATCTATGATTCGAAATGGCCCCTGCCAGGCTGCTAGAAATTTAGAATTTTTCAGTTTACTTTTTCCAAAATTAAACTTATACACCTGATCCCCTACACTGTATTCTCTCACTGATGTTCTTTTATCGTAGTATGACTTTGCACTGTCAGCAGCCCTTTCCAGATTTCTCTGAACAAATGCAAATACATGTTGCAAATGCTTCCTCAATTCATCAATGTACTCATGAACTGTGGATGCACTCACAAGTGTCTGCTCATGTGTTCTGTATAGTAGGTGTTGTGGTAACACCATTTTCCTACCTGTCAAGACCTCATGGGGGGCTAACACCTGTTGCTTTGGCAGGAGTTGATCTGATTGCCATCAAAACCAACGGTAAACGTAAATCCCAGCTGGAACCTGCTTCTGCCACAAATTTCTTTAAATGTCCACAACAGACCTATTGCTCCGTTCAACTCCACCTGAAGAGGCTGCCCGATATGCGATATGTAGTTTCCTTTTCACACCCAGTATTTGCCATACCTTACTCATTAGAGTACTTGTGAAATGACTTCCTCTGTCTGACTCAATTCTTTGTGGCAACCCAATCCTTGTGAACACATGGTTCAACAGCAATGTGGCTGCTGTTTGCGCACTACAATCTGGTGCAGGAATACATTCAATCCACTTCGACATCAAACATATCACACTCAAAATATACTGATTCCCCCTGCTCGTCCTCTTTACAGGCCCTACATAGTCTATTTGCAAATCTGACCATGGAAGAGTTAGGCCTCTTTTCATCAATGGGGCTCTATGCATTGGTGAAGCAGGTTTAAATTGGGCGCATACTAGACAACCTCTAGTATATAATTCCACATCTTGGGACATATGTGGCCAGTAAGCATAATCTTTTAGTATTTCCAAAGTTTTTTGTGAACCTCTGTGGCCTGCAGTTATTGCATCATGTGCATGTTGTAGCATTAGCCCTCTGAATGAAAGGGGTACCACCCACTGTATTTGTCCTGTTATGGACTCTCTAATCATGAGTCCATCCTGCAGTCTAACTCGTTTTTTATTCTTTAATAGCACCCTCAACTCTTCTTTTCCCATACAATCATTTTCTGTTAAAGGGTTTTGTTCAGGATCTATCAAATGGTTATAACAGATTCCCAAAATTCGATCATTCTTTTGTGCCTCAATCAAATCTTGGTCTGGGGTATTGTAACTCCATTGTACCACTGGTTGCTCTGTCTCCTTTGGTGTTTTAGAACGTGTTACTGCATCAATCTGTATTTCACCCAGTAAATTTTCAATAGGTAGCAATTCTCCCATCACAGCCCCAATTTTAGCCAGGTGATATGCCTTATCATTTCCCTCCTTATCCTCTCCGCGTGTTTTTAAATATCCACAAATTTTTCTCCAGTATATTGTCAAATCATTTTCTGACACCAATTTGTCTATGGCTTGTATCAGTTTTCCATGTTTAAGTGGCTTTTTGTTGTATGTAACCATGCCTCTCGCTTTCCAGCCAGGTAAATACTCCACAAAGCTATTTCGTGCATAGTCAGAATCAGTCACCAGGACAATTTCACTGAATTTATTATCAACTGCAGTAGCAATTGCTTTATAAATGGCCGCCAATTCCGCCACTTGACTGCTTCTAGCTCCAATCCTCAGCCCTACACTGGGGACGCCTTGACATTTCAACCAGACATTCCCTATTCCTGACACTAATTGTTTATTACTGCCATTTTCAATGTGAAAAGCACAACCATCCACATATACAGTTGGCAGATCCTTGCATGTTTTTTCATCAAAAGCTTTGTGTGGTAATTGTTCAAATTCCTGCAAACTAGGTTCCTCTTCCATTTCTTTTGATACTTGTTCAGCTGCACAGTCATGTAAGTCAGCTAACCCTTGAGCAATTGGGCTCTTTTTATTTTGTCCATATATCACTTCTACAGGAAAACCTTGAAATGCCAGCGTCCATGAAGTGATTCTGGACTGCGCTAGATTACCTGACCTAATTCTTTTACTCTCTAAAAACTGCAAAGGTTGATGATTTGTTTCAATAATCACCTTTTCTCCCTGAACAATAGGGCGGAAATGTTGTAGCGCCCACACAGTGGTTAATAGGGCCTTTTCACATTCATTGAATTTCATTTCAACTTGGGAAAATGCTTTACTTGCATATGCAATAGTTTTGTGATTCACATCATGTTTTTGGGATAACACTGCTGACATACAATGTTCAGAGAACCCCATTTCTACAAAGAAATCCCTACCCTTCATGGGATATGCTAAACATTGTGCCTTTAAAAGACATTCCTTCAATTTAGCTACTGCCTCAGACTGCTCTTTTTCCCATATCCAGGGTGTATTCAGTTTAAGCAGTTTAGTCAATGGTTGAGTGATTTCAGCATAATTTTCAATGAACTTTCTGTTATAGCCTGTCATCCCTAATAAACGTTTTACCTCTTTCACATTTTTAGGGTCCTTTAGTTTTTGTATGGCCTCTATTTTCTTCTTTTGTGGATTTAGCCCATGTTCAGTCACTTCATGGCCTAGAAAGTTCACTTTTTTCTTGCACCATTGTGCTTTTTGTAAGGACACTTTGGCGCCTGCTTTCTGCAATTGGCCAAGCACATGTCTTATTTCATCAAAATGGCTTTTCAGGCTTTCATTTTTTATCAGGACATCATCCACATAAACTATGGTTCCTCTTTCCGCTGCATCTGGCATGGCCTTTCTCAAAAATATGCCAAATGCACTCCCACTATTGATGTACCCGAACGGAGCTCTAAGCCAGGTGTATTGAGTCCTGTCAAATGTAAAGGAAAATAAATTCTGTATCTCCTCTGCCAATGGCACGCACCAATATCCAGAGGTGAGATCTAATGTGGTAAACACTTTTGAACCATGTACCTGAGCTAGGCCCTGATCAATGAATGGCAGTGGCCATCTGGATACTGGCACTCTTTTATTTAACTCCCTCAAGTCTGCACATAGCCGCCATTGACCATTTGGCTTTAACACACCTAAAATAGGTGTATTGGATGTGCTATGAATGGGACCGATGATTCCCCGAGCTTCCAAATTCTTTATAATCTCTGCTAATGATTCTAAACATGCCAGCGGTAGTCTATACTGGCGTACAAATACTGGACTTCTGCTACACCCTTCTGGTAGTGTGGCCACATGTAAATCAGTTAAACCGCAACCATAAGCATCTTTTGCAAATACATCCTTAAACTCCATAAATATCTCCCTCAGATTGTTTCTACCTCATCGCTGTCACATGCATCCGCTAAGGAGATCTGCTCTTCTGCCATTTTGGAAAATTCTGGAAAATCTTCTGGTAAGGGAATCTCGGCGCTTTCCTCTAACTGTGTGGCTGTGTCTTTTTGTAAAGCTGCCACTTTTAATATTTGCCACCTATTGCCACTTTTAAATATTTTGTCATATCAGCTTCCACTTCAATGGGCTGATTTTCTGTTTCATTTTCATTTATATTAAATGTTATGCAATCCTCTTGATGGCAGCACACTGTCTCATTTGAATCATAAGGATACACAGAATTAATTTTAAATATTCCTTTGGGCTGAGAGTCCAGGTGTTCTGGCAACTCACCCTTGGCATCTACATACTTTTCAGGGATATTTCCAATCACCATGTTATTTAAATCTGCCGTATAATGTGATTTTTGTATGGCCATTCCTAATGGGGAGTTTTCCTCTGACAACCTTTATTATTTACCATATTTTTTACAGATCCTTCACCAATATCTACCAATGGAATGTATTCATAATCCAGGCCTTGCTGTTTTATGGATTCATTCAGGCATACAAATGCATCAGAGTCTTTCATCTGCTGTCCATTTTTGCATTTCAGTGTTATTGCAAACTGTTTTGTAAATGAAGGAATAATAGTATCTTTCCTCATTTGTAATTTGATTGCATAAGGAACCAGTTGTGCACAATGATAAGCCCTTCTTTTGTCTTCAAATTCAGGTGCCGGCCCACCTAGGCGTGACCATAGTTTTTGATTAAGGAAATCTAACACCATACACATTCTGTGCATGATGTCATTTCCCATGTAAAAGTCATTTTGTGCTCCACTCACTATCCATACATTATGGTAAATTGTTTTCTGCCCAATGCTAATTTTAAGCATGCATCTGCCTGCAATTCGGTTTTCAAAGTCTGGACTGTCCAACCCAGAAACATATTGGTTTTTAATCCTAAATTTCGGGATTTCCTCCCTCTCCATTATTTTTTGCAAACATTTCTCATTAATGAAGCTCCTCTCCTGTTCAAGCGCTAAAGTGGCTTTTATTGTTTTAAAACAGTTATTTATACCAACATGAACCCATGGTTGCTCATCTTCCATGTGTATTTCAGCAAGAGTGGTAATGTGTTTTTCTGAATCTGTTTTAGGAGCAATATTCTGTTTGATTGTTTTCTCTTTTAAATAAAAACGTAATGTGTGCTCATCTATGGCAGTCTGCCAATTTTTCCTTGGGTCCAAGTATATTTGTACAGGTAGTCTTTCATTGTCGCTCTGCATTTTGTCTTGACACATTAATATAACAGTGACACTAGGTATGCAACTATTCTGGAGATATACCTCCACAGCATCATTTGTTTTGGCAACGGTGTGACATTCATTTATGTTGCTATTTTGTGATTTTAGTTTCTTAGGTCTCAATGGTTTTTTGGTTAAGGACCACAGCACTCCATTCACCCCATCTATGAGAGGAGACAATCTTTTCAGGCAATCTGTCCCCATCAGCAATGGGAATTTCACAAATAGATGTGATCAATACCTCTTGTTTCATTCTGTGCTTTCCTATTTTTATGTCAACCTCAGTTACACCTATGATGGGCACCTCCTCCCCATTAAAGTTATGCACTGGACCTTGATTTTCCTTCACTGTGATCTGATTCTGTGGGGGTCTCCCTTCATTGATACTCTTTACCAGCTCCTTGGACATAATTGTGGCCTGTGCGCCAGTGTCAATCATAGCAAATGTTTGGCATTTTTCTTCTACAGTGATCGGTGCATAATATCTGTCCTCAACTTCCTGTAATACACATAAGAAGTGTGAATTCTTACTGATTTCAGGGCTCACCTTTCTCAGGCCTTTTTCACTTTTGGCTAAGCACATTGGTAAATGGAAAGACATTTTTCCCTCCTTTTTACCCATTTCTGCGCGAGAGACTTTATTCATTTCTCCATGATCAGAGTGGCCACTGTTCGCCCATCCATCTGGGTATCATCAGGACCACATTACAACCTCCCAACTGAACATGTGTAACAACATCATTTAGTAATTTGTCATTATTTAATTCTGTGCATTTGTGATCATTTAGTGTGGTACCAGCCCTTTCAGCCTCTTCAAAAATACTTGGCTCAAATAATTCTTCAGGTGATTGATTTGTACCGTCCTTTTGAGTATTCCCTTTTTCTGTCTGTGTTTGTTCACCATTTTGACTGTCCAGGGAAGGAGCTATAGCATCCCCACTTACTCCCTGTTCACTGGTATTCCCCATGCATGAGTTATTTTTCTTAAATCTGTCCCTTTGTTCTTTTGGAATTTCAGGTGTTTCTTTTTCATTTGCACAAACCTTCAATGTTTGATTTAGCTCTAGGTTAAACCGTACCTCTTTTTTAGAAGTGTTTGCACTTTCTGTTACATGTTCATTTTCTGGCGTTTCCACTTTTAATCATTAGACATCTCAGAGTCATTATGCGAAATTACATCAGGGCAATCTGTCTTTTTGGCACAGCAGGTATCATGAGTACTTAGTCACTTTTCAGACGCCCCCCGGTCATTGCTATGGCCATCAGCCCCCTCCTTGGATGGCTGTTTTTGCACTGTACAGAGCTTTCCTATTTGCTCAGCTAACATTTTCACTTGGGCCTCAAGGCACTGGAATCTTTCCATCTCTCTAGAATCCTCTCTGTATGGCCTAGATCGATATTGATTGCTTTCCCCCTGATTGGACCTATTCTGATACCTCTCAGGTGAGTGATTTCTATTGGGATGGTCCTGAACTCTTGATTCATTTGTGGACTGGAGCGGGGTGCGCCCATCCTTTGATTATAGTCCCCTGGTGGGAACCAGTGTACTGATGTGGAGTGTAGTTCATATTCTGCCTCATGTCCTGTCTCTCAGGTTGTGGGTACTGGCCCCTATGTTGATTCCCATTATCAGCAAATCGATCCACATATCGGGACCTATCCTGATTACCATATATCATGGTATTGGGGTCAAATCTGCTCTGTGTCCCCAATGTCTGGTAGGGACCATCATTTCTTTGATCCTGGCTTTGTCTCTGATTATTATTCATACCTGACATATCAGGCCGATATCCTGCCCGGGGTCTGTCTCCATAGTACCTAGGGCTAATGTAACTCTCCCTATTACAAGGATCATTTGATTGAAACATTGGTGCAGGGTGTGGTGACCTTTGTTGATTCACCCTTTGTTCAGGTGCCACATTATTTTTACCTGGACTTTGGGCAGACTCAAGGGACATCTTGGCTGACCTGATTTCCATCACTGTTGCTGAGGGTTCTTTAGATTTAGGTCTAGTATCTTTCATTTTATCACTTTCTCTGCCCTGACAATAGAGTACCTCATATAGTTTTGTGCTTTGATGTACAATCCATTCAAGGGACTTGTCACGGTCAAATTCACGGACCAATTGGGATATGATGTCTTTCTGTAGCCCATAGAAGTATGCAGTTTTAAACTCATTGGAATTTGGGTCAAAAGATACATCAAAGTGAGAAAATGCTCTTTTTAAGTCTTGTAAAAATTGGTGAGGGGATGTATTAGGCCCAGCAGTAATTGTGTAAGCGACTTTCTTTGCCTCCTGCAATGACTGAAAAGGAGAAAAATGACGCCTAATTTCTTTTTCAAACTCCACCCATGTCATATTCTGCTGTTCATTTAATCCCCTTATGATGCTGGCCGTCGGGGCATCTAAAGTTAAATGAAAATATTGTCTGAAGTGCTTTAAAAATGTCATGAACTGCTTCTAAGTTATCCTCAATGCAGCATTCACCTCCCTTTTTAAATGGTTTGATCAGGGCTTTAATGGATTTCATTATTTTTATGGGGCTACTTGTTGCAATGCATGGAATTGCACTACTTTGTGATTCAATCCTGGTTTCAGGTGTATGGGATTGGTGGCTGCCCCCAATTGGAGTATCAAATCCCCCAAGGGCGCTGCAACCAAGTTCAGTCACCGGCCCAGTCACTGGAGCACTAGCACTTTGGGCAGAACTAGAATTCACCTCCACTCCATTGAATGTAGTACCCTGCCGCCTCTCCTGGGACCTGGGAATGCACATTTGTTGTTCTAAGTCTTTGCCCTTTTTAAGGAGCCTGCATGCTTCATTTTGCAGATAGTTGTTTTCATCACTCATTTTATTTATTACCTCCTGAATGTCGCACATTTGCATTTGGCATTCATTGAATTCTTTGTTTCTCTTGTCTTTTTCTTGAATCATTTTAACCATTTTTTGCTCTGCACCTTGGAGATCACTTTCTTTTTCAAAATTTTCTTTTTGTAAAACCTGCATTTCTGAAACAATCTCATCCTTATCCTGTCTAATGTGGTCCACTAAGGCTTTTAAGTGTACCAATTCTTGCTCTCTATCCTCAAATTGTTTCTTGCTTTTGGACAACTGAGCATCAAAATCTCTGCATTTTAATTGCATGTCTTTTTGGCATACATCCAATTCTGCTCTTAACATTTCCTGATTTCTACTTGCCCATCTAATTCAGTCTTTAACCTGTTAATTAGCTGGGTATCATTTTCCTGCATTCGCAGGGACCTATTCAAAATAAACCATATTTTGGCGCATAGCCGTATTAAACAGTCTTTCTCTGCACTTTTATCGGCTGCATTCAATAATCTTGTAAGGCAGACCTGAATTATGCTGCCTTCTGCAAAAATATTGTCCAGTTTTTCTTTCTGCACCTCACCCTGAATGCGGTCATGCCATTCTAAGATATTGTTCGACGACCACGTCCCATGTGCAAACAACTTTGCCTCTAAATATTGCACTAGGTCTGAGAATGTGGTTTCCCTTTGTGACATTCTGAAATTCGTTTTTAGTGGCACACTGCTATTATGAAATGGGTTCCCTTTAATGTACAGATGGCAGTGTGAGACACACTTGACACGCCCAGTGGGTGCTCTGTGATCACTTTCCCGGCCTGCAACGCACCATAAATATGTTGGGTATTTTGTGTAGATTTGGGGCCTGGCGGTATTTTCTTACCGCCGAAAAATAATTTAGCAACAATCACTCCTTGTATTCAGATTGGGTTATGCATAATAATAATACAGTGGATATGCATTATTTCAGTACACAGACATGCGTGGTTGGTAGTATTTTTGGTGAGCATAATTCCTTTGTTTTATTTGTGGCCCCAATATCCAGAACCCCTTATTTTTGTTTAGATTTTTCGTGTAATCACTAGAGAGACCTCAGGCTTGCATTTCAGGAACACCACATTTTCATTTTTAGTGAGCCACCATGGGCAATTTCTCGCTGTCTTATCTACGGCAGCGAGCTATCATGCGGTATCTATCACCAACTTATTTACGTTTGGTGAGCTATGTCCAGGGCCTCTCTTTCTGTCGACTCATAGACCTCCAGCAGACTATAACACACACAGTTAGTTATAATTGCTCATACTGAATGACATTGTGCACACAGCTGCAGCCAAATCTAATTTTTAGCTACCTTAAAAATGACAATTGCACTGTCTAAACATCTCCCCACATCATCAGCACTGTATTGGTAAATGCACAAAGGAAAGAGAAAATAAAACACACCACCCGTCTGCTTTCAGATATTTTTGTGTATTATAAAAGTTGCATTTAAACACGATCTCACTCTTTTTACAGAAATAAATGAAATAGCACAGTAACAGCATTATTTGTGATACAATGAGAAGAGAGTGGCGGGGAACAAGAATTCAATTTGCAACATTAAACATGTGGGTAAAGCACAGGAATCTCCTTTCCTACACTGACTGAATATTTTCGCACACACACTCAGCCACCACACTTCAGCGAGATAATTACCAGGCTTGTTCAGCATGTAACTTCTCTGGCTGGTCGCCTTCTGGAGGGGTTCACCCAGCAAGGACAAGCATTTTCTGTCACTCAAACTGGGACTTGTTGACTGGAAATCCCAGTCTCTGCAACCAAGTTGAATCTGCTTTAGGAATCAGGCATCCCCAGCTATCAACCCAGTCCTTCTCGGAGCTGTGTCAAGATGTCTCTCCCTAGCTTCTTCCTCGAGATTATACAAGAAAACTCTGGTTACCTCCTACCAAAGGATCCTAACTAATAAAATTCCATCATGCCCTATCCACCCTCTGCACACAATGGCTTGGTTTATACAGTTGCAACTGTAACCAAACTGATTTCCTGCTTATTCGAGTCTTTGCTTCCTGCAAATACTGTGGACAGAGCGCAGATAGAAGCAAAGAAAAAATATCTAAATGGAGTCTGAAATGAGTTTCAGCCTGGCTCATTTTGCAGTGTAGAACACATTATATTATTAATGAATTAGCGTGTTAGTTTTTTGTTAATGAGGTTAGTTCATTAATCCTCAAATGTGTCTCCTGCAACAGAGGAATTTCAGGTAAAAAGAAAAAAATGGTGTGCATTTTGAATATGAAAAATAAAATGCGCTTTTAAATGAGAAAATGGTTTGTTTTTAACCTGTGTAGCCTGTCTTCATTTACATTTCCATATGTTGCACTGGCAACACATAGCTTGAAGCATTTGCATTAAACCCATGCAGTGGTGCTGCATAAAAAAATGCTCAATAACACATGTCTTGCTGTACCACATTATATCAATACATCAAACCCATGCAGTGGCGCTGCACTTCAAAAAACATGCTATACATTGATTCTGTGCAGTGGTGCTGCGCTCTGTGCTCCCAAAACACGCTAAACAATCCTACAGAACTTGTAACAGAAGAGTCCATCATGAGTGGCAAAGGTGGTAATGCCTCTAGACTCAGGGTGGAGTACCATCTGATGATATCCTTGGTTATGGTCAAGTTTGGAGAAGAGAACGGCTTTGTTGAGTTGGTCAATCATGTCTTCTATCCTGGGTCCAGGGTGCCTCTCTCACTGGATGGCGGTGTTGGCTATCCTCTGTTAAGGATTTCAATCAGGTGACGCACACCTTAGTCTCGGCCCAGTATGCAGCACGCAATTGAAATGCTTATGTTAGATTACATTCAATATTGAGATGATACACCACTCATATTACACCCCCTTCTCAAATACTGCGGGTGACAATGGACCATGAACCAGGCCGATTGACAAAATATAATATTTATTTATTTATTTGAAAATTAAAAGAATCATAACATTTTTAATATGGGGCAGCAATCACCAATGGGGTGATAAGAACAATGTAAACAGTGCACTTAGTTTTACCTTCTATTGACACAACTACAAGACACCAGGGAATAGGAACACTTTTTGATTTTAGATAAGATAGCACTTGAGTTAGAATTTCCCCCTGCAAGGTTCCCTCAACCCACAAATAATCAATTCTAAGTGGATGAACCGAATCAGCAGGTAATCAGGAATGACAACTTGGAAACAGAATTAAAATCCGACTTTCCCTCCCCAAAGAAGAGAGAAAAACGGATTTAAACACTGGCAATGCTAAAATGACGCTCGGAAATGGATGAATAAATGAATGAATATGTCTAAAACGATTGAAACAAAAACAATTCTTTACTGGAGCAGCACTGGAAAGATACTAGCCATCACCAACAATGGATTGAGCAAAAGCATACAATTTGAAATTAAATGGAAGATTTAAAACAGTTTATAATCAAAATGACACATTGTAAATTTACACACTTTTGCAATTCCCACCTGAATTTATAATAAAACAAAGTTGAAATATGGTAAATCGTGATACGGTTGTGTTGCGGTGTAGCTATGGATCCTAGGTACAATAGAAAAGTAAAACGAGGTCTCTAGCTGTTAAATTGAGTGAGTTATGCAAGATCTAGTGAGGTGCATTTTTGAGAAAATGAAGGCACGAAAAAAGGAAAAGAAATCAATTTTGACAAGGACAGTTTTACTCTACGCTAGGGCATTCAGGCTAGGCTACCAGATTGAGACACAGTAAGCCCTGGGGTTGACTTGCAAGTTCAACCCTAGCACCTGCGCGCCCACCCTGGTGGACCCACTCCAATCACTCCAAACAGGATTAATAGCTGAGAATTTTACAAGACAAAATTATTAAAGAAGTTGGCGCTAGCACAAGGAATCAAAGCAGGGTAGCAAGAATGATTGTGACAGTATTATAAATTATCAGGGTCAGAATAGGATAGCTTAGAGATTGGAACTAAGGACAAGGCACAACAAGGTATACTATGGTTCTATGGTTCCGATTGATACTCACAGTCCACTTTATTTTGGATTATGGACAGCCAGTGGTTCTGGTTGCCACACGGATCTGGTCTAACAAAGGACAGCCAGACAAAACCAGTGGGAGAGGAACAGCTGGGCATGGACTGGTTACCAAAGGATAGTTCTTCTGGACTGGCAATTCTGGTTACTGGATACAATAAGTCATCAGGGTAGCAGGATAGCAGCAGCATGCAGTGAGTGGCAAGCCAGGTTAATTCAGGATTCTTCCCAAAACACCACAGCGTTTCCCTTGGTTATTGGGATTATTTTAGAATTGAGGCTTGGCTAAAGCAGATCAGCAATGCTTGGCCTTTTGGTTGGGGTCTGGAGTTTAGATGGATAAAGGCAAGATGAAGACAGGAACAGACAGGAACAGGACGCCGACGTAGGAAATCAGGAATCAGTGTGTGTGTGTGTCTTGTCAGGGACCCTTATTTATCATGCAAAATGACATCATCAAGGTAGAGGCTGGGCAAGGTTAACTACGCACCTAACAATAGGATTGGGCAACGGTAGTAATCTCCGCCTTGCTCTCTGCTGGTTGGATTTCTAATGGAATGATGTCAGGTTTATGAGGTGAGGGTTACAATATCCAGAAACTCCCACATTTACTTTACTGAAAATCTGATTTTGCCAAAAACATACATTTATACACATGCAATCTCTTGGCGAATTATACCCACAGGTGACATATGATGTGCAGCACAGATTAGTCCAAACCCCAAGTCTGTGTGACCTTGTTTTGCCTTTCTGACACATTTTGGTAGTTTTACACATTAAAGATTTGGCCTAAAATTCCACATTTTATACACAAATGTGTATTGTCCCCAGGGATGTATGTACAAAATCTTATGTTTGCCACAATAACACTTTCCTGGGAATCTGTGATATTTTGTAACTTCTGTTCCCCACGCATCAATAAGTTCTACCAAGTTTTAAAAGATATCCCACAAAATTAGGTTTAAAACTGCAACCTTTTTCAGTTTTTGATAATTCTTGCTACATAAATAAAAGTCTTTAAAGTTTCTTTGTAATATAGTATCTGTAACCAAAAGGCAGTCCCTTTGTTACTTGATCCTGTTTTTTTTTCTTCCTTCAACTGCAAGCAGCTGTTATTTCCTTCCAGGCATGGGGGTTTCCAGTCTTAATTGAAGGTTTTATAGTGCCTTCACACTTGACAGGTGAGTGTCTCAGGACTGCTATTGTCCCAGCCTGGTGCACAAACGAATGTTTGATGAGCATGTGAACTCTTATTGTCCTATCCCATTCAAAGTTTTTTAAACTGCCACTTTGTACCTACGTGTCCTGGATTTAGGATGTATATCCCTTCGTTGGAGGAGTTTCATAGCTGGCAACTGGAATAACAGGTTTTTCTGAGAGCTTGCAATGCCAGCCTATGTGTTTTAAACTGTTAAATTTCTTACTTTGGGTCTTGAATTAAACCAACCTATGACAGAAGATATCCTATGTGTGTATTGTCACCGCTAACATAATTCCTTTATATTGCATTGCTAAGTAAGCAGGCTTTCATTAACAATTGAGTTTTAAACAGGTCATGTTTTTCTCTTCAGTCAGCACAGCCCATTTTTCCACATATGTTAAAAACTGCTATAATTTCTTTCTTTATTTCGGGTTTGCAGCTCCTCAGATTCCCACTGTCTTGGCAGCTGTAGTCATTTTCCTTGCAGCAGGACTCTTATCTAAAGTATAGATACATTTATCCTTGACCTGGCTCAGAAAGTAAAAAGTCTCTTTGAACTGCTGTGCCTGGATACATTTTGTCAAGAAATAAACGTGTGTTCCCGTGTGAGGGAAAAATGAAGTTGCTTTTGATTTCTCTGAGAGTTGGTTTGACTGGGCCTTTTTACTCACAGTGGTTTCAGAATGACAAGTGGAATTGGCACCAAAGCAGCATTTTGAAAGGGTGAAAATGTTTCATTGTGAAGGGGAATGTTTGGCTTTTGCAGCAATTTGTATTTTTATTAGAATTTGTGTTTGTAATGCGCCGACAGCCCGTGGACATAAGGCGCAGAGACAAAACCAGATTAGGATAGGCAGTCAGGGTGCTGGTAGGAATACTATATAGTCGGGAGCTTACTTAAAAAGATGGCTCTTCAGATTTTTTCTGAAAATGTTGTAATTCGGTTCTACTCACATTGTCACTGGAAAGTTGTTCCACTGCCAAGCTGCCTGGACCGGAAAGGATTTCCTGGTACCCAGGGCTCGGTTTACCAATGGTACCAGTAACTTGCCTAGTGCTTGTGATCTCAGGTTCTTGTTATGGATGTATCGGGTGAACTTGGATCTGAGGTATGACAGAGCCGCTCCATATAAACATCTATGCACCAGCGTCATGGATTTAAAGAGGATTCTCTCCTCAACCTCATAGCCAATGAAGAGATCTTCTGCCCTCCATCACGTGGTCTCTTCTATTGATCACTTTTACAACCTGAACCGCGTTGTTTTCCATTATCTGACATTTATTGATGCATTTTTTGGATGCTCCCAGCAATAATGAATTGCCGTAATCAAGACCCGACAATATAATGGCCCTGGCTATCGTGGCCGCGTTGTTCTCATTGAGGAGCAGGCGGATGGCTCTCAAGAGCCTTATATAATAGGAATTGTTTTTGTAGAGGTAGTTTGTCTGAGTTTATGTACCCAGGGTGGATTCCGTCATCATCCCAAGTGTTTTTACATGGGAGACAACCTTAATACGTGAGTCTTTGAAAACAGACTCCTCATATTTACTTATGAGCGTATCCCTCGATTGGCTAGAGCCAAAAATCATTAGCTCTGTTTTTTTGCTATTCAAGCACATCCAATTGTCTTCCTTCCATTTGTCAACCAGATCGTATAAGGTCATGATCTTTTCCTTGTCTGATTGGGGTTGAAAATAAGAGGGGATATACTAGCTCCTTGTGGTACCCCTGCACTTATAGGGCTTGGAGTTGAAAACTTCTCTTCCCAGTGTATTCTGGCTACTCGATCTATGAGAAAAGATGCCAGCCAGGCCAGGGCCGCTTTGGAGCATCCTGCTGTTTTCTCCAGTACCTGCTGTAGCAATGTGTGATCCACAAGATCAAAAGCAGCACTTAAGTCCAGAAGCATTAGTATCCCTGTCTTGCCCTTGTCCACTATAGAAAGCATTCGTGATTGAAGTTCTAACATTGCGGTTTCCGTGCTGTGAGCAGCACGCAAACCCGATTGCTGCTTGTGCAGAATGTTATTGGCTTCCACATTTGCCTGAAGTTGTTCTGTAGCAATTGTATCCATTATTTTCAGGACCAAATTGGTATTGGTGATTGGGCGCATATTGCCGGGATCCAAACCCATTTTTGGCGTGATGGTCACCTTCTTTATGGCTTGGGGAATGATGCCATCATGAAAGCACAAGAGGACAGTTTCATCTTAGCTAGCACCTTCACCATCTCAGCTTCTGAGACGGGTTGAAAGTTGAAGTTGTCTAACTTGTAAGGCTGTAATTTATCCATGTTAGGGAGATTAATCTCTTTAGCGGTTTCTCTAGCCTGGATGATAGCCTCTCTAGCTTTTTGTGTTTTATGTGCGAAGGCCTTTTTCACAGTTTCACAGTCCTCCTCCGTAGGTGTGTACGGGGGGACAGGGATTTTGGTTTCTCATACGAATTGAGGATATCGAAGAGCTTACTTGTCGAGTTGGGTGCAGCTTCAATCAGCTCATTATAATGTTCCGCTTTAGTGTTTCTAATGCCCTTTCTATATTTGAAGTTAGCCTGGTTCCATTGTTCTTTAGTCTCTGAAGTAGGATCTTTTTGCCAGATTCTTTGCAATCGTCTTTTCTCAGTCTTGAGATCACAGAGTGTACTATTGAACCGATTCTGATGGTTGTTGATTTTTCTATTTTGGATTTAAGAGGGGCATGCTGTTTCACCATCTCCAGTATGTGATTCGAGTAGTGCCTCAACAATTGCTCACAGGAGTCCCCGGTTTGGAAGCACTCTGCTATTTGGCGAAGGCAGGGTTCTAGTTGTTCTGGGCCTATGCCTTTAAAATTCCTACTCTGAGTCCTGATATGGGGGCTGTGTTTATCTTTGGGTGCATCTTGCAGACAAATTTCAAACATAACTTTGAAATGGTCAGACGAGATGCATGGTGGGGTTATTATATTCTGAATGATGAGATTCTGTGTTACAACCCAGTCCAACTGATTACCTTTCAATGTGGTGGGTTTATTGTTCTGGATTAGGTAGTCAATATTTTTTAATGACTTTTCAAGGCTGATTGCTTCTTTGTCAAGGGTGGTCTACACCACCTATTAAGATCGCCCACCAGGATTGAAGAGGAGTTGGTAGATTTCAGTAAATTGAGCTGCTGGGTGATCTCACAGCTGAAATCTGAAACAAGGGAGAGAGGCCTATATATCACAAAGAAATGGATGCATTCTCTAGGGGTTGGGGAGTATTTGAGGTGGAGGGTTTCGCAACCTGTGCAAGACAATGAGGCTTTGAATGAGCAAAATGCCTCTCTTGCTATTATGGCTACCCCACCTCCTGCCCCTTCTTCCACATCCTGAGGCAAGATGGTGCAGCCATTTTTATGTTGCTGCCAAAACGCAGTTTTGAGGTCCTGGTGCGCACAGGAGCCAGCGCAGCCAGGTTGCTGTTTCTTGCACAAATGCAGCTCAGTCATGTGGGGCAATGTATCCCACACCTCATGTCCACACAGAGTCTCAGGCAACCTCCCTCCTTTGGCACGATCACAAGTGGTGACACACATGGTGTCGGGCCTGTGGCAGGCTCGATGATGTCGTCCTTCAGGAGTTGATTGAGTTTGTTGGGCACCGCTGGCTTTGAAACCTAAATCTCCTTGGATGCTGAGGAACAGGGCGGACTGATAGGTCTATGTGTAGTTTGACAGGGGACCTTTCATCTTGCCCTGTTGTTTAGGTGGATGTCCCTGGGATGCTGCATACCTGAGCTTCCAGGAGATGCACGTTGAGGTGATGCCAGTCTGTCGGTCAATTGGTAGAACGAAGAGAGGTAACGCAAGGAGTCAGCCCCACTTTCGCCCTAATGGCACAGGGTTGAAGGGGAGCCAACTCCTGACGCCACAAATGGGTGCTTCTCTAGATTTTAAAGTGGTGCCAGAACAGTGCAAGCACTGGCAGGCAAGGCTGTTCCAAATGTTGAACTTGAGCTGGTAGATGTCTTGATCCAGATGTTGTGGCAAGGCGAAGAAGAATGCTGGTGTCCACGAAGAGCAAGTACCCAGACCTGAGGCAGTAGGCAGACAGGATCAGGCAGAGGATGGTCAACTGGGAAATGGACACCACCCAAGGCAGAATAATAAACCAAGGCAACCTGAGGGCAACAGAGAAGAGGGAACCCAGGACAAGAAACAGAGGGCCAAGGAAACTGGTCAAGGGACTAGCAGGGGAAGGAAGGGAAGAAGGCCCAGGAATAGGGACCCCACAACCCAAGGCTAGGAGAAGACCAGATATAACAGGAACCAAACCCCCAACCCAAAGGCCGGGGGATGGTCAGGGAATCCAGGAACCCAACCCCTCCTGGGCAGGGGATGGATCAGGAAGTCCAGGAGCAGAACGTAGCCAAAAGGAACAGGAATCACAGGAGCGATGTGGAGGGTCAGGAACCAAACAGCATTGAGACGCGACTAGTTACTGACCCGACCGCGTAATACGGAAGTCTGTGGGAGCGAGGCCAGGAATGCAACGCCTCACCATGCGAGCATCTGGCACAAAAACGAGGCTTGCGACGCAAGCCTAACACTGCTGCCCAATGTGCATGTGCGGAGCCTGGGACACGGCGAAATGCGCATGCGCGAGGCATCGGTCTTGGCACCCGAGGACCCCACCAGCGGTAACAGGGGTAGAGCCTCCAGGATCAGACCCGGCTTGAGGATTCCCCCGGTCGCCGCAAGTAGGTAGGTGTTCTAACACCTGTCCTTTGCACGGGAGTGGGAATTCGTTCAGTATTGTTTCTTTCATGATGGTGTGTCCTGCCAATTGGCTGCTCGACATGCTGCAGATCTGGTGCTGTACCTCAATTGTGGGAGCAGTCCAGCGAATGTTGTCACTTTCTTGTATGTGAATATCTATTCAGCCCAGGCATGAGGCTGTCTGGTAGCTTAGGAGGCATCTTCCTTTGGTCGGGCTCCTGATCACATGGACAACTGTTGTCGTTGACCGTTCACCGTGGATGAGCGACACCTGAAGGATCTGATTGTGTGTAACGGGTTATCATACCCCCATTGGAAGAACTTGGATGTTGTCTGCCCTAGTGTCGGCTTGACGGGGATCTGTTGAAATTCTTTCTCACCCATGATGTTCACGGTGGCGCCTGAATCAACTTGAAAGCAAAACTGTTTGCCGCATATTTCTACTGGTATTCAGGGTGCTTCTTTAGCTTCTCTTTCATCCATGATGGGGTTTACGTATTCATCTTGTGTGTATTGGTCACATTGGTCACTCTTGTGTTCTTGTCCATGAGGTGCCGTCATGTAGTATCCTTGTCGTGATGGTGGTGGCCCATCGTATTCATCGTGAATTTGTGGGTTCTGGTCATGTGGCTCAAATTCTTGATGATCGTCTTCAGGGTAGAGCTCTTCCACAACTCTCACGTATCTTCTTGGTCCTTGTTGATGCAGACGCATTTTGAATGTCTGGCTCTGCAGCGTCCGGTTGTATGACCTCTACTGTGGTGCTATCAACACTAGCGGCGTGGGGAAAGGCCTGCCTTCTCTGCAGACTGACTGGAAATGGCCTTCTCTTCCACAATTTCCACATCCCTGAGTGAGTGCGGGGCATGTTCCTGAATGGGGAATGGCCATCCGACAGCGGTAACACTGCCGTTGCATTCTCGGGGTTTGTTGGGTAGCTGGTTCTGGTGTTCCTGTCTCCTTATTTTGCACTGTTTGTCTGAATTGCCGCTATTAGCTCAGCTCTGTCTTGCTTTGGTGTGGTGTTGCCTGACATTTGAGTTGCCGGTATGTCCACTCCTTCGAGGATCCTGGCCATTTCACTGACTTCTTCAATGGTGAGCGGTTGCTTGAGCAGTTGCTTCTTGAGCGTCTGTGAAACACACCCTTCAATCACTCGTAGACAAATGGCTTAGTCTAGTGAGAATACGTGGAACTGGTAGTGCGCTCCTTTGATTTGTAGTCGGGTGATGATTTCATCCACTGTTTCCTCTATTCTTTGGGGGCATTGATTAAACATGTATCTTTCATAGTCCCTGTTTGGCTCGATGAGGAGCCTCTTGTTGAGACCCGTGAGTAGTGATGTAAAATCAGGGTGTTCAGCTGCTGGGATGGTCTTTATTAGTGTTTTTACTTCGTTGTTGGCTATGTGGAGGAACATGCTGCATAGTTTTGGGGAGTTCTCTTCACCTGCCACTGAAATTAAGTTGTTAAAGTCCTCTAACCACTCTACCCAGCGCGGGCCCTTGACCGCTTGTGGGGTCAAAGAAAATGGAGGAGGCTTGCGCCATACAGTGGCAGTAGATTTTGTGGTGAGGTCCTCAATAGCTTCGGGCTGTCCAGCTTGGTCAGGGGGCAAACTCATGGTGGTTGTGAGAGATGGCAGGTGGTAGAGCTGCTTGGCAGGTGTGTCCATTTGTGGTGTGTGCTTAGTGCACTTTGCAGCTTATTGATATGCAGGTAGAGGCGTTTTGCAGCTTGTAGATGTGCAGGTGGTGGTGGCTGATTTGCCTCCTTGTGGTCGCTGGCAGGTGTCTGTTCCCTGTGTCCCACGTGCCTTTGTAACTGGGCTTGCCCTATCTCATGTAAGGGAACATGCTTATGAGACTTGCGTGTGACTGGGGCTTGCATGTGACTACGTTTTACTAATTCTCTTGGTTTTTTTTTTCTTGATCAGGATTAGTGGGGGAAGGGCGCCACCCACCTGTGTGGCTTCGTGGCTTGCAGTTGTAGAGCTTTGCCCGCTGGCAGACTGCCGCACAGGAATGGGACGGCGCTTCTGTGACTTGTGCCATCATGTTTGTGGTCTGGAGGCAGCGGCAGGAGGAAGGAAGGCAGGGCCCGGAATCGGGTCTCCCATTCAGCGCATCTTCATTCAGGAGGTGTCAGCAGGAGGAAGAGGGTGGAGCCCGGGATCGGGTCTCACACTGGAACAGCTGGCGTCGGAGGGACAGGTGTGGACGTGGCTTTGACTGCCGCGGGTTGTTGCGCAGCGGGATCGCTCGCATGTAGGAGAAGTAGTACCTTGGCGTGCGAGGTAGCAACGTCGTCGCCAGTTGTTAGGGCGGTGCGGCCCTAATGCAATAAAAGCATGCACACCAAGGTTTGTCACACAACGTCTTTCTTTATTAACAACTTAACAGGAACTGAACTCTTTTCTTTGTCCTCCTCCCTCCTCCCGCATCATGGCCCACGTGATGACGTCACGTGGGTTGGTCTCTGTCTTAAAGAGACCTATGCCTTCTAACAGTGACAAATCAACTTCTGGGGCACCAGTGGTCCAGGGATGCATATCGGTTCTAAACCATCAATCAGCACCACACCTCTAGTACACCAGAAGGGATCCAGACAAATTGGAAACACAAGTAAATTATAAACCTCCTTGTCGAATTTTGGTAATGTGGCTGGAACGGCAGGCTTATCTTCTCAAGTTCCTGGATCTTTGGTTAGTTGCAACACAGCAAAAAAACAATTATTACCCAAAGATAAAAGAGACATTTCTGTCAAGGTTGGATACAAATATATATTTTATAATTATTACAACAGACAATTCTAGCACACTACAAAATACAACCCACCCTGTAAAGGAACACAGAGGACAGACAGTTGTATTAAGGAAAGGGAAGCACTCTGGCTACTGACAGGAGGGTAGTAGGTAAAGCAATCCGTTTTAACTGTTCAAGTTTATTTGGTTTCAGCACCAAGGGAGCAAGGGGTCATGAATGTCACTAGGGGCCTTCGGGCCATGGGGCCAGAACCACAATGTACCTGGTGCTTGAGATGATCTTGATGCTCGACAGTGTCAAGTCGGTTCTAGGATGCTTTGCAGCTCCTGCGACAGAGGTGAAGAAGGTAGACAGCTGCGGGTATCAGGCATCAGGCAGTTCGGCAAGCGAGGCTGAACGGACGGCTGCAGGCTGGCATACGTGGCGGCTCAGGTTCATGAATCATCTCTGTGCTGGTTAGCGGATCTGGAACGCTGGTTGAGGCGCCTCAGACAGCTTTAGTGACTGCATCGTGACAAGAGTCAGTTGTGCAGCTGGTCGCGGTTCTAGGGCTCGACTGCCTCGAAAAATGTTCTTAAAAGATGGACGCTGGTTGATGCTTGTCATGGCACTGCTCCTAGCTACTTCACTGTGCATGTGTCGCACTTTAAGGCGGATGGCCCAAAGCTTAGGAGAGTGTTTACACGCAACAGCCTTGTCCTTTGTTCAGAGACTCTCTGGCACTTCCCACCTAGGAAACTTGCTGGCAGATCCTAGCAGGGCACGCTGTGTGCTGGCTGGGTACCGGTTCTGAAGCTGTTGGACGGGTCCTCTGAGGTCGGTATCTCCCTCTGTTACCCGGGAGATGTTTTGGGGGGGGTCTTGCCTTCCTCTTGGAAATCCTGGCCTTCCTTCACTGGCAGAAACTGTAAGGCAGACTGTACCATCAGTCAGGGTCCACATGATTCTTCTTTCCTGCTTCTGATGATGCCTTCAGATGATCTGCTGAGTGAAGGTCTCAGCCATCTTTTAAAGCCAAATGGGCCTCATTGATTGGTGCAGGCTAAGCCTACCTTAATGAACCAATCCTGGGTCCCCACCAACAATCGCCTGTTATGCGTTAGGTCATAAACAGAGTGCTTTGCACTAGGAAAGCAAAGGGGTGATAACATGTACTACTAAGACCACTCATCTTCCTGTCTGTAGCAAATCAAAGTGTCTCTCTTTTTAATTGAGCCATCTGGGGCTCCTGATCAAAGCGCAGGTCTCCCTTGAAGTTTGTGGTGATAACAGACATTCTGTTTCCATCAATTCACATACTTGTTCCCTTTGAAAGGGGGTCTACCTGCAGGGATTGCCTACTGTAAACAGTTGTCCCAGACATGCCATTCACTGCCCTTCATACAGAGGGGTGGGAGCTAGCTTCAAGTTGACACATTACATATCAAAGAGGTGTTGAGGTTTCCTGTCCCCTTTTGTCAGTTCTGCGATCAGGCCTATCGAAGGATTGTTTCAATTAACTCTTCATCAGTAGGCAATGCCAACAGCAGAACTTAACAATAGGCAGGGTGGATCCATGGAGCCTTTGATATTTTAATAAGGCTGGCCATGGCCAGAAGAAGGTGTTTCCTTCCCTCTTCTTGTGATGCTTCGATGTACCTGTGGCTGTCACATTCCAGCCGAACATGACAGGAGGACTGTGCCAGTAGACTGTGTGCCCCAGAATACACTTGACTATGTGTTTGTTGTGCGGTGAGCATTGGGAAATGTGTGTGGATTAGCCCCACACATTTCTCAGAAGTCTATCTATCAAAATTCTATTTCTTAAAAACAAAATATCAAAACAGCCCAGGCGAGTGCACAATCCCTGTGTGGATGGTTACATTCCTCACAACATCATTCTGAAATGGATGGAAAATGTGATTTCCAACAGCAAAAGCTGATTAGATCTTTTGTTTAGATAGAATCATGTGTGCCGGTGGCAATGTAAGCATTTCTCAAAAGACTGCAACTTTTCTAAATTAAGACCGTTTCCTTAAACTTTCATTAAACTAGAAAAGTGGTGCTGCAGTCTGAGAAATACTATATTCACAATGGGAAAAACTGTAGGACAGTGCAGGAAGGGGGTTCTGGCCTCTGAATACAGTCCTTGCCAGCCCTTTACATGTGAGGTGGTTGGCAAGGCTGTGCCATGCCATAAATCACGACTTTACAGGAGCGACAGACTTTGTTTATTGCTGCCACCACTCCTATATTATTACATCAGAATACATGTCTTCATGGAAAAGTGTCTTCAACTGAGACAGAACACTTTTCCATTATAACACGCACCTCTGAAACGGGCCCTCAGTCTTATGTGACAAAACAAATCTACACAGGAAGTCTTTGAATATGAAATTCTAAGTGTCTCTACCCTGGTAGAATTTCCAGTAGACCAGTTGCAAATAATTTCTACTGGAGCCAGTTCCGGAATATGGGCTTTCGAATTCTTCCCAGTATATGTGCAGGGCTAAATAACGGCCTTTCATCTGGCATAATGAACATGTCAACTGAAGCCATTAAAACACATTTAGACACCACTGACAGGTTAATAGATGGGGAGCAGGTCACTTTACTGCTGAAAAGTTTCAGCGTAAAGGATTTGTTATCCAGTTTTTGTTGTTGTAAAAAATGGGCTCACGGTGAAATGGCTGCAGAGTGTGTATCAGTTTCTAAGATTTTAATATAGAACGAGCATCCTTTGCTGGGTGCCATCTTTTCCCACAATTCCTTTACATTATGTATTTATAAAGGAAACAACATATGGGTATAGATCACTTAATATTTTTGCAAATATTCAATGAACATTCATGTGCTAAATTTAAAAGACTACTATATAGAATAGTCTAACAGCTGAAGTTTTATTTCATCCGGTTAACAAAGTAGCAGCATAGTCCATGTTTGTGTTTTATTTTCTTTCAGTTGGAGTTGGAGACAGGCAACAATTTACACACAATTCCAACGCACTAGCTCGACTATCCAACACGATCCTTAATTTTACTGCAGCAAAATCAAAGGTTTTTAACATGTTCAGAATACCATCTTTAGTATTCATTGAATATATTTGAACTTATATAATAATCATGGGTGAACTATTTCACCGAATGTCATGTTATCTCAGTGTGGACTAATCAGCAAATGATTTCACTGATTTTACCAAAAATGTGAACCAGAAGAAACCTGCATGTAAGGGCAGACTGCCTTCCCCGGCAGTGCCCTAAAACATGGTCTAATATCGACCCTTAATAAATTTTGTTTTCTATTTCTAGTGCAGGTGAAGAACAACCACTAGTATTTTTTTCTGCCTAGCACAGTGTGATAAAGAGTTCTACCCAAACCGCGATAACATTGGAAACAATGTCATTTCTAGCACAACATGCCGTAAATTGGGTGTCTGATTCACAATCTTTTACAATGGAGCAAATAAGGAGATGTCTTTGTGAGGAAATGCCATCTGGCAAAGGTGCAAAACCCTTTTTCAAAAACATTTAGTATATAAAATGATGCAGGTGATTTCTTCTCCAAAGGGGTGATCTGCTAACCAGATCCCCCTTTGTCGCAGCTCCATGCCAAGCATAGTGTACTTGTGTCCTGCTGCAAGAGTAGCAAGATCCACAGCACCAGCCCTGCTCGTGTTGCAGAGCAGGTTCAAAGGTCACAAGATGCCCACTCGACCGCCGCAGTGACTTATAATTATTACAATTATAATTATGACTTAAAAGTCACTGCAGCATAGGGGCGTAATATAGGATATGCCACCTGCACCAAAACGACGATTATCATGAGTACCCCATGCTGGTGGCAGGGTAATCTATAAGAATAAGTTATGCCTGAGTTTAGGCATAGTGAACCTGGTTATTTATGATCATGGCTGCCATGTCCCAATTGGTATTGCACATGTGTCTGCTCCTGTGAGTCAGCTCTCCCTTGGAAGAGACTGTGTATTTGGGTCAGACGGGCTGATACTGCCACACAGCAGGACAGAAACCCAGATGATCCAGCCTCTATTTGATTCTCTTTGTGAGGACCGGTAACTCCCTCCTCCAGAGACAGCGCACGGCAGGCCGCTGTCCTGGGCCCAGGTATCAAAGGAGCACACCCATCAGGAGGAGTAGCCTCACACCAGGGTGCTGTATATCCATGGGTCTTTGTTGCCAGTAGGAGGGAAGGGGGAGGAAGCAGTACAGGCAGGAGTACTCTGGACACTGGTTGAAACTTTCCATCATCTTGTTTCCCACTGTCTCTCTTTCCCTTGCTTGCATCCTCCACTTATTCTGGAGAGAAGCACTTTGGGTGCAAGATCAAAAGGGCAATGTCCACTTCAGCCAGGAGCAGGAATTGGTCCCCTAAAGCAGGCTAGCTTTAGACCAATCATCTGAGCACTTTTGCCTTTAAAGGAAGGTGTCTCTCTCCCCTTCAACACAATTCCATCAGTTCAAGAATCTTTTAAGGCTGAAGAGACATGCTGAACATGCTCACCTGGACATCCTTTGGGAGAGTTGTACAGTCCGAAGTCCTCCGCCACAGGCGAAGAAGGAGCCGTCCAAAACAGAAGGAAGATCTGTCCCCTAACCACTCCCATCAGGAGTGACCAGTGCTGTGGACCAGGACCAAACATTCTGCAACGTGCCAGAAGAGCAGACCCTGAACTGGAGTATCCTGTCTTTGAGTCCTTTGCAGAGGCCTCACAGTAACCTGAGGGCCAGACCAGCTGAATCTCCCTGTTCTCTCACACGAAACCGATCGCTTTGTGTTCCCAGCATCCTGAACAATAGGCATGGCGCTGGTGTCTGCATTCCTATAACCAGCAGAACTATTGCACTGAATCTAAAGAAGTTCGAATCCAACCCGGCATTACAATCATGGCTTAGCCCAGCGAGCTGGGGAACTGCTGCCTCATTGAACTTCAACGCACCCCTGATCACCATTTTATGACAGTCGCCACCGACTCAAACCGATGGAGCGTCACTCACTGACCTCTCCCAGCTCCCAAAGCACAACTCAGCATGGGCAACTGTGAAGCATTCCTGGGCCCGCCCGACCAGCCTCATTGAACCACCACCGTTCAACCAGACAGAGCACCTGCATTTGCCCCTGCTCAATGCCCGCTTGCTGCCAGGGCCTGCACAATCGTATGTGCCCAACTGAGCCTGATCAGATCACATCAACGTTCAGTGCATCGGCCCCAAAGAACTGAATCAAGGTACTTTGACCATGAACTGCCCCCACGGTCCACTGGGACCATAGAGACTGGTTAAGTCATGATCGCTCCTGTGTTCAACCCAATATCCTTTATATGGTAGTACCATACCTACCCCCAGATTGCTACTTTATTCACTCTGTCACATCTTCTCTGTTCTTGCCTTTGGGGTGGGGTTTGTATAGTAACCTCTTTTCGTTCTACTTGCAGATTGTGTGTTTTATTAAAGTGTTTATATTTGTATAGAACCTTGATTGGACATTCCCTTTATTTTGGACTGTGATATTGTGTTGTTTGGGACACTACTGGTTCACCTTTACCACTCCCCCCTCTGAAGAGTACAGCCTTTCCTCGGCCCACGTTACAACAAAAGGCAAAGTAGATATATTGCTTGATTTTTCCTGTTTTACCTTTATGATTGCACTGTGTTTTGGTTTGTAGAAATGTGAAGGATGAGTGGGCCATTTCACCCCTATTCATCCTTGTACTCCTGTGAGGCAGAATCCAATTCATCACAGTCTGTGATAATCGCAGATGTTTTACCTGGTAACTTCTATCCATTACACAAAGCATAAACTCGTACAGAATCTTGCATGCCCGGCCGATATATAACATGCCCACATGCAAATGTGATTCACAAAGAGTTGCTTTAAGTGCATCTGTGAGGGGCTCTTGTCATCTCAAGATTTGCTCCTGTACAAATCTTAGTGACTCTCTCCCTGACTATTTACTATTTTTAACACAACCAGGGAGAACAGAGTAAATAGTGTACAAGTTGATGGTGGTATTTGTGTTCACCAAGTGTCAGGCACAACTATGAGGGTCACGTACATTTTTGGAGGTGGAACTAATATTTCAAAGCTATTTTCCAATAAGATACTTTTTTGCAAGTAATATACAACAGTTTGATAATTTTGCAATTTTAAATTTTCTTTTGTATGTATCTTAATATGTACCTTTAAGAATGTGTATTATCAGAGAATGTGGAGAGCCACAGATGGAAGGAACATTGCTAGGTATATAGGGAAACACTTAAAGATGACAAAGACTAATTTAGGAACACTCAAGTATAATTTCACAATTTACAAAAGAAGACCATATTCAAGAAAATGACTTGGTTATACCCGAAAGTAGAAATATACTCAGCACAAATTGATAGCCATCAAGTAATTCAGTATACCAAGAGAAACAAGAGAGAACTTGATCCAATAACCACAATCGGTTTGGCCAATGCCAGGTGGCAAATAAACGCCTTACACAAAGCCTGAGTATCTGAGGTAATACACAGCATTATGATTTGACTGCGATTTTATAGTTAGTCTTAAAAATATCAATTGTATGAGAATTTAAGGCTTTGGAAAAAAGCTAACTTGCCATGAATACTAAGTGTTTGGAGGACCTCCTCACTAAACCAGGCACGGGACAAGCATTAGGCCCGTTCAACCAAAGAAAAGTGGCCCACCCCTCGCCTCAAAAAAGTGGCCCACCCCTCGCCTCACAGCCCTTGACCTCTGATGACATCACCAGAAGTGATGTCATTTGACACCCCCACCCCAAAGTGACATCCTGGGAAGCGATGAAACACGGCCTTTAACCCCTTGTCTAAACAAGAAGTAGTATCAAATAGCATTGTGCCTAAGTACACTAAATTACTGGGAATCCAAGCAGACGTCCAAGGCCAAATGATAATATATTATTGTATAGCACTTATGCTCAAGCTCTTTTTTATAGAACAAATATGCATACAAAATCACCCAACCTGTGTTGGTACTCATTTATCGACCTACGAAGGATGAAAGGCTTTTTGGAGAAAAAAAAGAAAAAAAAAGAATATTTATTTTTTCCTTTTTTTCTTCCAAACCGGCCCAGGCATGGCCAGAAACCGGAACCCACTCTCCAGGGACGATTTTGGCCCAGCCACGGGCCGAAAAGTCGAGGGGCCAATCCTATCCTGAAACCAGGTAGGTCCATTATACTCATCAGGCACATAAAACTCTTTTCAAGAACTCAAAACAGAGTTTATCATTTCAGTCATACACCTTATAGGTAATTGCAAATCCACAATTATTTTACCAAATTGGAATGTTTGCAATTCTACTGAACCCCTGCTGCGCTTTATTCCTTTATTCAGTGGGACCGTCAACCAGATTATTATTGCCACTTTATATTTTAATCTTATGGGAACAGAAGCAAATGATACTGCCCAACGAAGCAACAAGTGGATCAAAGGAGATGAGTATCTGCATAACTGTTAGGGATAGTTTACTCTTCAAAGTATCAATTCAACAAAAATCTTGAAACTGAATTCCAGCTGAGAGTGTGATTTGCTTTTGTTTTCTGTGGGATTTGACATAATTTGGAAGGCAAAGATGTTAATTATATGTGTCTTTTGATATGTATGACTTATCCAAACAGGGATATGAACTGCTCCGTTTCAGTTGCAACACAACAAGGCACTCTCATGGCTGCTAGGCCCACTATCTTTATGCGGAAAATTGCTTCTACCAGGAACTCTACACAATAGCAAAAAAATCTGAATCTTCTACATGATCAACTATTTCCCTGCCTTTGAACTCACATTTCTTTCCAACAATGTGTATGTGTGTGTTTGTGTAATCTGCCATTTAAGGTTAATCTAGCAACCTGAATGTTGAGCTCCCCACTGGGCAGCAAATGAGAAACCTAATGTCATCACATATGACATACCTGGAAACTACCTTCCTAATTGAAGCACGAGTGAAGAGCGATTGTATATCTCAGTGCATATGAGAAGAAGACTGTACAGCTGAAGCAGTATAGCAAACATTATTACAACTTTGCTCTTGTGCAAAAAAGGGAAGCAAAGGAGTTAAAAACGCTTTTGCCGAGTAGATAATACAGAATGTAGCAAGTAGGTTCTGCCCCAATCCATATTATCTAGAAATATTTTCAATGGGGCAAAACTTAAGCAGATTGTTTTATTTACTATGCTTGCTGCATATCAGGAAAATAACTGCAGTAAACACATTTCTTTTTATGTTATGCAGCACGCATATGCAAAAAACAGTCTGATTAATTTTTGCTCTAGTCAAAACATTTGTATATGCTATGAATTGTGACAAAAGCTGTTTGCTCCATTCCACATTGTCTAAGCCGTTGCTCATGTTTTCGCACCAGTCCAAAGGTTAGGTAACATGGTCCCAGAGTAGTGTTTCTATGTAGAATCAGGGCTGGGGAATATTCAAGGTATGATGAACAACGACAACACCTGCAGCAATAACAAATAGTTTGTATTTTTTGTATTTTAATTCTGGGGAGCGGGCGTGGTTCAGTATCAACTTCCATTCTGCTCCCGCAAACAGCCAGTTTGTGATGACTCCTCATACACTGGAGCACTCCATCAAGTGGATCATCTGGTACCCCTGTCAGTTGCACTATTGTGGAAGGAGTTGCCACAGCGGTTCCAAGCATCAATGTAGTGCTTCCTTCTCCAGCGCCACCAGTATAATGAAGAAGAAGCCTCTCGCAAATCATTCTCTTTCTGTCTCCAGTTCACCTACTGGAAATCATAATCTCCTCCTTCCCAGTTTGTCTTGCAAGGTGTTGTTTTAGAGACATTTGCCCCAAAACTCTGGTATGAGTAGAGATTTTTACAGATGCGCCCACTTCCACCCCCACACAGAGTATCTCATCACTTTCACCTCTACTTTGCTTGGAATTGTTGAACAAGGCAGTACTGTCAACAGTCTGCCCTCTCGCGAGATGTGGCACGGAAGTTCCTCTGTGTATTTGGATTTCCCACCCACAGCACATTCACTTGTTTAACAGCCCTCAATGAGTTCTCTGAGCTGCTGCTCCTCTCCCGCACCTTTTCTTCTTACATCCAAAGGCACTCTGACATCATCACCATCTCACAATGTGAAGCAAAAAAAAGAAAAATAATTCCAAAATATTAACACAAAAATGAAACCTCAAAATAATGAATAGCAGGGAACTAGATGCAGAGGGAAGACAAATCACTCCTTTCATACTATATAATAAAGGCCCAGTTGTATGTTTGTCCAAAGCCACCCTGTCTGCTTTGCCTGTTATCACCACTAGAGCGCGATGTTGCCTTACACATACAACAATAAGATTTCAAGTTCCTCTTCCAGGCAAACAAAATGTGTATTTCAACAATTATAACATACAATTAGCTGAAGAAAAGGCCAAAGACACAGATACAACTTTAACAGCATACTTCAAGTTGCATACATTAAGTAAATATGTTCATTTTTTAAAACATATAAACAAATTAATTTGATTAAGCACTATTTCTCTAACAAAATAAATTACTTTTTTGTCAATGTACTTATGTATTATGTAATTATTGATTGTAATATTTCGTGGCATGTATTATTATATCATTAATATTCTTCATGTATGTTTTAAACTTTTACTTCAATTTTCATTATTTTATGATCCCATGCCTACTTCGAATCATGCTGCACATGAATTGTATTACTCTGACATCCCCCAACATTTGATATTGGAGTCCAGAACCCATAAGTGGAATCCAAGACAGATGAGGAGCAGATACAACTATTGGTTGTATGTACTATGTTGAACTTTCAATGGATTCTGTGAATTTTGTTTGAGTTTATTATTCCTCCATGTAAAAGGAGCAAGATCCTTTACAAACAATATTTGTTCACGATTAACATCAATTACGTTAAAATACAACACATAATATATTTACACTGTAAAGATTTCTTCTTTTATGCACATTAGCCAGTGTACATGGGCTTTTCCATTAGTTTACTATAAATGAAAACGACCAAACCTTCCTGCCTTTTCTCCTAAATTGAGGAAGGAATGACACAGGAACGTATACAAACTCCTGAAACAGGAATTGGCACGTAAAAACACATACAACTTTAAAAAAAATGTTAATACAGTTTTCAAAGTATTTTTTTACTTTTAATGATACCCATTTCTTCTAAACGTGTTTTCTGCACCTCAAAATGTTAGCCGGATGCTCACAAGCATAGACAAAAGGCGTGCAATTTTAACCGCTATCCCACAAATCCAGTCTCTTAGCCAATCAATAATGACAATGGCCCTCATTACGACCCTGGCGGAAAGTGACTGACCGGACCGCCACAGCGTAAATAGCGTTTCCGCCATTGCACGATGGAGCAAAGTGCGGCCCATTCCGACCCATCGGGCACGAGCACCACGGCATGGCGGAAGTGCAAAGTCCGCGATGGCGGAAATGACCCCAAAACGGCCCACACCGCCGCCGTACGGCGCCCTAGGTGCAATACCGCCACCCATCACAGCGGACACCGCAGTGTGCGCCTACCGGAAAGTACGGTGACCGGAAATATACGGAAACGGAAGTTAAAACATGGGCCCGGAACGGGAAACATCCCGCCGTACACCTATAAAACCACTAAAACCACACAACCACTAAAAACACTACCCAGAGACACACCCCAACCCGTCATCCACCCTAGCGAAACCAAGAAAAATGGGAAAATTAGCGAAGAAAGCGTGCGACCGCAAGCGGCAGGTCCACTTCTCCCGTGAGGAACTCACCGTGCTAACAGAGACCCTCCAGGAGAATGCTGCCGTCGTCTTCTCCACGCAAATGACCAGGACGGCACTTGCAAACAAGAAGGCCATATGGGCTCTGGTGGCACAGCGGGTAAGTGCGGTGGGGACCGCACCCCGCACCCCACAGCAATGCCGAAAGCGATGGGACGACCTGCGGATACGCGTCCGCAGCATACTCTCTGCCAACCGCAACATTGCCACAGCCACCGGGGGAGGTCCTGAATCACCCATCAAGTTGACCCCCTGGGAAGAAATCTGTGCCTCCACCATCGGAATGGAGAGCATAGAGGGAGTCGGAGGGATGGAGAAAGGAGTGCAGACATCCGAAGATTCAGGTAGGTGGGCCAAATAAAACAATGCCAAATCCACAATGTCCAATCATGTGAGGTACCATGTGTCCACATAGTGCAACAGAAACACATGTCCAGGAGAACGTCCACACACATCGGCCTGATAGCGCACGTTAAAACCCACAATAAATACATAAATAATTAAAAACCCCTAAAAAACGCACTACACGTGCAGCAGGCACACCCTAACTGCAGGCTGCCAAACAACTGCACCCTCACTCCACACACAAATGAAAGCACCTCCAAGGCCCCGACCCAAATCACCCTCCGGTACCACCCCAATGCATGTGATACAATGCCATTCCAATACCCACAGACCCATTAATAACCCTCGCCCTCCTTTACTCCACCACAGGGTCCGATACAAACGACGAGCATCAGGACACCCCTACCAGCACACCTGCAAAGAGGGACAAGACCAACGGCCAAAGACCCTCCACCTCAGCTGCACGCATCAAGACACGGCAGCAGCACAAATCAGGTGGCAGCACAGAGGAGGGAACATCAACAGGCACCCCAGCAGCCAGCATGCCCACACCACCACCACCAGAGGTCCCCCCAACGGATGCCACAGAAGGCACTGCCTCTGGTGGCAGCAGCACCATAGGTGACACCCCATTGATGGCAGCATGCTCCGACACAGAAGACGGGGATGTCGAAGTCAGATCCATCCATGACCTGTCCCCCTGTCTGTCCCATCCCGTACAACATGAGGATACCACGCAGGGGCACCCACAAGACGACGACTGGCCATCCCCCACAAGCCCTGTGGCAAGGCAACATGAGGACAACAGCCCCTCTGTGACACCCCCGCAAATGGCCATGGCCCAGCAGAGGCAACAGTCCCTCGACCAGTTAATCGTGCAACAGCAGCAACTGGCCACGCTCCTCAAGGACCATGCCGATGAATGTGGGGGCACTAAGGCAGACATAGAAACATCAACTGAGACACTTAGGGCAGAAATGGGGAGAAGTACAGAGACACTAAGGGCACAAATGGAGAGTAGCACCGAGAGCCTGAGAGTACAAATGGAGAGAAGCACCGAGAGCCTGAGGGGGGAACTGCATGCGACGTCCAAAGACGTATGTGCCGAACTTGCCGCAGTGCGCCGTGTGCTCACTGAGCTCTCGCAAACCCTTAGGGACATGCATGGACGTGAGCAGGCAGAGACATCATCCGTTGCAAGTTCCGTCCAGGGCAGCCCCCAACGTAGATCTGGGAGGAACCTGCGCTCCACAGGCAGGGGTGCCCCTGATACCCGCAGAGGGGGCTTGCAATAGCGACTGCCCACTGACAATGAGCATCTTTGGACACTGGTGTTCGGGGGGGAGGTAGGAGGGTGGAGGGGGTGTGTTGGGCTCACTTGGGTGGCGGGTCGATAGGGTGTTCAATATGATATCACATATGCCATAAACAGTGCACGATCAACCAATGAGATGTGTGGACATTGATCTTTGTGTACTAGGCCATCATAGGCGTACAGTCCATATTGTGCATGTCCCAGACACACACAGTGCCACGAGTCCCGTGTCCATGTATCAGCCACCAGGCGTGAGTGCTAGAAGCATACATCAATGAGATGCTGACGAATGTCACGGCCCTCCGGTGCCTCGCAGACTCCTTGAGGTGCTGCCACATCCCCACCCTCATCATGACCATCATCAGGTGCTTGCAGTTCTGCGTCAGGGGGCATGGGCACATTTCTACGTACGCACATGTTGTGGAGCATGACACATGCCATCACCATCTTTGCAACCTTCTCATGGCGGTACAGGAGTGCCCCGCCAGACCTGCTGAGGCAGCGGAAACGACCCTTCAGTAGGCCGAATGCCTGTTCGATGACTACACGGGTACGTGAGTGGGCATGGTTGTAGTCCTCCTCATGCTGGTCCCGTGGGTTCCGGACTGGTGTGAGGAGCCATCTCTTCAGTGGATATCCAGCATCACCTGTATGTGGACGATAAACGTATGATGTGGAATGCCATTGCTACGTACGCACACCCCCCCCCCTTCCTGCCAGGTCATTGCCGAATCACATACCCCACATTATCATGCATGTAATGTGACTCACCGAGTAGCCAGGATCTGTTCCCTGCGTGTCGCTTCATGTAGCGTGGTATTGTAGAGTTCCTCAAGACCATAGAATCATGGGTTGATCCAGGGAATCTGGCACAACAATGTGTAATGATCCTGTTGGAGTCACACACCATTTGTACATTCAGGGAATGAAATTGTTTTCGGTTGCGGTACTGGGCCTCCATGGCATGTGGGACGACCAATTCCACATGGGTGCAGTCGATGGCACCAATGCAACCCGGTATGCCGGCAAGTGCATGGAATCCCACTTTTGTGTTGGTAATTTCCTGCTCCGAGCGTGGTAGGGAGATGTAGTCGTCTGCGTGCTGCAGGAGGGCATCGAGCACTTACAATAGTGTCCGTGAGAACAGTGGCTGAGAAATGCCATGCAACTGTCCGACTGTGTGCTGGTAGGTGCCTGTGGCCAGGAAGTGGAGTACAGACACCACCTTCAGTAGGGGTGGGATGGCGGTTGGGCTATCTATCATGCTGACAAGGTCAGCCTGTGTCATGTCCACAATGGCGGCTATGGTGTCCCGGTCCAGACGGTAGAGGGTGTGGATCTGCTCATCAGTGAGGTTGAACGGATGTGCTCGGAGGCGTGGGATTGCGGGCTGCCTGCGTGGTGGTAGTGGCTGTGCTGGCGGCCCTTGCTGGCCCTGCCTTGCCCTCCTCCTCCTCCTGCGTCTCCTCCGCGCGGCCGGTTGTAGTTGGTGTTCGTCTTCTTCTTGGAGTTGGAGTACTTGCAGTGCTATCATGTCCCCCAGGGCCAACATCGCGAGTCCTGCCGGTAGCATTTCGGTGTGGTTGTGGGAGGAGACTGGGTGTGCAATTTATGTGTTTTCAGGCTGTATGGCCTCCACCTGTGGTGATTCATTCCACCTGGGCAAACTGCTCTCCCCTTTGGCCGAGCACGTCCCGCACACAACGCTGCAATTCGAGAAATGGCATCTTGCTATTGCAATCATGTATTTGTACCCGATGGCCGTGTAACATTTGTTGATATGTACATTCGGCTATGGTCCCATTGTTTCACATACTATCTGTGCAGTCGCGAACAGACTTGTGAAGGGTCAGTGGAACGTAGTACTCGAGTAACGGTGGGCCCTCATGCATCACTGTACCGAGTTGCAACGACGGGCGGGGCGTCCCATTTGTGGGTGAAGGCAGTTGCCATTTTCACACACAGCCGCACTCGATGGATTAATTAGTGATTCCAAACGGCCACGGATGCCCCTTCGACGTGATGTTGCAAATGAGGAATTCGAAGGGCGGCGCTTTCGGTTTTCAGCTAGCGGCGAGGAAATGCCCACAGGTCTGACTGCAAATATAACGTTCTATTGTTCAATGTCCTTGAGACAGGGGCCATGGCGAGGGAGCAATGATTGATATGAATAGTTTGGGATGCGCAATAGCGACGTGGGCGATGAGGCCGGACGTTCCCAAATACATGTTACTTCACAACACTGGAATTACGGGCTGGGGCACTGTGGATTTTGCAGGCTGCATAACGCACAGACTCAATGGATATTTCTAATGTTATGTGAGTAAATATTCAGGTGTTTTAATCCCGGGATGAGGGAATGATGAATGGATGCATGGGCAGGTGATTTGATACAGAGTTTGCCATGTACAGGGCTTCTTGGGATCTATCCGCCTCCCCTACGCTATGTGATGCAGGGCTGCCATAGTGGGACCATCGTCTATCTGGCCTTGTTGAGCCCTCCCTGTCTCGACGCGCCCTTATACACTTGTGTCCATGCACGTTACCAATCCCATCTGATGGATTCTGTTTTGACAGACGCATGCACAGGTACACTCGTTTGTGATGGTGTTTACACCTCGATATAGATAGTTATGAGTCGCAAGTGGTTTTTGGGTGGTGATGAACCTTTGGAGTGGGCTAGCATGCATATGGCTGTGGATTTAGTGTGATCATTGAAGTGAGTTGTTGGAATGTAGTTCTGATGGCCATTCTGTTCTTTTTCTTTTCTTTTGGTTGACAGGTATCTCCTCCCCTTTTGCCACTGCCATCTGTATGCCACTCCTGCAGATGGGTTTTACTCCCGACACCTGCTGCTTCGTGTTAATCAGTGGAGCAGCATTACGATCTTATGGGACGATCGCCAATGGGCCACATGCCCTTACGCAGTACTGGTGGCTCGGAGCAACATTTCGGCCTTTCAGCTGGACTAGTGCCTCCCCATTGGGACGGCCCTGCGGTTCTGTGCGCTTCCATGTTGCCTTTTCGTACGTGAATGTGGCTCTGTGTACCATGATGGAACAGGGCGTCACACAAGTAGTGGCTGGTCATTTCTTGCGGATGCAGCCCACAATGGTGAAATGTGTTTTGGAGTTCATGGCCTGATGGCTGTATGGGTTTGGTGATTTTGTTGTGCATTAAATTTCTATTCTGATTTGGCCCGTGTAGCGTTCTTCTTTGCAAGTGATGTGGCATATTCCTATTTGGGGAGCGATGTATTGTGAGGAGATCTGCATTGGGTTCCAGCTTTGGAGTTTAGTTGCGTGGTACTGTACTGGGCGCGTTTGCCTACGAAGCCCGTGAGGTCAGGGATGGGGGCTGCCAATATGACTGTTTGAATGTTGTCATGCTCAGGGGCGGGGGATTGGGTTTTGTGTAACTGATGCCGGTCAGCCAGGTGGACTGGTGGAATGATGTGATTTTCGGAATATTGCTGGTCACAGGTGCCTGTGTTTGCGTGCGTTTCTTGGTGGGGGACTGTGGTCATGTCCATTGGGATGGCTTCTGTATTCGTGCCATCTGTGCCCTGCAGCTCCCATTGGCCCCTCTTGTGTTTCATTTGTTCGTTGGCATGCATGGGTGACTTGTACATTTCACTGGTTGCATTGTGACTTCATTGCACCTACGGGGAGTTGTACTTTGTGGGCAGGGAGCGGTGTACAGGCACTCAGTGGGGCCGTTTACGGTTGATTCGCGATGCCGTACTTCTCACCATGGCGGAATGGTACATTCCGCCATGCTTGATGGCGTTAGGTACATGTCCGCTAGGGTCGGAATTGGCGTACCCTTGCGCCATGGTGGTGTTTACGGTTTGGCATGGCGCGCGCGTGCGTGATTGGTGCAGTTAGCGTTGGCGTTCACTACGGTGTCGCTAATGGCTTCGTACTTTGCGGTGACGGGTCATAGTCGCACCGAGCGCTATTCGATGGCGGTATTGCATTTCCGCCATCGTTTTTCGATTTCCGCCAGGGTCGTAATGAGGGCCAATGTGCCTTGATGAGTTCTCCTGGGCACTCGAAGAAATTCTTGTAAGTCTCTGATTCCTCGTTGCAAATGTATGTAACACAAGCCCGATATCGGTAGCTGTCGCACTGCAAGTACATGTACATATCACAATGGATAACCTAGAACAGACCCACATCTTGGTGAACTTACCATATACAACACCGGAAGAGGAAAAGACAAAAACATAGTTGATGGTAGAATTAGACATTGAGGAATGCTCCTTATACACAAAAGAACTAAAAAAGGAAATTAACCCTTACTCCAATTTTCCAAGGTGATAATGCCATTGATGTTTTCTCAAAAGCTGTGGCAAGAGATTTAGAAAAATTAGAAGACTGGAACCAAAGAAAGAACAAGAGAGGACATGAAAACCTGAACACCTAAGAACTCTCAAAAACAAACCGGATGTAATTATCAAAGAAGCAGAAAAGGGACGGGAATATAGTGATTATGAACAGGGAAGACTATATACAAATGACCCTAACACACCTGAATACACCAGGCTGTGATGAATCCTTGCTATCCAACCCCACACCCAGGATTAAGGAACATGCATCAATTCTGATCAACAAATGGTATAGAAGAGTCTTAAAAAGCACACTTATTGGAGTAAAAAGAGGAAGGGGGGTTCCTGTGAATTTCCCCAGCATCTATATCACACAACAGAAGTCACAGGTTTTTACAAATTTTAGAGTTATTCATGTATTCCTACCAATCGTGTAGCCTACTACTAACTTGCCCTCTAACTTATCTTTCTAAGCTCTTGTGAAGTTTACGCATACGGATACATACACTGGGAAAATACTGGTCAACAGAAAACGTCCCGTACTGCAACATTGGGGACGCGAGGTAGACGGCACGATTTATTAATCGGATTCTGACACAGCAGGTAAACCGCGGCTCCGTGCCTGTGTGCATGTTTGCCTCAGACTTAAAAAGGTGTCCTGACAGACGTATCGTACACCTTGTCCAGATTGAACTGGTGCACAGAAAGTTACGCACTAGTTTTTAAATGACTTCCAATGTATATAAACAAAAGTAAGTCCCTTTAAATTCCTGATAAATATTGTAGGTATGTATTTTTGCAGGACATGTCGAAATGCCCCAGTTTAAGATGCATCGAGTGAATTGACAGTCACCTGTTCCACCCCCTTCCTGAAATAGAGAGGAAGCTAACTAAAGGGTAAGAAATATTACTAACTTGGCACAACAAAAAGTACAAATTGTGTAACAGGAGAATAGAGGAATTAAAACAGAAATGTTTCTCTTTTCTCACCCCCTCTTGTGTAATTTCTAAAGGGGGGGCACTGTGCTGAGATATTTGTATGTCTCATATAGAATGTTGACAACACCTTAAATGTGTGTCGTGGCCCTGAAGAAAGTGGGATAACAACCATCACCACTGAAACCGGTAGGCCAGATTTGGCCCCCTTCCTTTCCAAAAAAAACTCAAAAGAAAGGGGCCAATATATTGAAGAAATCGAGTTGAATATGTTAGCCAACCCATAGAGGGTGGCAGGCACATTTCCGAGTAGAATTACTCTGTACCTACAAACAATTTGAATACTGAGAGGGGCTTTTTAAATTCCAGAATTTGGGGACTTAATAATAGATCAAAACACTTTGTTTTGGATATATTAAATTTTAAAGTGTGGTAATGCATAGCAAAGAAAAAGAATGAAGACATAACATTTTATTTGCAAAGCACTTACCACACACTATGTTAAAGGCTTGTTTGAATACATTATTGGTGACTAGCATGAGATAGGGCCAGACTTTCTCCCTACCCCCTCACCCTAGATAAGCGGCTTGTCAGCGCAATCTAGGGATACAACTTCACAAGGGCTTAGAAATGTATGATGGAGGGCAAGTTAGTTGTAGGCTACACGATTTCTAGGAATACATGAATAACTCTAAAATGTGTAAAAACCTGTGATTTCTGTTGTGTGATATAGAAGAGTCTTACTCACTGACGATGAGGCCAAATATCTCAGGATCGACCATCCAAGAATTCCCACTGACCTGACCTGACCAGAGGGGAGACCTATTGTAAGTGCGATTGGATGGATAAACAAACCAATGGCCAAAAATGTAAATAATGTAATCGAGAAAGAAGTACCCAAGATCCCTACATATCTACAGGACACCATGCATGCACTGTCAGTTCTACAGGAAGTCAGATGGGAACCTGGATATATGCTTGTGACATTGGATGTGAAGGCTCTTTACACGTCTATTGAGCACATACAGGCACTTGATGCAATAGACTGTGCCTTCACCCAAGCATCTGCATCATATTACTCCCATCTAATTATGACGAAAGAAATATTGGATTTTTCACTTTCCAACAACATCTTCATTTTTGATAGAACATACTACAAACAGAAGAAGAGCATAGCGATGTGGGAGACATATACCCCAACTATTGTGAATCTCTTCATGAATCGGTATGAACAGGTATATGAAAGAAGAGCACCTGGCTAGGCCCTGATATGCTCAGGTGGGTATACAATATTATTACACAAATAATCAGGGTGCGAGATCACATGTGACGTCCTTTGATGTCTTACTTACACATTCACAACATATATTGGCCCTCATTACGACCCTTGCGGAAAGCGACTGACCGGAGCGCCACAGCGTAAATAGCGTTTCCGCCATTGTACGAAGGAGCAAAGTGCGGCCCATTCCGACCCATCGGGCACGAGCACCACGCCACGGCGGAAGTGCAAAGTCCGCGATGGCGGAAATGACCCCAAAACGGCCCACACCGCCGCCGTACGGCGCCCTAGGTGCAATACCGCCACCCCTCTTAGCGGTCACCGCAGTGTGCGCCTACCGGAAAGTACGGTGCCCGGAAATATACGGAAACGGAAGTTAAAACATGGGCCCGGAACGGGAAACATCCCGGCGTACACCTATAAAAACACTAAAACCACACAACCACTAAAATCACTACCCTGAAACACACCCCAACCCGTCAACCACCCTAGCGAAACCAAGAAAAATGGGAAAAGTAGCGAAGAAAGCGTGCGACCGCAAGCGGCAGGTCCACTTCTCCCGTGAGGAACTCACCGTGCTAACAGAGACCCTCCAGGAGAATGCTGCCGTCGTCTTCTCCACGCAAATGACCAGGACGGCACTTGCAAACAAGAAGGCCATATGGGCTCTGGTGGCACAGCGGGTAAGTGCGGTGGGGACCGCACCCCGCACCCCACAGCAATGCCGCAAGCGATGGGACGACCTGCGGATACGCGTCCGCAGCATACTCTCTGCCAACCGCAACATTGCCACAGCCACCGGGGGAGGTCCTGAATCACCCATCAAGTTGACCCCCTGGGAAGAAATCTGTGCCTCCACCATCGGAATGGAGAGCATAGAGGGAGTCGGAGGGATGGAGAAAGGAGTGCAGACATCCGAAGATTCAGGTAGGTGGGCCAGATAAAACAATGCCAAATCCACACAGTCCATCCATGTGAAGTACCATGCGTCCACATAGTGCAACAGAAACACATGTCCAGGAGAACGTCCACACACATCGGCCTGAAAGCGCACGTCAAAACCCACAATAAATACATAAATAATTAAAAACCCCTAATACACGCACTACACGTGCAGCAGGCACACCCTAACTGCAGGCTGCCAAACAACTGCACCCTCACTCCACACACAAATCAAAGCACCTCCAAGACCCCGACCCAAATCACCCTCAGGTACCACCCCAATGCATGTGATACAATGCCATTCCAATTCCCACTGACCCATCAATAACCCTCGCCCTCCTTTACTCCACCACAGGGTCCGATCCAAACGACGAGCTACAGGACACCCCTACCAGCACACCTGCAAAGAGGGCCAAGACCAACGGCCAGAGACCCTCCACCTCAGCTGCACGCATCAAGACACGGCAGCAGCACAAATCAGGTGGCAGCACAGAGGAGGGAACATCAACAGGCACCCCAGCAGCCAGCATGCCCACAACACCACCACCACAGGTCCCCCCAATGGATGCCACAGAAGGCACTGCCTCTGGTGGCAGCAGCACCATAGGTGACACCCCATTGATGGCAGCATGCTCGGACACAGAAAACGGGGATGCCGAAGTCAGATCCATCCATGACCTGTCCCAATCCCCCTGTCTGTCCCATCCCGTACAACATGAGGATACCACGCAGGGGCACCCACAAGACGACGACTGGCCATCCCCCACAAGCCCTGTGGCAAGGCAACATGAGGACAACAGCCCCTCTGTGACACCCCCGCAAATGGCCATGGCCCAGCAGAGGCAACAGTCCCTCGACCAGTTGATCGAACAACAGCAGCAACTGGCCACACTCCTCAAGGACCATGCCGATGAATGTGGGGGCACTAAGGCAGACATAGAAACATCAACTGAGACACTTAGGGCAGAAATGGAGAGAGGTACAGAGACGCTAAGGGCACAAATTGAGAGAAGCACCGAGAGCCTGAGGGGGGAACTGCATGCGACGCCCAAAGACGTATGTGCCGAACTTGCCGCAGTGCGCCGTGTGCTCACTGAGCTCTCGCAAACCCTTAGGGACATGCATGGACGTGAGCAGGCAGACACATCATCCGTTGCAAGTTCCGTCCAGGGCAGCCCCCAACGTAGATCTGGAAGGAACCTGCGCTCCACAGGCAGGGGTGCCCCTGATACCCGCAGAGGGGGCATGCAATAGCGACAGCCCACTGACAATGAGCATCTTTGGACACTGGTGTTCGGGGGGGAGGTAGGAGGGTGGAGGGGGTGTGTTGGGCTCACTTGGGTGGCGGGTCGATAGGGTGTTCAACATGATATCACATATGCCATAAAAAGTGCACGATCAACCAATGAGAAGTGTGGACATTGATCTTTGTGTACTAGGCCATCATAGGCGTACAGTCCATATTGTGCATGTCCCAGACACACGCAGTGCCACGAGTCCCGTGTCCATGTATCAGCCACCAGGCGTGAGTGCTAGAAGCATACATCAATGAGATGCTGACGAATGTCACGGGCCTCCGGTGCCTCGCAGACTCCATGAGGTGCTGCCACATCCCCACCCTCATCATGACCATCATCAGGTGCTTGCAGTTCAGCGTCAGGGGGCATGGGCACATTTCTACGTACGCACATGTTGTGGAGCATGACACATGCCATCACCATCTTTGCAACCTTCTCATGGCGGTACAGGAGTGCCCCGCCAGACCTGCTGAGGCAGCGGAAACGGGTCTTCAGTAGGCCGAATGCCTGTTCAATGACTACACGGGTACGTGAGTGGGCATGGTTGTAGTCCTCCTCATGCTGGTCCCGTGGGTTCCGGACTGGTGTGAGGAGCCATCTCTTCAGTGGATATCCAGCATCACCTGTATGTGGACGAGAAACGTATGATGTGGAATGCCATTGATACGTACGCACACCCCCCCCCCCTTCCTGGCAGGTCATTGACAATTCACATACCCCACATCATCATGCATGTAATGAGACTCACCGAGTAGCCAGGATCTGTTCCCTGCGTGTCGCTCCATGTAGCGTGGTATTGTAGAGTTCCTCAAGACCATAGAATCATGGGTTGATCCAGGGAATCGGGCACAACAATGTGTAATGATCCTGTTGGAGTCACACACCATCTGTACATTCAGGGAATGAAATTGTTTTCGGTTGCGGTACTGGGCCTCCATGGCATGTGGGACGACCAATTCAACATGGGTGCAGTCGATGGAACCAATGCAACCCGGTATGCCGGCAAGTGCATGGAATCCCACTTTTGTGTTGGTTATTTCCTGCTCCGAGCGTGGTAGAGAGATGTAGTCGTCTGCGTGCTTCAGGAGGGCATCGAGCACTTGCAATAGTGTCCGTGAGAACAGTGGCTGAGAAATGCCATGCAACTGTCCGACTGTGTGCTGGTAGGTGCCTGTGGCCAGGAAGTGGAGTACAGACACCACCTTCAGTAGGGGTGGGATGGCGGTTGGGCTATCTATCATGCTGACAAGGTCAGCCTGTGTCATGTCCACAATGGCGGCTATGGTGTCCCGGTCCAGACGGTAGAGGGTGTGGATCTGCTCATCAGTGAGGTTGAACGGATGTGCTCGGAGGCGTGGAATTGCGGGCTGCCTGCGTGGTGGTAGTGGCTGTGCTGGTGGGCCTTGCTGGCCCTGCCTTAGCCTCCTCCTCCTCCTGCGTCTCCTCCGTGCGGCTGGTTGTAGTTGGTGTTCGTCTACTTCTTGGAGTCGGAGCACTTGCAGTGCTATCAGGTCCCCCAGGGCCAACATCGCGAGTCCTGCCGGTAGCATTTCGGTGTGGTTGTGGGAGGAGACTGGCTGTGCAATTTATGTGTTTTCAGGCTGTATGGCCTCCACCTGTGGTGATTGATTCCACCTGTGCAAACTGCTCTCCCCTTTGGCCGAGCACGTCCCGCGCACAACGCTGCAATTCGGGGAATTGTATCTTGCTATTGCAATCATGTATTTGTACCCGATGGCCGTGTAAGATTGGTTGATATGTTCATTCTGCTGTGGTCCCATTGTTTCACATACTATCTGTGCAGTCGCGAACAGACTTGTGAGGGGTCAGTGGGACGTAGTACTCGAGTAACGGTGGGCCCTCATGCATCACTGTACCGAGTTGCAACGACGGGCGGGGCGTCCCATTCGTGGGTGAAGGCAGTTGCCATTTTCACACACAGCCGCACTCGATGGAATAATTAGTGATTTCAAACGGCCACAGATGCCTTTTCGACGTGATGTTGCAAATGAGGAATTCGAAGGGCGGCGCTTTCGGTTTCCAGCTAGCGGCGAGGAGATGCCCACAGGTCTGACTGCAAATGTAACGTTCTATTGTTCTATGTCCTTGAGACAGGGCCCATGGCGAGGGAGCAATGATTGATATGAATAGTTTGGGATGCGCAATAGCTACGTGGGCGATGAGGCCGTCCGTTCCCAAATACATGTTACTTCACAACACTGGAATTACGGGCTGGGGCACTGTGGATTTAGCAGGCTGCATAACGCACAGACTCAATGGATGTTTCTAATGTTATGTGAGTAATTATTCAGGCATTTTGATCCCGGGATGAGGGAATGATGGATGGATGCATGGGCAGGTGATTTGATACAGAGTTTGCCATGTACAGGGCTTCTTGGGATCTATCCGCCTCCCCTACGCTATGTGATGCAGGGCTGCCATAGTGGGACCATCGTCCATCTGGCCTTGTTGAGCCCTCCCTGTCTCGAGGCGCCCTCAGACACTCGTTTGTGATGGTGTTTGCACCTCGATATAGATGGTTATGAGTCGCAAGTGGTTTTGGGGTGGTGATGTTCCTTTGGAGTGGGCTAGCATGCATATGGCTGTGGATTTCGTGTGATCATTGAAGTGAGTTGTTGGTATGTAGTTCTGATGGCCATTCTGTTCTTTTTCTTTTCTTTTGGTTGACAGGTATCTCCTCCCCTTTTGCCACTGCCATCTGTATGCCACTCCTGCAGATGGATTTTACTCCCGACACCTGCTGCTTCGTGTTAATCAGTGGAGCAGCATTACGATCTAATGGGACGATCGCCAATGGGCCACATGCCCTTACGCAGTACTGGTGGCTCGGAGCAACATTTCGGCCTTTCAGCTGGACTAGTGCCTCCCCATTGGGACGGCCCTGCGGTTCTGTGCGCTTCCATGTTGCCTTTTCGTACGTGAATGTGGCTCTGTGTACCATGGGGGAACAGGGCAACACACAGGTAGTGGCTGGTCATTTCTTGCGGAAGCAGCCCACAATGGTGATTAGTGTTTTGGAGTTCATGGCCTGATGGCTGTATGTGCTTGGTGATTTTGATGTGCATAAAATTTCTATTCTGATTTGGCCCGTGTAGCGTTTTTCTTTGCAAGTGATGTGGCATATGCCTATTTGGGGGGCGATGTATTGTGAGGAGATCTGCATTGGGTTCCAGCTTCGGGGTTTAGTTGCGTGGTACTGTGCTGTGCGCGTTTGCCTACGAAGCCCAGTGAGGTCAGGGATGGGGGCTGCCAATATGCCAGTTTGAATGTTGTCATGCTCAGGGGCGGGGGATTGGGTTTTGTGTAACAGATGCCGGTCAGCCAGGTGGACTGGTGGAATGATGTGGTTTTCGGAATATTGCTGGTCACAGGTGCCTGTGTTTGCGTGCGTTTCTTGGTGGGGGACTGTGGTCATGTCCATTGGGATGGCTTCTGTATTCGTGCCATCTGTGCCCTGCAGCTCCCATTGGCCCCTCTTGTGTTTCTTTTGTTCGTTGGCATGCATGGGTGACTTGTACATTTCAATGGTTGCATTGTGGCTTCATTGCACCTACGGGGAGTTGTACTTTGTGGGCAGGGAGCGGTGTACAGGCACTCAGTGGGGCCGTTTACGGTTGATTCGCGATGCCGTACTTCTCGCCATGGCGGAATGGTACATTACGCCGTGCCTGATGGCGTTAGGTACATGTCCGCTAGGGTCGGAATTGGCGTACCGTTGCACCATGGTGGTGTTTGCGGTTTGGCATGGCGCGCGCGCGCGTGCTTGGTGCAGTTAGCGTTGGCGTTCACTACGGTGTCGCTAATGGCTTCGTACTTTGCGGTGACGGGTCATAGTCGCACCGAGCGCTATTCGATGGCGGTATTGCATTTCCGCCATCGTTTTTCGATTTCCGCCAGGGTCGTAATGAGGGCCATTGACTCTTAGAAGTAGGTCAACAAAAGTCTTTGACCCTAGATTGTTTATTCAAAAAGTCAATCTATTATTTACCTTCTGACCCCCAAAAAGCTGACATATTATACAATAAAAAAAATGGTAGTACCAATATGTACCATCCAATTCAATCAACAGAACTTAACTCATACAATACACATTTCCTACCATCCGTGACAGAACATTTACATAGAAATGGGTGTTATCCAGAGAGTGTGATGTCTTTCTGGAGTACAAAAACAACAACAGTGTAACATAGGACACTGTACATTACAACATAAAGGATGTCGACACTATAATGATTCGACCATGTAAAGCTATTTCTTGAGACTTCTAGTGGAGATGGCCTTCTTCAGGATGTGTGGGATGAAGTGTTATCCATGTCCATGGGGTATCTATCAAAACACAAGGGGCCTCATTACGAGGTGGGCGATAAGGGATTACCGGCACCGGTAAGGGCACCGGTGCTGGTAATCCCTTACCACCCTACTACGAGTTCCCTTTCCGGGTCCTTCCTTAACGCCTGTTTTTTTCAGGCGTTAAGGACGGGACCCACAAAGGGACTCTAGAGCTAATAATGGTACAGCAATTTGCGGTACCGTTATTAGCGCCTTCCCCATTCCCATTGAGCCCTATGTGGGCTCAATGGGAATGGGGATTGCCCTGGTAAATGGAGAATTACCGGTCCCGCCAACCTTGGAATGGACCGGTAATTGCTCCATTCACCAGGGCGGAGTCGGAACGAGTTTGGAGGCAACCATGGCGCTAATAGCGCCATGGCTACCTCCAACCTCGTAATGAGGCCCAATGACAGTGGAAGTGTGTGTTAGGACTATCGGTGATCTCAGAACAAACTACTCTCTAATTTAGAAAAACCATATTAGGTGCTACTGAGCGCTAAAACAGTGTCCTTATTGGATCGCTGAAAAAAGAAAAAAACATATCGTCATTTTTTTGTTCCTGAGGTAAATATTCGCAAAAAATCCCTCCAGCAATTAGTGGGAAGTGCTTCTTTAGTGAAGCTTCATGGGCGAAATGCAGATATATGTACAGGATCCTGTCTCTCTGTGTACGAATCAAGACAGGAAAAAACAAGGAATCCGTGTCAATGCTAGCACCAGACGATTCCTAGTGGATTGTGGTAAATTGGTGGAAATCGCTTACCCCAAATCTTGCGTAACTGCTCCTGTCTAGTGATGTATCCTGCTGGAGGGTGTGGTGATGCTCCACATGGTCCCAGCGTTCTATCCTTGGGTGTATCTCAACTTGAGGGGATGACAAATCAGGGAGGCCTGTGTAAGCTAGTTGCTCCTCGCTAAACAGTGGTAATATTAATACTCATGCGCGGCAGGTTGATGATGCTAGCAGTCATCGGTGAAATACATTTACATTGAAAAAAAAGGTTTTTTCTTTGTGAAAACAAGCATGCGCCTCAAGAGATGCAAGTACTGTGCATACTGAGTGCGATGTTTAGTTTAAAGATAAAGGGGTCTCTGCGCAAATTAGTCTGTGTCTATGGCTGGTCTCCTACTCGTGCACAGTGGACCATGCGTGGGCGTGCCAAACTCTATGTATATTGTGGTATAGACCGCGGGAGATGGTATTGTGCTACAAAAGTGGATGAGGGCAGTGTATTACACATTTCCCTCTCTCCCGTGCCTTGGACAGTGCGGAAGTGCATTCTTCAAAAGTGAGGCGCATCCATCGTGGTATGAGAAAACGCTGATCACGTGTGGATTTACTTGTCATATGCTGCTGCCTGGGGGTTACGCCTGGCTGCCTTCTCGAATCCTCAGAACGCGGAAGCGTTTCCATGACTACTGGAGACACTAGAAGTTGGTCGCCTTGGGTGATATAAGAAAGCAAAACTCGCTTGTTCCGCGGTAGCCCTGCCTCCGGTCGTGACAACCAATCTGCCCTGGACAGATGTACTGTATGAGAAAATTGCTCCTATTGGTAGAATGCGTGTCTCTTGCTGCGAGACGGTCCGGTGGTCACAGTGCGCATGTGACTGAAACCGTGTACTCAACAGTGTCGTTTCAGTGTAAAAAACACACATCAAAGGACGTCACAGGTGATCTCGCACCGTGATTATTTGTGTGATAATATCGGTATGAACAGATACATACCGTCAGCAAGGATCATTTCAACATACTAATATATAAATGGTACTGTTTCATACATGATATCCTGCTGATTTGGACTGGAACTAGCAATAAACTGGAATCCTACAAGGTATACTTGAATAACAACAGTTTTGGAATTGAGCTGACTGGAACTGAAAGTGAGCACACAATATATTTCCTGGCGCCCACGGTGATGAATAAACCTTTAAACAGTATCAAACCAAAACGAGTGGACTAAATCATTCACTGTTCAACCAAAGGGAGCGCCTGAGTAATGTGTACAGCGCCATTTGTGCAGGATTCCAAAACAAACATTTACATTGTATCACCTTTAAAAGTCCTTTTTAGTCATATTTTCTAGGAAAATATATTCCATTATTTGCCAGTTGATTTTGATGGATGTATAACTTTAGATACAGTTCAATTCACCTACATTTTTAAAGCTCTCCAACCAAACGATTGTTTTCTAAAGTAATTTAAATCATAGCCATCCCCTAAAATGAACACCCACAAACATTTTACTTTCCACTTACACTGTTAAATGTGGTTTGTTTCAGATGCTTCTAAATCCTCATGAATAATCTGTTATACTTCTAACTGCTTTTCTTCCTAAAGAACTCAGGTAAGTACTGGAAGACACCTAACTGAGGTCTGATTTCATCCACTGGATCTGGCCGACTATAGAGCTTCACCTGAAAACCCCTCCGCGACCCTGCTCAAAGGCCTGGACACGTAGGGGTCCCATGGAAAACCTCCAAGGGGGAAAAAATCCATTGAAAAGCTGCTAGGGTGCGAGGTCTCCAATGCGAAAGGGCCGCTGGTAAATAGGTGCTGTTCTGTCTGTGTCCTGTTGGACGGATACTCAGCAGGATGGAGACTGAATAGACAGGAGAAGGAATTGGTAAGAATTAGTTTTGAGGCGAGAGTTGTACCCTGGGCAATAACTTGGAGGACCAATTAGATTTACCCTTGGCCGGCTGTCAGACCTCTTTTCCAAAGGTAAGGATTTGGAGCTGGTGTGAAGCTGGGAGAGGTTCAATGTAGCTAGAAAGACAGAACCAGTAGAATAAGAAATTAGGTGTGTTACAGTATTCAGACCGACTGAAATAACTAGGGATTAGTGAATCTGACTGCTGGAAGAAACAATCTTTTACCGCGGGAGGACAAGGGCGTGGCCCCTAAGGGAGATCGGATTCTCTGAACGGATGATCTGCTTGAGATCCTATACAAACGTCTGCAATAGAAGAAGTAGGATACATGCATTAAGCGATCTAGTGGAGCGGAGAGCTGCAAGAAATACAGCTGGTCTCACTCCGATAACATACCGCAAGGTCTGAAGGCGGGGCTTGTTCGGAATGAGTAGAAACCTCCCGGGTGTAGCGTGATTGCTAGTGTTTGTCGTCTGCATAAAACACAAAGAAAAAGGAGGTTTACAAAAAGACCGACAGAGCTGCAAGGAGAGAGTAATGGAGAAACAGGACAAGAACCTATGAGAACTCACGGAGCGTATTCCAGCTCTGGATAGAGTAGCAACGCGAAGAGCCTTCTGCCGTGTTCCTGGATATGTCGGAGGGCAGGAGGTGAGTGTGGCTACCACCATTCTCCCCGGGAAAGAAACACTAGACTGTTACTGCAGGGAATCTCGACCGCCATGATAGAATGTGGTTGGGGGTTAATAATACAGGTCTGAGGCTTGGATGCAGGGACAATAGTCACATAATTCTTATGAGTACAGGGAATATTGAAAATAATACCTTTTCTGCAGGCCTTCTTCATCCCAAATGTCTTCTTTTTTAATTGACTTAAGGTATGCCTAATTAAAGGGGAACAAGGCGGACCACGGACAACCATGTTAAAGGGCTCTCCCATCCATGGAGGTGCTGAGTGGTAGTATTTGGGGCATCTGCGTGGACAGGCAGCTGAGATAGCTCGTGGATCGAATGTCCACTTCAGAGATTCTTGTATTATCTGCTGGTCACCAGCTCAAGCCAGTAAATGGCCAGCTCAGCAATTTAGCCTTTTGAGGTCGATAATATGAGTGTCCTGGCACTAACTAAGAAAGGCATATTTTACACAAGTAAAGACTGAGGGCCTGATTCTGAGCTTGTGCTAAATATAGCGAGGAAAGCTGACATTCTCCCTTCCGGTTTCCAGCCCCATCATTCTGAGATGGGTGGAAATAGTGGAGGAGAAATGGCGTGCTTTCCAGCAGCAAAAGCTGCTAAAATTCACACTTTGTGGGGAAACATGTGCTCCAGTGGCATTGCGAGCATTTCTCAAAAGACTGCCACTTTTCTAATTTAAGAGCGTTTTCTTAAACTTTCATCAAACTAGAAAAGTGGTGCTGCAGTCTGAGAAATGCCATGTTCATACTGGGAAAAAGTGTGCTGTGGAGTTTAGTGGCACCTCCCAGGGTACTGTTAACGAGTGCTTCTTTAGGTCGGTGCAGGAAGGGTGTCCAGGCCTCTGAAGGCAGTCCCTGCCAGTCCCTTACATGTGAGGTGGTTGGTAGGGCTGTTGCTATGCCGTAAATCACGGCTATGCAGGAGTGGCAGACTTTGTTTTATTGCTGCCACTCCTGTATTACATCAGAGCACATGTCTTAATAGAAAAGCATCTACCATACAACTCAGAATCAAACTCAATTCTTTCTGTTGTCGGTTATATCAATTAAAAAAATGTACAGTAATGGTATTTGGTGTAATCATACTCACCATGCACAAAAATGAAAATACTGAATCAAGAAGAAAAATAGGGGAAATTCTCAAGGTTCTGGCTGCGCCATTGTAGATCAAACTCTACACTTTAACTTATATACTTTCTCAATAAAAAATACTTTGTGTTTTCTTCATCATCATTTCAAGAGATTTCTGCATTGATGTCATCTGTGAACAATTGAGGGAATTCGACTCTTCTCCCTAAGCGCCAGCCCCCCCAACCCCCTGTGAGGCTAAGGAGGTGGGCCCGCTCTGCAACACACTCCCTAGGGATCTAGGAAAGTCGGACCTCACCGGGAGAGACTCCCCCCTTAGGGGACAAGCACTCCCATTCCTAAAGCTGTGCACACCGTCACCTAAATGGGGTGCTCTAAAATACCAGAGACTTTTAAACAAGACTGGGACAAAGAAAACCATAATGGAGTTCATTATCAACCAGAAACAGAACATGTCCCATTATATGGAAATATCCAAAGTAATATTGATCGATTGTTTATTTGTATAGCGCCTATGCACAATGTGCTTCAAAGTGCTTCAAGGAGGGAGGGAGCATGGGAAAATACAGTAACATTCTTACAGGTCCTTGAAACAAATCAGAATGTGAAAAATAACTATCAAATCATAACAGATAGTACAAGTGCATGGAACAATAAAGGAGAGGAGAGGGAAGGAAAAAAAAAAGGAGAAACAATACAAGCACTAACATTACTATGCCTGGCGGCAATTGTTGCAGTGCAAGAGTGACACGAGGAGGGGGGGAGGGGAGAAGGGAAGAGGAGAGGAACAAAACATTAGACTATCTTAAGAGGGTCAGCGACTTACCAAGAGAGTGCTGGGGAGGGAGTGGGAGGAGAAAACAAGGAGGGAAAGAGAGAGGACAGACAAGCTTTTATCAGAAGTCAAGGGACTGTGATAAGAGTAAGTGCTAAGATAAAAGAAAGATGAGAGAGGTGAAAGAGGGGAGGGGTGAGAGGCTGAAGGAGGCAGACAGCTAAGATCAATACGCCAGGCGGCAATTTGGGTAGTGACTAGCTTACACATGGGAGTGGGAGAGGCTGCAAAAGACAGGCGACTACAAATTACTATGCCTGACGGCAATTGGGGTAGTGCCAGAGATTTACAGAAGGGAGGGCAAGGCGGAGAAGGGAGGGGAGGAGAGACAGGGGGCACATAGACACACTCGAGGGGCAGAGAGGGCACACAGGCACAATCGGGGAACAGAGGGGGCACACAGATGCACAATCGGGGGGCAGAGGGGGAGCACAGACACAGACAATAAGACGAATACGTTTAATACTCGAAATTGGGGTGTGCTTTTAAAATCAAATGTGGGTGTTTTAGCATTTCCTGTGCACCATCTGCATTGCATTGTTTGCTGCTTTCATTTGAAATCGAATTGGGTGTTTTTAGCATTTGCTGTCCACCATCTGCTTTGCATTGTTTGCTGCCTCCATTTTTAAAATCAATATTATGTGTGTATAGTTTTTACATCTCTGTGCCACTCTTCCAATGTAATTCTATTCCTTCTGGGTTTCACTTTTCTATTCTCTCCAACTCAATTCACTAGGCCTCCTAGTGAGTTTAGCAAGACCTGTGTAGTGCAGCCACTACTCTCTCATTCCTTGTCTAAAACTTCTTCCTTCCTATGGCTCACTCCATTTCTCCTATATTCTCTAACTGCTACACTATCACCTATCCCACATCTCTCCCCACTCCTGATCTTTGGACCCCCATCTCACCTCCACACTCTCTCCCTCCACACAGTGCTCTATTGTCGGTGGCACCAAGTGGGAAGTCCTCTTGGCTGGTTTTGCACCGCCTCGCTGATTCGTTAATGTCTATCACACTGGCACCATTCTGGTTCAGGGTCCACAACACAACTTCCTTCTCTTTGGCAACATCTTGCCTTCTCTCATTAACTTCCTTCCTTCACCTGTATCTTCCCCTTCTACTCTCTCCCTCCCTCCTCTGAATGTACCACGCCCCTGTACCCGACCTCAAAAAACCTTCAAAATTCAAAAGCACAGACCACCTCCACCTGGCGACTCCTAATGCCCGCTCAGCAAACAAACACTCCTCTGACATCTGTCTCCTTCTTGAAGACATTGACCTCGACATTCTTGCTCTTACCGAGACTTGGGGTTCAATGCCAGCTCAGTCACTGCCTTTGACTCACTCCTCCCTGACGGCTTCAAGATCGTCTCCAAGCCTCAACCTCACCGGCCGGGGGGTTGCCTTAATCTTTCCCGAGAGGGTTCTTGCTTCCATCTTATCTACCCAGACCTATTTCTCTTTTGAAAGCCTGGTTTGCAAGTTGGTCACCTCCCACACCTACACCCTGACCATTGCTACCATACACCGGCCTCCAGGCGCCACCTACCGATTCCTCTTCTGCTCTTTACTTTCATCCACCACTAACCTTCTTTTCCTGTGTGATTTCAACATTCAACTGAACTCCCCAGGCTCTGAATCCACTCTATTTGCTGACCTCTGCTCCTGTCTTGCCTTCTCAAGTCTCCCTTCTGGGCCAACCCACACAGCTGGACACACTCTGGATGCCTTCATACACTCTACCCTCTCTCTCACCCCCCCATTAGTCACCCCTCTCTCCTGGTTAGACCACTCTCTCCTCTCCTCCCATCTGGGTCCCATTGGCCCGCCGACCGCCCCACCAACCTTGTTCAATAACATACACCCAATGAAAGGAGTGACTGCTGCTGCCTTCACCTCCATCTTTACCCCCCTCACCCCTCTACCTCTGACTCTGCCCCAGCAACCTCCATCTTTCCATCACCAACATTCCTGACATTCTTGCCCCGGTCATGAGGATATGTCTGAAACCTGCCTCAGAGTGTAACACTTAGTACAACACAAAGCTTGCGGCCCTGAAACAAAAGTGCAGGGCAGCAGATCGGAAGCGGCTAACCTCAGGCTCATCCTCTGACAAACTGGCCTGCTGCCTGCTCCAAAGGTAATACAGACTTGCATCCATGCAAAGAAAAGAGCCCACATTCAGGCACAGGACTCTGGCGTATCCAATAACTTGGCTGAACTTTTCAAAATCTGCAAGGAACTAGCCAACCCTTCCGCAGTCTCCTCCTCCAGTTCTCCTTCCCAGGCCCTCTTCAATGCACTGGCCCCACACGTTACCACCAAAACTCAGGACTTTCTGATCACCCTTTCTTCACTCCCTCACAACCCACCCCACACACACCTCCTCCTTCCTCCTTTTCCTCCTTCTCTCCTGTCATACCTGAAGAAGTTACCAGAGTTGTCTGCTCCATGAAGATCTCTTCTAAACAGGTCTCCCCTTGCTCATTCAGGACCATCAAGGATAACATTGGCTCTCTCGCCCCTGCTCTTGCTGATTTCTGCAATCACTCTTTTGTCACTGGATCTGCCCCTCCCCCTTATGCACTCCCTTGTGTGCCCACTCCTGAAAAAAACATCCTCTGACCCTACCTGCCCTGCCAGCTATTGCCCTATCTCCATCACCCTCTTCCAGAGGAAGATACTTGAGAAGCTGGCTTTGTGCCAACTCAACCTTCACACGGAATTTGTTGATGTCCTCCACGATCATCAATATGGATTCCAAGCATCCAGAGGCATGGAAACTGCTCTTTTGAACACCCGGGAGGAACTGCTCGCATCGCTGGACTCCGACTCCCCAGCTGTCCATATCCTTCTTAATCTCTGCTCTGCATTTGACACAGTTAACGATTCCATCCTCATACAAAGGCTCCACGATACACTTGGTATCTCAGAACGGGCACTGGATTGGCTGTCCTCTTTTCTCACTAACCACTCTTCCCAAGTCATCCTGGGCCCCTTCTCCACTCCTACATCCATTTCCACCTGGTATCACGTAACATTATCCCCAACAAAAATATCGCCGTATATATGGTCGCCAGGAACGGCCATTGTCGATATTTTTATTGGGGATAATATTTGGGGGTTTTGGGAGCGGGGGTTCTGGGGGTGTCCCCCACTCCCTTTAAAATAATACAGGGGTTGTGGGGGTGTCCCCCGCTGGTTCCATGCCTTAATATCGCTGCAAAAATATTGCGATATTTCTGTATGGCAATATTTTTGCGGGGATATTAACACATGGATTAATGTGTTGTCTCCTTGCATGCCTCATCTCCTGTTTCTCCTCCAACTTCCAGTGTTACGCAGATGACACAAAGCTCTTCTTCACACTCCCTGCTGACCCTCTGACACCCTCCATCATCCCTGACTGCCTATCTGCCACCGAGTCCTGGTGCGCCAAAAATGATCTCTGCCTCAACTCCTGTAAAACTGCGATCCTTCCCATTGGGATCCGTGATCCCTCCTTCTTCCCCTCCCTTAAGCTCTCCAACTGCACCTTCATCTGAAGCCAGAAACCTTGGAGTCATCTTCAATTCTTCTCTCTCCTTCCTCCCTCACATTGCCAAGAAGTCCAACTATCAGCTCTTCCTTCTCAAAGGAATTTAACCTTTTCTCACTTTCTCTCAGAGGCTCAATGTGACTCAAGCCCTGGTTCTCTCTAGACTTGACTACTGTAACAGCCTCCTCCTGTTAAGGATTTCAATCAGGCGACACACACCTTAGTCTCGGCCCAGAATGCAGCGTGCAATTGAAATGCTTATGGTATAGATTAGATTCAATATTAAGATGATATACCACTCATATCACTCCCCTTTTCAAATACCCTGGGTCAGAATGGACAAGGATGGTTGATAAAATATAATATTTCTTTATTTATTTGAAAATTAAAAGAATCATACAATTTTTAATATGGGGCAGCAATCACCAATGGGGTGATAAGAACAATATGAATGGAGGCAATGCACCTAATTCAACCTTTTAGCAGCACATATAGAAAACACCAGGGAATAGGAACACTTTGATTTTCAGAAAGATAGTACTCAAGTTAGGATTTCCCCCTGCAAAATTCCCTCAACCCACAAACAATAAATTCTGAATGGATATAAGGAAGCAACAGGCAGTTAGGACTATGAACCTGGAAATGGAATTCAAATCTAACTTTCCCTCCTCAAATGAGAGTGAAAGACAGATTTGAAACCCTTGCAATGTTAAAATGACACTCGGGAATGGCCAAATAAAACAATGAATGTGTATAAAATCTGGAAACAAAAGCAATCCTTTACTGGAGCAACACTGGAAAGATACTAGCAATCACAAGCAATGGATTGTGCAAAAAGCATACAATTCGAAATTAAATGGAAGATTGAAAACAGTTTATAATCAAAATGACACGTTGTAAAATTAGCACGCTTTTGCAATTCCCGCCTGAATTTACCAAAACGGTTTTTTAAACAAACGGGTGAATTATTGCGGTTTTTGTGTTGGGGTGTAGCTATGGATCATAGGTACAATATGGAAGTGAAATGAGGTCTCCAGCTGCTAAATTAAGTGAGTTGTGCAAGATCTAGTGAGGTGCGTTTTTGAGAGAATGAAGACGCGAAAAAGGAAAAGAAATCAATTTTGACAAGGACAGTTTTACTCTACACTAGGGCATTCAGGCTAGGCTACCAGATTGAGACACAGTAAAGCCCCGGGGTTGACTCGCGAGTTCAACCCTAGCACCTCCGCGCTCGCCATGGCGGACCCAGTCCGATCACTCCAAACAGGATTAACAGTTTAGGATTTTACAAGACAAAATTACTAAAGATGTTGGCGCTAGCACAAGGAATCAAAGACAGGGTGGCAAGAATGATTCTGACAATATTCCAAGTTATCAGGATAAGTATAGGATGACTTAGAGATTGGAACTAAGGACAAGGCACAACAAGGTATACTATGGTTCTATGGTTCCTATTGATACTCACAGTCCACTTTTTTTAGATTTTGGATTTTTGACAGTCAGCGCTTCTGGTCGCCACACGGATCTGGTCTAACAAAGGACAGCCAGACAAAATCAGTGGGGCAGGATCAGCTGGGCATGGACTGGTTACCGGGTAGCACTTCTGGTTACTGGATAAGATAGATCAACTGGATAGCTGGATGGCAGCAGGCATGCATTTAGTGAGCAGCAAGGTTAATTCAGGATGCTTCCCAAAACACCACACGTTTCACTTGGTTATTGGGATTATTTTAGAACTGAGGCACATCTGAAGCAGGATCAGCAATGCTTGGCCTTGTGGTCGGGATCTGGAGTTTAGATGGATAAATGCAAGATGAAGACTGGAACAGACAGGAACAGGGCACCGGCGTAAGAAATTAGGAATCAGTGTGTGTTCTGTGTGTTGTCAGGGGCTCTTATTTACAATGCCAGGTGACATCATCACAGTATATGCCAGGAGCAAGCTTTACTACACATGCCTCTAACAATAGGATTGGGCAAGGGTAGAAGTCCCCTTCTAGCTCTTTGCTGGTTGGATCTCAGAAAAATGATGTCATGTTTATGGGGTGATATTTACAGTGTCCAGAAACCTCCCAGAGTTACTCGTCTAATTTTGCCACAAACACATATTTACACAATTGCAACCTTTTAGTAAATCAGATACACAGGTTACATTTTTTTTCTCACATTTCAATCCAAACCCCCAGTCCGTGAGGCCTGGTCTTGCTCCTCTAACAGTTTTTCACACTTTTCACTGGGATTTACATTTCTCCAAATTCTACAACTTTACACATGAGTGGGGATTGTCATAAGGAAGATATGTACAACATATTACATTTGCAACATGGATGCTTTTCTTGTAATTCACATATATCACCATTAGGGCTGCAAAATAAATTACAGGCGTTTTCTACCTCTGCAAACAAACATAACTTATGTGCGAACATAGGCAAATCCAAGATCCTAATCTTATCAGGATCGAAAAAAATTGCTCGATATTCATGGACTTTTAACAGTCATAAACTGGAAAGAATTTCCATGCTTAAATACCTAGGTTTTGATATTTCCAACGACTTTTTGTAAAAAATACTGGAGCATCTTCTTAACAGCGAAGTTTAGACCTTTGATCTCTCTTTTAAAAATAATCCATCAAAAATGTTGCGAATTCTCTTTAAATCCCGCACTTCAATTCTACTTATTAAAGATTAAACCAATAATATTGTACAATTTGGATCTGTGTTTGCATAACCTCAATGATTTGCTAAACTCTGTACAAGGCCGCATTTGGAAACAAGTGTTAAATTTGACTAAATCAGTTCCAAATGCATGTATACGCATAGAATTGGGTTTGGCAAGCTTGTCTTCGCGCTTTTTGTGGCATCAAATGAATGCTTACGTCAAAAAATTGAATCCACCCAGAAATTCCATTTATGCGTCGTGTGCCAGGATGCTGGCTTCAGATAATCCTACCTCAATTGCACTGTTTAAAAAAAGAATGGATCTTGCCCTTCTTCGAATCAACATCACCAAAGAAGATCTAACAACAAGAGTGGGTTACTCCAAAAAATGTTACATCAAATGGACTGGGTTGACTCTCAGGATAAAATTGGTTCATATCAGCTGTATAAAGAGTTTTCCATACACACACATAAAAGGCTGATGTATATAGAGTAGTTCCCAGACATCAAAGTACGGGAAATCTTCATGCGTTTTCGCCTAAATCAATTGCACTCTGAAGAACATATCAGTCTGTGGATCCATTTTGATTCAGATATTTGTTGTCGCTTTTACGAGATAGCTCCACAAAAGGAAACCACTTAACATCTGGTCATTTATTGTAGCCATTTTGAAAAAGAAAGAATTGTGTTTTTTGGAGATAAAAATGTTAGGAACTCTGTTTCTTCTTGTGAAATGCTATGCTATAAATGCATGAATAATCCTCATACTGCTTTCATTTGTGCCTTGGCCAGACTATTATTTATAACTGAAGAAGAACTTGCACAGAAAATGAAATGCTATGAAAAGGATCTAAACTGAGCATTATGTTCATCGGAACTTTGACAATAGTAACATCTTATATTTTCTCACAAGGGTTTTTGTAGGCACATTCTCAATCATTAGATCTTTGTGTTTTTTTTTGTAAGTTAGAACCATTTGGGTAAAAAAATGTATTGTGGAAAAATAAGTTGCTTTGAATGTTCTTTTCCTTTTTAATCTGAATTTGATGAAATGTAGAGTCATTTTTATTGTAATATCTGAAATCGTATTTTAATTTCGAAAGTGTGAAAAGTTTATTTTGTAAACTATAACACACTATATTAATAAATATATATATCACCATTTCTGTCCTGTTGGTGTCAGTAGATTCTACCAAGTTTTAAACTAAAGGTCACAAATGTACTGTGCAAATGCACTGTGAAAATTCTACATTGTTACCAATTTTGGTTGCTGAGTTAAAAGTCTTTAAAGTTTCCTTATGGAATAGTCTTTAGAATAAATGGGAGTCACTGACTGTCATTTTTTTTTCTCTCCAGCTGACACCAACTGGCATTTCTTTTCAAGCAGGATGGGGGTTCCTTCAGCCTGCTTTAAGTTTTTGGGGTCTTTCACACCTCAGGCTTCCTTCCCTGAGAACTGCATTGTCCTGGATTCCAACAGAGATCAAAGTCTCTTCCACCCTATAATTGCCAGTGGGTTGGCAGGGTCTGCTGGAAGAGATAGCCCTTTTGGCAGAAAACCTGTTTTTCAACTTTGTAACTCAATCCACCCTGGGTTTAACATCTTTCACTTTTGATCTTAAATCCAGAACTAAATAAGCCTATTATATCAAATAACCCATGTGATATATTCTCCCCAGTAACAAACCCCTTTATATTTCTAAAAACAAGTATAACTTTTATTTACCAGTGTACTGTTTTAAAACACAGGCAGTCATTTTTCATTATTTTGTAAGCAGCCTATTTTCACATGTGGTGCAAGCTGGCATTTCTTTCTTTAATTCGGTTTTGGGCAGCTCACTCAGATTTCCACAATGTCCTTGCAGCTGAAGTCATTTTTCTTTGAATGCATGAGTTTTATCTGAACACTGGTATATGAAACTGACCAGGCTCAGATAGTTAATGTTCTTTTGAAGACAGCTGATGTTTGCTACATTGTAAAGAAAATGAACGTGCATTGCTGTGTTAGTAAAAATAAAGATCCTTGTTGATTTCTTTTCAAGCTACTTTCACTGGGCCTTTCATTCAGGAATTATGCCTGTTTTTTCTGTGGTACAATGAATTATCCTGGGCCTGGCAGGACCGTTTCCATCACAGTGGTTTCAGAATGCACAAATGGAAATAGCATAACACAGCATTTTGAAAGGCTGAAAAAGGTTTCCTTTTAAAGGGTAATTTCTGGCTTTTGCAGCAATGCAGTGCTGCCTTCACTTGATTCCATATGTATGTTTCAGAACACACTGGCACGCTCCTGCAGTGTGTGCCCTGTTCCACCCCACCTGAAATGTGGGTGGCAGGATGATGCAGCCATCTTTTTGGTTGTTAAAACATAGTTTTGAGATACTGTGCACATAGGAGCCAGTGCAGCCATTTTACTGTGTCTTGCACAAATGCAGCAAAGGGATGTGGTAAAGCACAGCTGAGTGGGTCAATATATCCCACACTCCTGAATCTTCCTTCTTCCACTAAGCGACCCCTTCAGCTTATCCAAATTAGGGCAGAAAGACTTATACTTGGCCTTTAGCCCAGGGAATGCATCTCTCCTGCACTAAAAAGTCTTCATTGGCTCCCGGTTGCTGCACGGATTAAATTCAAATCCTTTTTCATCATCCACAAGGTTGTCTAGGCCCTAGGACAACACTATCTTCAACTTTATCTCACTAAATACTCTCCCTCTAGACCACTTCGTTCCTCTGGCACCAACTCTTTGTGTGTAAAGCATTTTGCTAAACAGAGAGCAGGGGTCACTCACTTTCCTCTGTGGGCTCCCTCCTTTGGAATAGCCTCCCCGTCACCCTGCACCTTGAGCAGGATCTTCTCAAATTCCAGAAGTTCCTTAAGACTTTCCTCTTTTCCTCCTCCCCTCCTCTGCTAATCCCACAATTGCTGAATCGGCATCCTTGGCCCTTATGCATATTCGGCGCCTTGACCTCCCACACCAATTCTTCCCAGCGCCTGTCTATCCACAGCACTTTGCATCTGCACACCCTCCGCTCTTGAGACTCACACTTAGACATCCCATGGCCCAGGCTGTGTAGCACTCAACATTCCTAGCAGTTCATCTATGGATCACCCACGAGCTCTGACTCCCCACCACTTACCCCCTTTTCTCTTTTCCTTTCTGCACTTGCACGTTCTGAATACTTACAATGCATAGTAGGTTTGTCCCTCTTCCACCTCTGCTCTTAATTATTGTGTTGTAATATATTTCCCACCCTCACTCTGTGGGATGTTTTTACCCATGCATCCAAGCCCTACCATAAAAACTGTGCATTACTGGCATTGAAAACATCATGATGGCCAGAACTCCCCAGAGAGTGCACAGGGAAAACATGAAGAATAGGCTGCCACCCATGTTTGCCTATGTTGTGAGCACAGGAGGGCACTGCCTAAAACCACCATTTGGCTACACACACAGTACCCTGAAACCATTGGGAATGGCAATGCTGATTGCCAAAAGCAACCCAGAACTGTGGGGAATTCGTTTTCGTAATGTCAAAATGGATGCAATACTGGTGCTCACCACTATCAGAAAGCCGGCGTTTTAAAACCACCAGATTTTTGTGTAAAACTGAACAAATGAACCCAGACCAGGCCAAGGAAAGACTTGCTAAGAGGTGGATACAATGTAAAACTATATTCTGAAATTACTTGAAGGAAGTAATTATTTAATGTATATATAAAAAAAATAGCTGGGGATGTCAGCAGCTTAAGTGAATTTGGGGGTAAAGCCACTAAAATCGAAATGTTTAGAATAAAAGAGTGACCTACTTGTGAGTGTCTCGTAGGTTGCAATTGTTTAAATGTCATAGTTTTGAACTGAGAATCAGTGTTCTAGCTGCATGTGTAAAAATTGTAAGTTTGGGTTGAATGTAGAAAAATGAGAACTAAAGTGACATTTAGCTGAATTCTGCCTGACAACTACAACCGACAGGAGTTGAACTGGCTCAACAACTCTTCCCAGGCCTGGCTGCATCCTGCTGCCCCTGCCAAAAGGAGATGACACCTCTCTGATTGAGTTAGGGGAGTGGCACCTGGGGACTACAGGAAACTGAACAAAGCCCTGTCCTGGACTCAGGCAAATGTTATATTGGGGGGGCCATAAAGTGGCTTCCTCTTGGGAGAAACTGGGAGGGGCAGTGCCTGTGAGGGCAAGCTGAGCTTGGGGGAAGTGGACAAACCAGAAACTCCACCATGTGCTTGGGGGAAACCACACCCCTTTGGGCCAGAGCATAATTTTAAAAAAGATGGATAATTCATAGTACGGACTTGTCAAAATTATATAAGTAATATCATTATTCTTGTGATTTTTCTGTGCACGTTTTAAGAGGTGTTAGGACCCTATGGTGCATTCTGGGGGGTTGCTAGCGGAACATAGGGTCTTACTCCAAATGTCTGCATGTTAAAAATCTGACACTTCCTCAATTAATGTCCATACTCCTTGCGCACATTTGTGTAATTTTTGGTAAATGTCCGATATTGGTAAACCGACCAAAAAGCGCAAAATGTTGTCATTTCTGAATCCCAGCTCGCAGGAACATGGGGCTTAAACAGAGACCTGTCTTAATTCATCTGTAATATGTACATGTAATGTCAACCACTTGTGTATCTGGGAAATATATATTTGAATCAAATATAGATTTGTGGGCAAATTGACCAGGGGAGGATCCTCTGACCCATAAACAGACCTCATCATGATGACAATCCATTTCCTTCCCACAATCATGGGAGAGGGGAGAATTGGGCCAACGACAAGTAGAGAGGGGCAGGCTCAGTTATGCCACGCACACACCCACTTTCTAAACACATAAAAGCAGACAGTGCAGGACAGGTGGGGACATTCACTTTCCACTTTCTTGCGGGACGCTTTGCCGGGAGACTTCAGACTTCACATCCAGAGCTCCAGACTTCAAATCCATCAATCCCCAGAACCTGTAGCAGAAATTAACTCCAGAATTTGTAGCAGAGAGGCCTGAATCCACAAGCTGAATCCTCTTCAGCAGGCCTCAAAACCAACCAAACTATTCAACAGTTGGGCGAGCTGTTTGAATTTTTTGCCAAGAACTTTTGCAAGAACCTGTAGCATTATCCAGAAAGCAGTGCTGTATCCGGAACCAGAGAGAACCACAAACCAGACCGTTGTGAGCAGAACCGGTGCTTGACAGACCCAGAGAGCAGAGCTGACCCAGACAGCCGGGACTTCACAACCACCCGCCGGAAGTCATGTCCAACCTGACCAGACCTTGACGGCTTATTTCAAAAATATAGTGTGAGTACTCACTGTGCCAACACCAATCTCTTAGTTTAAAATAATCTAATCCAAACTATTTTAGCCTATTAGAACTGCCTCCTAGAATCGTGTCATTCTGTCATCTTTAAAACTGAAAACTGTCATCTGTCATTCTGAGCTTTAAAATTTCAAATCCGAAAAACTACCTTGAATAAATCGGCCGTATCTCCGGAACCGTCTGTGCTAGGAGTGAGTTTTAACTGTCATCTTAATGCTAAGATTCTAGGCTTTCCAACGAACCTAGAACCGACTTGCTACTCCTTACAGGGCCTCCGTAATTACGCTCGACGCACGCGATTAAATTTGCCGCGATTTGACATTTTGCACAATTTCAGCCACGTGTAAAAATCAGCAGCTCCTTGCTTTCCTTTGCTAAAATTCGTTTAACCTGCTAGTTACTCATAGAGCATTGCTAAAGTGAGCCTGAACTAATATAAACTAGGTATCACTCACCCTGAACCTCTAGAGGGAATTAAAAGCATTTTTAGCACCTTTCTCACTTCATTGTCATCACATTCAAAGCATTTTGGGCCTGTGTTTCAAACTTCTACTTGTTTTCCTCTAAGCTTGCTAGGGGGGAACTGAATTATATTGTTTGCATTCCTGAGAACTGTATGCTCTCCTTTTCATCTCCTTATATGCATAAAGGGGGGAGTGAATTGTCAAGGAAAAGTGATTACATTGTCTTTTGTTGAAGCCATATCCAGCTATTTTCTGTACTGCATTTCATTCATCATTGCATTGTCCTTGAAGCCATAAAGGCATTCTCTACCACCTTATTTTTCTTTTCCTATTCATAAGTAACCAAGAGCTGTGCTACTGTAGGATTACCTATTGCTGATTACTGCTCATATTCACAAGTGTGCTATCCATTATCAATTTATTTATAGAAGTGTGATATATATATGTGAGAAGAGGCGGCTAGTAGCTAATGGATTGGGACCCTTGTTTCTTGCCTGGTACGCTCATCTCACGGACCGCTCTTTGATATATATATATATTGTTTAATTTTTCAAATAAACCTTTTAAATTTGCAAAACAAATCTACTTCTTGGCTCAGTGGGGTCAGGGGGATTCTAAGCGAGGGGTGTTACACAAGGGTTCATCATCCAGATTATAACTTGCCATAAAAATACATAAATAAGGGCTTCCCTTGGGCATCCCAGACAAGGCACTGACTTAGTGGGATTGCTTGATTGGAGTCACTTACAACTTCCTCCGTGCCCTGTGGGCGCTTTGAAACAATATATTCTTATTCTATAAGTGCCTAACAAGCAAACAATAAATAAATAGCGAGTACCCAACGAGTAACAGAGAGGGAGGAAAGTATACGCAGGAATGGGGCATCCCTGAGATGCATAGCACCTGGAGGAGGGTGAGTAGTATACTGGGCCCTTATCTTTGCATGCATGCATGCATGCCATCTTCTCATCTTTATCATTGGCTGGGAAAGCTTCACAAGTAAAATATAACACACTTCCCCACTGGAGGGAGATTAATTGCACTTGAATTTGCATTGACTCATTGTACCACGCGGTTCTCTGGTTAGAGGTAGGAAGACACAAGACATGTTTGAAGATGGGGCATAAACAGCTCCATTTGGTGTACACTCACTGCTGATGGGATCAGCTATCCAATCTACAGCAAGATCTTTCCTGATGGAGCCTCTTTGTTGAATTGACACAGACCTGCGTAGGGGGAGATAGCCCTTTTGCTTTCAAAGTTATTGTGTGTTCCAACCCCCAGCTAAAACTCTTATAACGCGTTTAACACCCGGACCGGGGATCGAACCTGTGTTGCTCTGCAGCGCCTTGCTTCCAAGGCAAGCACGTAGCCCCCGAGCTATCCTCCAGACAAGAATCTATGCACGGGCAGCGGAATAGAGACATGGCAGCATCAATACCCAGACCAGACTATTGAGCACTTTTGTAAAATAGAGAGCATAATGAGACATAACTGAGTTTAAAGTTCCATTGCCATATTTGAGCGGCATTTGTGGAAAAATGACCAACCCATCCAAATGTCTTTTCTGAGACCCTCAGCTTAGCTTTTCACAGACTTTGCATCTACTAAACATTTAGATGATTCAAAAAATAGTTACTGGTAGTAAACCTCGCTCTTGACATATTCCTAGAGAGACACTATTTAATTCAAAAAGAAGTTTACTAGGAGTAACTCCAGACTTACTCCTGCCAACTCCTGGAAAGAGAAGAGTATGGCAAGTAATTCAGAGTGACTCCTGGTAACTTCTTTGAGAATCAGCAACTTAATCCTCCTGATTCTAAACACACCTGCAGCCTTAGAAATAAAGACCTTGGCAACAGTAGCAGAGGCTTGTGATTCATAGAGGTGAAGAACTGCCAGGTGACATGCAAGAGAGCTTGCACAATGACTAAGGTATTGCAATGCCACCTGTCTTTGAACTGACTCATTATAGGGTTTATCGGATGACAGAGTGCCACATGAAGTTCACGCAATGTTGGTAGATGCAAGCTGGTTGAACTCTGCAGGTCAGATGCTTCTCCAAGCAGAGAGTGGGAGGTGGATCCCTTTCCTTGGCAGGAGCTTCCCTCAGGAATGGCCTCCCTGCCCCCTCAGACTTGAGCTGGATCGCCTCACATTCCGAAAACGTCTCAAGATTTTTCTTTTCTCATCCTCCTTCCTTCCCCCCCTCCCGTGCTAATGTCCCTCTGTGGCTTGTGACTGGTCCCTTATGATTCCTGCAGGGGCCAGGCCCACCTTGACCACTCCCCCTCCCAGCATCCCTACCAGCACTTGACCTCTGGCACCGTTCCCGGATTAGCCTGCATCTGTTCCACCCCTCCGTCACACTTTTCCCTGTCCCACCTCCTCTGCACTTGCCCTTCGTGGCTCCCCTAAGCATTTTCTCAGCCCTCTGGGCCCCCCACTCCTACAATTCACCCCCTCCGCATCAGTACCATCCTATCCCGGTTTTCGATTGCATTCTTATGGATGGGCCAGGGAGGGTCACCTGGAAGTAGATCCGAAGAGGCATTATTGGCTCCCAATCAGGAGGTCCAGGTGCAAATGCGCAGAGAGGCACCAGAAAACACATTCAAAGATTATTTATTTATTGTGAATTTCTAAGGTGCTTATACATCAAGTAAATTGTGTTTCAAAGCACCCACAGCGCAATGGGGAGGGAACATGGGAATGAAAGGAAAATACAACAATGAAAGAGAGAGGCGGTCCTACTAGGCCTTATGAGCATTCAGAGCGTGCAAGTGCAGAGAGAGAGAGAGCTGGGATGTGGGGGGGAGGGGTACGATGGGTAAGATGTTAGTGGAAGTGGGGTGAGGAGACACATACAAGAATAATTTGGGGATCGTAAGAAGCGGGAAGGGCCGGCAATGCAGGAGGTGATGGAAGCCCAGCTCCCTGAGGAGTAGACAGATGGAATAGCGCCAAGATAGGAGAAAGAGGGGTTAAGACAAGGAAGCCCAGGGGAGTAAATGGCTGCAAACCCCCTTCAGAGAGAATCTACACAACATTGCAATGGGCCCTGGAACCGGCAGTGATAGGAGGCTGAACCGATGGCGGAGGAGCAATGCAGTCATATAAAAACTGCTGATCGCAAGCGTGCTAGCAGACTGGCATGGAACTCTAAGCACAGCTGTGGTGGCTGTGCCCAGTGATGTCATATTGCCACTTTAATAGGACATTTTCATAATGGCTCTGCCAACGCATGGCAGTCTATTGCCCCATGGCATTTAGTTTTGCATCGAGGGTCCAAAACATGGTAAGATACCTTTGGCCCACCTCAGTAGTTTATGCGGCATCGCCAGGTCACGCGCCATGGATTACGCCGCCAGGTAGAAGCTAGGAAGCAAGGGGGGTGTATACCAATACCGTTCTCTGAGCCCCGCTTCTTGCGTGTGTGCCAGCCACATAACATTGGAGCCCCATGCAGCAATCACTCATAGGGATGCGCAGGAGCAAACGTTCATACACCCTAGTGGAGTACAGAAAGACACCGTATTTGATGACCCATAGCTAAAGAGCAAGTTTTTTTTTAATTAACAATATTTGTACTCACTTGACACAGTTCAACTCTGCTCAGGTTTCTTTTCACCCTTCATGGCTTGTCCCCTCGTCTCCCATTCAACCCTTATTCTCTGTTCTTTCAATACTCCTTACATCTGCCTCAGTTGGCCTACCAAGTGCCTTTGGCGTTTTATCCCCAACTGCTACAGAGGGGGAAATCCGCAGTCATGTTCAAATTCTGCAATAGGAGGCGGGTCTTGCTTTAGCCCCAGGTGAGCACAGTGGGGCTTTATTACCTCTCTCTCTGCTAGGGTGCTGCTCTCCATCCTCCGGGTGACCTCCTGTTCTGTTCCTGACCTTCTGCGACGTCATGCCAGATGATCATTCTCCCTTTGTGTCAGAGTTTTGCCCTCCTCCTCTGCATTGGGATTAGCAGGTCTCTGGAACCTTACTGTTCTGTCTATCTGTTCCTTCCTTTTGGATCTCACCTTCCTCCACTAGCTCCTACTGGTGTTCACCATCTTCCTCTTCTTTGCACCTCCTAAGGTAGAGCACATATCTCCTCATTGGGATTCTGTTCCACTTCCCCCTTCAATTATCCTGCCACTTCCTTCTAATGTTTTGCAACTTCCTCCTTCCACTCTCTAACCACTCCCTTGGATAATTTCCAACCTCCAACCTAAACTGTCCTGTCTCCCACCACCTCTTTGTGATGTTTTCCAACCTCCTCCTTCCACACTCCTACTATCTCCTCCCGATGTTTCCCGGCCACCTCCTTCAACTCTCTGATCCCCTGCTTTTCGTCCTCTGTTTTCAAACCTCCTCCTCCTCTCACATTCTCCAGGCCCCTCTCTGTGTCTTCCTCAAATTTGGCTAACACCCTTCAATCACTTGCTGCATCCTGCTGTAAAGAATGTGAGAAGAGGCGGCTAGTAGCTAATGGATTGGGACCCTTGTTTCTTGCCTGGTACGCTCATCTCACGGACCGCTCTTTGACCCTTTGATGTGGGCGCATCTGCACTGCAGGGCCCTCAGCAATAGAAACAGCCTGTGTTTGATATGTAATTTGTTTACAAAGCTGAAAGCTTGCTTGTGTGTTTGTATTCTTTCTTGGGAGATTTGAGTCTGTAGTCTGTCTAGTGGAAGCTTCAGCCTGCTAGCTTGTGTGTTTCTATTCTTTCTTTGGAGATTTGAGTCTGCCTAGTGGAAGCTTCAGCCTGCTAGCTTGTGTGTTTCTATTCTTTCTTGGGAGATTTGAGTCTGCCCAGTGGAAGCTACAGCCTGCTAGCTTGTGTGTTTCTATTCTTTCTTGAGAGATTTGAGTCTGCCTAGTGAAAGATTCAGCCTCCTAGCTTGTGTGTTTCTATTCTTTCTTGAGAGATTTGAGTCTGCCCAGTGGAAGCTTCAGCCTCGTAGCTTGTGTGTTTCTATTCTTTCTTGAGAGATTTGAGTCTGCCCAGTGGAAGCTTCAGCCTGCTAGCTTGTGTGTTTCTATTCTTTCTTGAGAGATTTGAGTCTGTCCAGTGGAAGCTTCAGCCTGCTAGCTTGTGTGTTTCTATTCTTTCTTGGGAGATTTGAGTCTGCCAAGTGAAAGCTCCAGCCTGCTAGCTTGTGTGTTTCTATTCTTTCTTGGGAGATTTGAGTCTGCCCAGTGGAACTTCAGCCTCCTAGCTTGTGTGTTTCTATTCTTTCTTGGGAGATTTGAGTCTGCCCAGTGGAAGCTTCAGCCTGCTAGCTTGGGTGTTTGTATTCAGTCTTTGTGACAGCCTCCAATGTAAAGATGGCACGCAGTACCCGAACCAACAAGCCCATCGGGTCATGCTAGGCTGGGGAAGCAAAATAGCCGCCAGCATTGCATGGCCCATTGGGCATTCACAGGATGAGGTACTGCATGAACACTCACACCACAACACTGACTTGGGAGCATTCCTTTGCCTGCTCTGTGCAGCTGTGGAACTACTCAGCTTTCACTGGGCCTGACCTATTTCTCCATCCTTGATAGCATGTCCCTAGCAATTAACAAGCCTCCACTGACTGACTTCATGACATGTTATATTTCAATGAAGCAGAGAAAGCAGGACTTGCCCTTACTCTTAAACTAACATTACAGACTCTTGTGGATTTCTCATCAGATTTTAATTCTGGTCTCTTAATAGATAGACAAACTAAAATAAAGACTGACATCATGAGACCCATTGGCCTATATCTCTTCTCACTTCTTCTCTTTAGGTGTGCCCACGCATGTAAAGAGCAGGTGGGGTAGTTTTATTTCATTGCTGATGACATTATATCTGGAACTGTGATCTTGCTCTTTGTCATAGTGCAAATGTCCACATTTCATTCATTCAATGAATTTGTTGATTTGTATTTGTATGTAAATGAAATGCTTATGAACTTCTTGATCAATAAAGTAATTGCTAAAAAAACCACTGAGAGCATCTTTTTAAAAGGCGCAAAATGGCCGACATGGCCATTTACTTCATCCAGCAGCATCCTGTGCACTCTTGCTAAACCTATTCTCAGTTTACACAATAATAATATTTTGTGCAGAATGTGAACTGGTGTGTTCAGTTCCTCTATGCTGCAAGGAAGCTTAGGCTGCCTGCAGTGGTGTGCTAGAATACTAAACTGTTGTCAGCTATTGAGCAGCAGATGGTCTGATGATGTCATCAAACCCAAGAGTTTAGCATCCATTATCCAGGCTCAGTGATGATATGGAAAAAAGGCTGTGTTTATTAGTAAACAGAAGCTATCTGAAATGGTAGCACCAGAGACCTAATAAATGGCAGGCAGGGGATATTCAACTTATCTTGCACTCTGGGCCCCGAAATTTGAGTCAGAGTATTTTGTGAAGCATGAGAATCTAAAACATATGCAGCGGTGGCAAATCAAAATGCAAATTCTTCCTTGTAGTAACACTAGATGTTGTTTTTGCCATGGTTCAAGATGACCGGCCAGCACCAGTGAAAAACCTTGCAAATACACAATTGTTACTGTTTGATGAGAATGTGCAGTGTCAGTGAGCCAACTTGGAGGAAGACAGTACAAATGAGAATCCCAGCCTGAACCCACTAGAGAGATCATTTGATTCAAATACTCACCATAATGTGGCGTTAAGCCCTGGTCCAAGGGCTTTAATGGGGGAACTAATGGCATGGCAGCCCAAGTTAACGGCCCAGGCGTAGCGAGGACCATTAACAAAAGCATTGGGCCGTTACCCACCCTTCCAGCACTTGGAACGGGAGCTTAAGGCCATTAGCACCCTGGGCTACCAAAACGGTATGGAGACCATCTTCCCTTTCCATGATGGACTGCGGAAGGCAAAAGGAAGGAATGGATGCCACGGTGGTACCCGCCGCCGCCGATATAAGGTGAGTAGGGGGTGGAGGGTGAAAACAAAAAAGAAATAAGGGGAGGCGGGGTGAGATGGAAGCAGCGGGAGCCGGCTGTCGGGCGGCATTGCAACGCAGGCTTGTACCGGCGGTACAAGCCCACGTTTCTAGCCATCTGATTAGCTGGCTCCCACAGCCAGGGTGCTAATGTGAATTGTCAATTGAAGGGGGTTATAGTTAATCAGCAACAGAGTGATCTATTTATCTAATTCAGAAGAAAATTGCAGAGCCTGCCCTGGATGGATTCAAATCCGTCACCACAACAAACCGCACAAACTTCACTACACCACAACAACAAAAGAAACCACACATAGACCCGCACAACAGCACACAACGTCTACCGACCAGAAAACACCCCAAGCCCAGCGAACGGTGTTAACCGTCTTTAGGCTGCCAACAGCACATCATTGCTCTCTAGCACTTTTTGCGCTTACTGCCACTAACTTACCCCCCTTCCCTTTTCAGAGCTGCCAGAGAGCCAGGGGACCACTCCGGTGGTGATAGTGCGCGGTACAAATATCCTTTAACATTAACATTAACATTAACATGTGACAATCAGAATTTTGCAATGGTGGCTGAACCCACTGCTCATGCTAAGAAGCTCAGCAGTGAGAAGAAAGTCATTTAACGTTTTAGCCAAAGATCGTCTTGGTTGCAAAATGAGACTTGCCAGGATGGGAGCCGTGGTGTTGGGAATCACCACGCAGAAAGGCTATTCACTTTCTGCCAAATTATCACATGTGGGGAGGTTCACCTTTAATCAGCTCTGTGCTTTTAGTTGGCAGCATTTTGAATGCTGGGACTCATTTAGCAATATTAGTTTAGACTTAGAACCTCCATCAAGCATTTTGGAGAGGCATTCTAATCTTCAGACATGATTAATCTATAGAGACTGACATGGCAAGATAACATTTCCATTTTAATTCTGCAAATAGAAGCCTTGAAAATGGCTCACAAGTGCTATACAAATCCCACATGACATACCATAGCATAACATCAGAGAACGATAATAGTGTATCCCACAAAGCCTTACAACCACATATAAGTTGGACAGAAATACAATTCGTGCAATTTAAAGTCGCTGTAAGCAAACAAAATGGATGTTCTAATAGAATCACCTAATATTGCGATAACAACTCAAAGTGTGCCCTCAGCTTAAACTGCAGTTGTCCTACTCTTTCAAATGTGAGCAAGTGAACCCCGATTTTGTAAGGCAAACGCTGCAGATTGTATCACTTCCCAGCACTAAGTAAAAAGTGGACTGTAGATGGCTGCTTTGATATTTTGAGCTTGGTTTTGGAAAGGGAGTTTCAAAGAGTTGATCACTTGACCCAAAAACCTTCCACCTGAGGCATCCAATGATAGCAAATTAAATGGGGCATGGATTGGCCACACCAAGCAGTTAAAAGCAATATACCCACAGATTCTTCATCCTCAAAAGTGGAGGACCATTGCTTTTGTGGCATGGTCTTCCATCCAAAACTCTGTCATCAGTGCTTGATTCACTCAGTAGCTAGTGCAGATGCATGAGATTGCATGGTCTTCCATCCATGGCCTTCCATCCAAAGCACTGTCATCCGTGCCCTCTCCACTCAGTAGATAGTGCAGATGCGTGAGTTTGCCATTGTCTTCCATTCAAAGCACTGTCATCAGTGCCATCTCCACTGAGTAGCTAGTGCAGATGCGTGAGATTGCCATGGTCTTCCATCCAAAGCAATGTCATCAGTGCCCTCTCCACTCAGTAGCTAGTGCAGATGCGTGAGATTGCCATGGTCTTCCATCCATGGCCTTCCATCCAAAGCACTGTCATCCGTGCCCTCTCCACTCAGTAGCTAGTGCAGATGTGCGAGTTTGCCATGGTCTTCCATTCAAAGCACTGTCATCCGTGCAGTGCCCTCTCCACTCAGTAGCTAGTGCAGATGCGTGAGATTGCCATGGTCATCCATCCAAAGCACTGTCATCTGTGTCCTCTCCACTCAGTAGTTAGTGCAGATGCGTGAGATTGCCATGGTCTTCCATCCAAAGCACTGTCATCAGTGCCCTCTCCACTCAGTAGCTAGTGCAGATGTGTGAGGTTGCCATGGTCTTCCATCCAAAGCACTGTCATCCGTGCCCTCTGTTAGGCAGAAACCTGTGCAGTTCCCTCTGGGACCACTGCAAAAGATTTAAGACTACAGGTATTTGGCAGTAAACCCACTTGGTAGCAGTCTGTACCACACAGATTCACTTGGTAGCTGTGGCTGAGCAGTCAGACTTCCTTCAAGAAGAGTTAGGCAGTATACAGAGTATTCACAATAGGTCAAAAGAACACAGTAGAACAAGCAAACACTGACCAGAGCTTGATGTAAAAGAGATATAATTATTTATTTAAAACCACATCTAATCAAACACACAGGCACTAATATGAAGCAGTTAAAAAACACGGTCATTAAAAGTTATACACTCCCTTAAAAGAATATTAGACAAGTCTTAAGTAAAGCTCCACTTATTTTCAAACAGCGGTGAGCACTTAACGCAGATGGCATTCTAATAATTCGTTTTAAAAGGGAGGGAAAAGCAGGATATAAATTGAAACAGATCCCAACACTTTCACAAGAACACAGCAAGAGAGGAAGGCAGAGTCAAACCCCCAGACATCTTAGTGGGACCTTTGGGTGCCTTAGCAACATCCTCAGGACTGAAAAAGCTTTCATCCACTACTGTTCTGCTGGCCCCAGAGTCTCGCCTGGCAGGAATATCCTGACCATTGACAAGACACTGTCCATATACTAAACTTTAGAGTTTTCTGGTATGGAGTTGTATACACTCCTATTCTGATCATTAACCAGACCCATGGACTCTACTGTTACACTTGCTTGAAGACCCAGAGGATCTTCAGCAAAGACTTCAAAGTGAGCACTAGCCATTTGGACTTCCTCCTCAGGAGTGAAGGCTAAGGAGACTGTGCTGATCCCTGCAGGTTTACCCTTACATCTGGGATCTCATTTGATGTGGTCAGTTGCCCCACAGAGATAGCATGTTCCAAATGCTCTCTGGAAGGGTGGCTTGACCTGACCTCCTTCTGGTTTGTGACCAGAAGGTACACTAGCCTGTTGTGGTTTACCCTGGGGCTTACCCTGGTTATTTTGTTGTTTGGGGCCGTCTTTGGTTTGGGAGGTATTAGAAATCTCTTGGTTCCCTTTTGGTGGCTGCTTTCACTCATCCTTTTTCTGAGTGACCCCTGAATCCTTGTGAGTGGCCCTGTTGGCAACCCACAAGTCAGCAGTCTTAGCTAGTTTCCTGGAATCTAATTCCTTTGAATCAGCCAAGTGCTGTCTGAGCTCAGGAGAGCAGGCATTATGAATTGACTCCAACATAACAAATATTTCTCATTCCCTCATAAGTGTTCACCTTGTAACCCTTAATCCATCCCTCTACGTTTTTCAAACACTCACTCACCCAGGTAGCCCAAGGGGTACCATCATTCTTTTTGAGGGTCCTAAACCTCTTAAGGTACTGGGAAGGGGTCTTCCCAAATCTAGCTATCAAAGCTACTTTCACACATTCATAATCATTCTTATCCACCTCCCCAACTCCATTACCACATCAGTTGCAACAGGGGGAAGCCTAGAGAACAACCAGGGAAGTAACTCATTCCCTGTGATGTCCTGGAGCCCATGATTATACTCAAACATTTTTAACCAATCCAACACATCCAACTTAGGTTCGTACATGCCCACTAATTCCTTAGGCATCCAGGGTCTTTTGGGACTGGAACTCCTAGAGGAACCAGAGGAGAGAGAAGCATTTTCCACAGACAACTTCTTTATTTCTAGTTCATGATTAAGCTCTATTTCTCTAAGTCTGAACTCAGCTTGCTTCTGCTCAGCCTGGGCATTCATTCTTCTGAACTCTAGCTCTTGGTTTCTTTCAGATTGAGCAATAAAACGTTTGTACTCTAATTCAAGCTTCATTTTTTCAAGTTCAAAATAAGCAGGGTTACATGTAGGACCTGCTATAGGCCCAGTAGGTACAGTAGGTAAGGCAGACAGAGGCTCAGAGTGGCTAACTTCATTAGGCTCACTTTCCTCTTCTGACTCATTATCAAGACTTTGATTCAGATCAATACCATCACTGTTTTCTACATTTGCTGGGGGGGGGGGTGGATTCCTCTGTACCACTCAGACTTTGGTTTTCTAACAATCTTTCTATAAGTTCCATTTTCTTACCCTTCTCAGAGAGATTCTTATGTCTACACAATACTTTTAAGCAATCAGCAGTTTTGGCAGACAATGATTCTAGGGTATAACTCTCCATAGCATACATAGTTAGAAAATCATCTTTTTAGTGCTAAGCTTTGTGGTTAGTTGTCCTAAGTATTCAAAAAGCACTCTAAAGTGTATACTCAATACAAATCCCACCGCTGTGCACCAGTGTTAGGCAGAAACCTGTGCAGTTCCCTCTGGGACCACTGCAAAAGATTTAAGACTACAGGTGTTTGGCAGTAAACCCACTTGATAGCATTCTGTACCACACAGATTCACTTTATAGCTGTGGCTGAGGAGTCAGACTTCCCTCAAAAAGAGTTAGGCAGTATACAGAGTATTCACAATAGGTCAAAAGAACACAGTAGAACAAGCAAACACTGACCAGAGCTTGATGTAAAAGAGATATAATTATTTATTTAAAACCACATCTAATAAAACACACAGGCACTAATATGAAGCAGTTCAAAAACACGGTCACTAAAAGATATACACTCCCTTAAAAGAATATTAGACAAGTCTTAAGTAAAGCTCCACTTATTTTCAGACAGCGGTGAGCGCTTAATGCAGATGGCACTCTAATAATTAGTTTTAAAAGGGAGAGAAAAGCAGGTTATAAATTGAAACAGATCCCAACACTTTCACAAGAACACAGCAAGAGAGGAAGGCAGAGTCAAACCGTGAAGTAAGAGATCAGAAAGCCGGATCCACTTTAAGAGGATCAGAACGAAATGTGTCCAAGGTCACACGGTTGAAAAGTGCACAAAAGTCTCAAAGGTTCAGAAAGAGTTGGACCAAAAGAAAGGGGACCAGTTAGATGGTCAAGTCGGCAAGCCCAGTCCAGAAGGTCAAGGGATTATTATTACTTTGTAGCAATCTTTAGAAAGGGAGGCCTGGCGGACACGGTTCCTTAAAGTGGTGAGAATACTCCAGCGGGGGCAGTTGTTCCTGGCAGCGGATGCAAGTCGGTGCTTCATTCGGGGGAAGAGAGGATCTCGTTGGGGAGGAAGACAGGAGTCCGTTGCACTGCCAGGGAAGAAACCAGCCGCGGAGTTCTCAGTTAAAAGGAGCGGTCCTTTTGTTCGCTGTCCACTGGTAAGTGGCTATCCGGTTGCCGGGGTGCTTGGCACGGGCAATTCGACCACAAGATGTCCTGGGATGCGAAGAAAAGAAGGTAAACTGGTTGTGCCCACCAGTCAGGGGAAGAAGACTCTCCAGCCGGGAGTTCTAGCGAATGGTAACCCCTACTGTCTACGATCTTCTCCTCATCTATTGATGGTCTCCCTAACCTCTCTCAGGAACTTCCTGAATGGCCCTACTCTAGCAATAGGTTACATTTCTAATGAGAGTTTGGATAGTGCCTTGCACTTGATTGTGTATTCACACTAGATCAGTCACTCTGATACACCTCTTCTCCTCTACTCTTACTACCACTCCCATTGACTCACTTCAATGTCTGACTCTTCCTACTCCTTGCCTCCCCCTCTAATGTACCAACTCCTCCCAATGCACTTCACTACTCCACTTTACACTCCCCTCCTCCTGCTACTATACCCCAACTACTTCATTCCCCCTACTACACCATTCCACCCTAGCCCTACACTCCTGCTCCCCCACTACACTCCTCCTCTCTCTACTACACTCCTCCTCTCACTCCTTCCCACGCATTCTTATTTCACCCAGTAGAACCGACTTCACAGTCACTCCTTTCACTACCATGCCCTTTTCACACACCACACAGCCATGTACAGTCAACTTGCAGAACCTATCCAATCCAATGCCCCAACTTCTCCAATGATCTCCTCTACAATCCACCTCTCCTTCCTACCTTTTTCCTGCTGGTGTCTTGGTCAACTTCCACCTCTACCACTGACCTAATCCAGTAAATCCACATTTTCGTATATTCCAATTCCTGCCCTATATTGCACCTCCTCTCTAGGGTTTAGTCCCTTTTCCATAGCCAGTAATGTGCTTTCTTTACCCCTAGGGATGTGTATTTGCGAATAAAAGGCATACAATGAAGATTAGGCCCCACTCACTTCTTCCGCGTAGTCCATCTGTGGAGCTTCCATGGCAACCCTGATGAGACAGTGTCCAAGTTCATACATGGGGACCGACTCCCCGTGCCTTCTAAGGTTAAGTCTTTCAGGTGGGAGGATCCTAGCTTCCTTAACTTGTCCCTGGTGGTCTAGGGTGCCCAGGGACACAATACCAGCATACTTGCCAGTGCATGGCAATGAACCGCTTACTTGTGTGCCATTCGTGTAAATCCTGTGGCTTCACTCTCTCTCGTAATGCATCTTTTGGTTGCCGGCATGGGACGTCAGCCACATGGCAACCTGGGTGGTTGCTGGTGCTCTTCGGTGTCTACATCTATGAATTTCGCCCAAGGGCAGCTGTGGGGCATTATTTAGTCTCTCCTCCAGTCGTATCATCTTCCTCAAGTGTTCTAAAAAAGGAAATGAGAGCATCATATAATATTAGAGACATGGCTCGAGATAAGGGTCTGCAGTCAAGCATTCTCTAACAAGGGGGACACAAGAATTGCGGCCCTCACTGCAGCCACTGTCCACCTCAGGGGTAGACTCTGTATTCCCCTCTGCACCTCCTACTTCCCAACAACCTGGCTTAGTTACCACTGTGGACATGTCAAAGACCTGTCCTTGTAGCAATATGCACAATCAAAGATTAATCAAGTCCAAAAATTCAAAAACACTGATTCTGAATATCTACCGAAGAAGATTTTTATTTGAAGCTGGTGTAAAGCTTATGCTTACGAAGAGTCAAAGGGGAGGAAATTCAGACATGTCAGACTCCACCACAGGTCTATGGCCCAACAGGTTGTAGTGCACAGCAATCATTAACTCTGATAAGCTTCGCAGCATACGCCAGGCATTATCTTGCTGAATCACAAATACTCTGATGGCCCTTTGCCTTACATCACCCATCTGGGGTTGCTGCATGCCTGCTATCCATTCACTAAAAATCCTGCCTCCGTTATGGGTTCAAGCCATGCTCCCATCACTTTGTCCATTGGCTTCACTGTGAAGAGAAATAAGTCACACGCTATCATCTCCGCTGTACCTGTGCCTAGTGGTGTCAGCCACTGGTCCATCAACCTTAGCCAGACATCTGAGGGGACCTTCATTGCTGGTCATGCGGGCGTGCTCGGCAATCCTGAGTTACTGATTGCTCTCTGTCTCCTTCCTCAAGCCACTGGTCCCCCCTCACAGCCACCTCCACATCATTTCAGACATATATCTGAGGGAAGACCGCCACTTCTGCCCTGCCCCTGATGATGATAGACCCACCACATATGGTTATCTTTTGAGGGTGTTGTAACGGTTTTATTTTGAAAGGCCCTCATTTGTTCATGTATCATATCGGTGAGTTGAAGCCTGACAACAAAGACTTCTGATGAAGGAGACTTCAGAAGGGTATGCATTGTACCATTTAGGAGCCTTCTTTGAGTTGGCAGCAGCACCGAAAACATTGCCCAATGTCTGTTCGTTTCAGGCCCACAATTTTCTCCACGGTTATCCTGGTGCTCTCAGGCCTTCCTAGCTCCTTGTCAGTCTCAGGATTTTCCCCCAGTTCCATTACAGTGCCAACAAAGGGGGGCCTTCACCCCTTTGAGATATTTCAGTGTTGTGGGGTTCTAGGGATTCCCAATCCCTACTGCAGATAAAAGACTAGATGTGTGCTTTCTGGATTCCCTAGCCCTAAAACGGATTCTGCACACAGTACTGCCAACAGACGGGTTCAACATTTCTCATACTGGCTGGCCATCTAGAATGATTGTGATGTAATATGGGTGCCATTGCCACCCCTGTGTGATGTTTATGCGTTTTCAGCTGTTTACGCTGCCCAACTCCAACCGCATGCTGTCAATGTCTTCCTCGCTATTTTATGGGAATCAGTTGCTTGTGTCCATTGGTTCTGGTGCTGGTACACTAGGACAGACACAAGTGAAATAAACCAGATGGCTACAGATGTAACACTGCATGGTGGGGCATTCTGGAATGGACAGGGTTTCTGTCAACACTGCCATTTCGGGACTTCCATTCTTGGGATTCACTGGCACACCTGGTAGGGCCATGACCCTGGATCTGATGTGAAATGCTGGCAGGGGTCGCCCAGAAAATCCTAGCTCTCTACTGCGTTGTATTGGACTTGGCTTCCACGCAGATGGGTCTGCTCACTGCTGTGCCCATTGCACCCAAATGGCTGTCTTCATCACTGCCTCCAGAGTTGACTAGAGGAGTTGCCTCTCTGGTCTTTTCATGGATATGGGTCAGGATGAGATTTTCCTTGATCAGTTCAGCTGTTCTCATCTGCATCTATTTTTCAACCAAAAAGTGAATATTATATGACATCTACCTGGGTGTCTCTTCATTGTGCAGCTTTACGTGCCTCACCTGTTGTGGGTGGTATTCAACAAAATCAAGCGCTCTCCAGGATGCCGTTCCATAGTGTGTCGTGTTTGTTTCTGCCTTTAGCATTCAATGCCAGGTAGGCAGCTTGGAGTTCTCCCATCAGCTATTGTGCAATATAATGGGCCAACTGGCCTTCAACCATCAGGCGGCCTATGCTATACTCTCAAAGGATACCCATAGTACTGGTATTCACACGTATAGCTGTCCCAGGAAGGCCAGTTGTCCTCTCAACAGTTTGCTTAGGACATTGCTCAATGTTGGTGTTTCCCCTTTGGCTGAGATTCCTCTTGCAATGAGACGCTGGTGTTGAATTGCGTTTTGGTGGGGCTCAGATGTGTAGGGTAATTTGGTTTCTAGTTTGCCATTAACACGGGGCTAAGCTCACTTTGGGATCACTTGCTGGAGCAACAACAGGATTTAGGATTGCTCTAGGGATACAGTTGCTCTACATTATTCATATTGCATTGGTGTTTCAATATGATTACACAGAATGAAAAATGATGTGGTTATAACATGGGGTGCACCAAACACAGGGGTTTACCAAACACATCTCTTTACTCCTTACAGTAATAATGAGTCACACAGAGAATAGCCAGGAACAGGCTTCATTATTCATAAAATGATGTATAGATTATCTGCATGACCAGAACAAAGCGCACACAGAGAAATGCGACATGCCATCATTGCACATTGAGCATGGTGGGTGAGCTGAATGCACCAAAATGGACAGTCATTTACCGACACATGCCTGTTTCATAAAGTGTCAAAAAGTATGCAATTTAGAGCACTTTCTGCTTCTCACACACCAGGTGAAAATGTCCCTGTCTGCCCAGTGACAATACTGCTGTTATCCCCCTGTTCTAAACTTTGCAGAACACACACATTTTTATATCTGAACCTTTAGATAGCCGCTGTTCTTGGCAGCTTATTTCCATTTGCGGGCAGCTAACTTAGCGCAGGAAAATGCAGAACATGAAATACCTTCCCTGACGCCTATTTTACCCCTTTTGAATGATTGGTATAATATTTTGGCAGTCGCACACACACGCCCCTCACTTAGTACTGATTCACTCAAGAATGTCTGAATAGTTTGTGAAACCATCAAAGGACAAGCTTTGTGTGCCCTGGGCTTCTGGACTTGGATTCCCCTTCTTCTCAACTTCTTCGGGAAATGCTTCTTTCAGCTATGGTCTGCGAACACACACGGAAAACCCCTTCTCCTATGCGGCAGGAAAAATCAGCAAAGAGCCAACCAGCCCCCCTTCTTCCTCTCTGTGTCTTTTTTTAAAGCCTCTCTCCTACCTGCCCACTTCACGTATATTCTCCTATATTTTATGTGTCATCTGCCTGCCATCAAAAAGCTACCCCCTCTGGTCAGTCAAACAACCTGGAAGGTTCCAGAGTTAACATGGGTCTCTTTCCTTTCACCTTTTACACAGAGTTAAGCTCAGCAAGTGGATGGTCTAATTGAAACATTTTCCTTCATGCGCTAGAAGGAAGCTGGAAGCATAAAACAATGAACTTCTTCAAACAGAAAATTGTGCACTCAAATCCCCATTGCAAAAGCAACATTTTCATGTTTATTTTCCAAGCACCATCGCACAGCCTGTGCTTGCAGCCTCACCAATAAGCCCAGTTTTCACCAATAATTTGCATCAATGATTTGCACCAATGAGCTATGGACTGAGCTGCCTTTCACAGTAATTGTTATTCTTACATTTTATTGCAACTAAGTCCATGCCATGCTATGGTATGGTTTATTGAGCTATGGTATCTGCTACTATGCAATGCTGAATGTAAGCTCTTTCTGTTTTGTTTTGTGTGAATTCACAACACTGAATCACACCAGACTCACACCAGAGACTCGCACACTTTCTTACCTATTTTGCAAGTCTGAGTTTTTGATAAAATATTGCCCTAATTAAAATCTGTAACCCCTACATACCTCCTAGGGATGGCTCAGCCGGAGGTGGGTGGTGGTTTAGATAGAGAGAAGCTCTCTTTTTCCATCTGGTCTCCCTGCGGGGTGGGGTTTGCGCATAGTACTGGCCCGGAGTACCAGATACAAAGGGCACATCAGGTCCTGCTTCTCTGGAGTCTTCTCACAAGGTTGGCATGGTCAGACACGGTTTCTGGGTAATCCCAGCTGCTCGCAGTCCATGTCCCTGTTTAAATTCCCTGTATTCCAGTGGCCATCTGAGTCTTTTTTGGACTGGTTGGCAAGGAAGGAAGCCTTGAAAAATCTTGCGAGAGTGGACATGTAGGATAATGCCCTTACTATTGATGAAGTGGCTATCATGACTTTGGATTTAAGTCAGGCCCCTACCTGAACCAATCCGCTATAGTGTGTGAGTGGGCCACTAGCATCAATGGACTTTATGCACAGGTTTTATTTAGGGATATTTTTGCAAATCGCTAAACAACAAGAGGATCTACCCAAACACAACATATGTCAGGGTGGATTTTCTCCTTTGTCTTGTCAGAATTGAGGGAACAGGGGGTAAGGAAGAAAGGATCGGAAAGGACCACACAGAAGGTAGACATCTGGCAAAGATGACATTAGGCGGTAAAGCAATAAGGATGCCAGGGAGAAAAGAGTCTGTTAGTTTCTGGAAAAATACTTTAAACACCATTCTAAGATGGCCACACAGATTAGACCGTAGGCAGAAATATCAACAAAGGAATAAACTATTTACAGAGTAGAAGCTATTATGAATAAGTAGAACCAGTGCAGAAAAAGTGGCTTGATAACAGTCTTTGGCGGATCACTCATAGGTCCTGTACCAGCCCCATGTGGATTGTTATTGCTTCTTTGTTCTACTGGTGGTTTCATCTGTTCCCCTGTCCCCATGCTGGGCCATACATTGTGATTGCTTCTTCCCTCACACTCTCTCTTCCCCTTTACTTTCAGTGTGAGTCCCCTTTCCACCTTTCTGTTTCTGTGCTGCTTACCTGGTTCTTATTGTTCAGCTTCCGTCCCACCTGCGCGCTCACAGCTCTCTCTCCCTCTTGGCACTCTTGCCATGTGGCTTCTGTGGCCATCTCTCAGCCAGAGGCTAGTGTAATTTCTCCTGGTATTTCATGCTGACAACCACCATATCTTTTTTTGCATCTCCCACTCTCTCCCCTTCTGTTGAACCCTTAAATCCTTCTCTTCCGGACAATTTTTGGAAGAAATATGTTCTCCTGATTAGAAACAATTTTTCTGCCTTTCCTCCCAGCCTAAACGGATCGGAAGTTGCAGGTAGGTTGTTGCAGGGCCCCTCTAGATAGTTGTCCTCTAGATAACTCACCTGCACCAAAGTCGTTGCTCATTAATGTTGAGAGCTAATGTGTGTTCATTTGTATTATTGAGGGCTTGTGTGAAGAACCTGCTTGTTATGTTTCCTTGTTTTGTCTCCACCTTCCCCTGAACAGTGAAACTCAGGGGTGTTCGTGTTCAGTAGGAAGGAAGGAGTTGGCCACCAAGTTTTCAAGAATTATTTTCAAGTCATGATAAGTTTTAGTAGACCTCTCGGTCTCCTGGACAGTCAGACAATGTCTTCCCGGTTAACCTGGGGCACCGGGACCTTCCTGGTTCCTTGTCATTCATGGGGTTCTTCCCAATTCCAATAAAGTGGTACCCCCACCCCTTTCAAGACATTAGGTGCTCCTGAACTCTATTTCAGATAACTGACTAGCTGCAGGATTTCTGGGCTCCCATACCGCAAGACTGACTTTAGCATAAATACCTGCCAGCAGACAGGTCAGTGGGAGCAGCCGAAAGGTAGAGAAGGGTAGGTATCCCTGTTGACCTAATCTATCCTGGACGCCTACTTCTTCCTCCACTGTTGAGTCTTTGATTGTAATACATACTGCCTGGAAAACCTTTGTACCGCCTCCTCCTGCCCTTTGGACCTGCTTAGGGCCAAGCTAGCCCTCTTAAAATTTATTTTTATGACTATAACTATAAGCCTGCTTTCTTTCTACTCCAAGCTATCGTCACCGCCTGGTGTGATGAACCCTTCTGGCCGGCCATGTCCACCTCCTCCTATTACCTCTTTCTTCTCCTCCCTTAGCTGCTTCTCTCCTCTACGGCACATCACCTCCTGATGATGTCCCATACTCCTCCTCTGGACTGCCTCTCCTCCTGATGTTGTTTCATCCTCCTTCTTTCTATCACCATCCCTTCCTTTTGCTACCTCCTCCTTCCCTGTACCACACCCACCTGCATTTGCTGTCACCTCCTCCTTCTATGAACCTCCTAAGCCTCCTGATGTAATTACTTCTTCCAACTAAGTACCACCTCCACTCGAAGAATTCAGTCGCAAAGCTGCTCATTTGCAAACTTGTATCACGCACGGGTCTCCAGCGTTTCTAGAGTGTCTTGCTCGGATTTGGAAGCGACATTTGATACTGTGGAGAAACAAGAACATTCCACAGTGTATCAAGCTTGGGTCTCCAGACCTCACAAAGTGCCTCACTGGGGCCAGCAAAAGTATCAGAAGAACTGGTACTAATATTGGGGAGTTGATATGTATTCTGATTAAGGTGTAGAGTTTGATGTTTCTTTTCTAGGACATTGGATTTGCCTATGTGATAATGCACCTCGATTTATCAGATATAAATTGATTCCCTACAGCCTGACACTCACCCCGTGGGCTTCTTCAACTCTACCTTTAACCATTCCTCCTAATTTTTTCTACCAAAAAGGAGCCACTTTAATTCGCTTCTGGCTTCATCATTCTGGAATTTGCTCCCATTCAACCTCAGATCAGACTCCACCTACTTTTCCTTTTGTCGTCTTTTAAAAATGTATCTCTTTCCTAACAAACATATGTTAATTAGATGCCAACGGTGAAAGCACAGTTTATTAATACCCTATTGTATCCTTTCCATCCTAGAGAGTGTTCCAGACTCTCTCAGTTTGGGAGGGGCGTCTTCTACCATGGCTAGGTCAGGCTGACTGGCTGTGGGTCTGGGCAGGGTCACATGTATTAGGACTAACCTGCACTTATCTACTGGATTTCAGAGAAGCATCAAGGTGGATGATGCCCTATGATTGTCCTCTGCTCTGTGATGGGGTCAATGGGAGGGTAACTGGTTGATCCTTCCCATACTGCCTACCAGGCCCATCAACCACTATCTGTGGCGGGCGCCCAGCCTCCTGAGTCATCTAAGTGGTCTCCAGAACAAACATATATCCCAATGTTTACACCTTCATATCCATATCCATCAATTTGGTAATGTGGCTGGGTTCCCTGCTTGACCCTGGCAATGTGTTTGACTGAAGGCACCCTCCATGTTAAGCGGGTGGTGCTCCGGGGCAGTATGGGGAAGTCTCACAACAAGAGCAGGAGCCAGGCACTTGTCATATTGGAGCAGAAGGTAATGGTAGTCCTTTAAGAGGGAGTCTAGATGTTGCTGCTAGCTCAAAAGACCAGACGGCACGGATTCTAAATCATGATATTGTTAAATCAGAGTTTGCTCAAGCAAAGCTGACTGTAGGTCCTCAGAGCAGGGAGAATATCAGGAAAGGAAGTAAAAGACAGCAAGTGGCAAGCCAGGCTTTGCACAAACAGTAACCCCTGCTAGCATGCACATGTCTACTAATGAGTGAGCAAGATGGTGGACAGCCTCTTGTAGGCTTACGCTGCCCCTCGTGGAATACAACATTGTTTACAGCTGTTTCCCTTGACAATAATGTGCAGAACTAAACCCACGATGCCACTAAAAATACTCTGCAAGTACCAACTGTTAGTTCCAACTGGTGGCAGAGGCAGAGCTGTAATGCAGAAGACACTTGGTGCTAGCGCAGGTGTTTGGAGTAGTAGAGCAGCAAGCAAGAAAGAGAGCAGTGAATCAGTGAGAAGAACAGTGGTGGAGAAGCAGAGGTGCACAGGAGAAGCAAGAGGTGTTGGAGGTGAAGAAGAGTCTGGTGGTGAGGGAAACATCTGAGCTTTGGAAGAGGCTGGAGATGGGAACGAGCTTTAAAGTGGAGGAAAGCTTGAAAGTAGAAGAGAGCTTGAAAGTAGGAGGGAGTGGGGAATTGTTATGCTTGAACTAAAATGCCGCTGGTGCGCAGTGTATTCTGGGAGCGCTCGGAGCCATGATGGATATTTACTTCATGCCGCAGGGAAAAGCTGCACACATTTTGCTGAAGTGTTAGATTCACGGTGCTGAGGAAAACATGCTTTCCAAACCTGGTATGCGGTCAAGGACATTTCCGCTGGGAAAGCTAACTTTGTTATGGTTTGTTACTGTTCTCCGTGGAGCGTGTTTTTAGAAAATGGAGGCACTCTGCTCCTTGAGGGTAGCTCTCGATTGACCCAGCTCGCAACCGACAGCTGCTCATCAACTGTGCAAGTGCCATTTCCAGAAGGTTTGAAAACTGAATATATGCGGAAACCCGGAGGTGGTCAGGTGAGACTTCAGCCGGAGAAGGACACTTACGTCCGGCACTCCTGTGAGCTGTGGTGCTCTCGGCCTGGCTTTTCCCGGGGTCTTCCAGCCGCTTCTGGGTGAGATGAGGAATGGTGATGTATTTCCTCTTGAATTCTTTGCTTCTTCTGTGATTTAGGTCTATATTACTTCTGTGAGTTATTCATATGTTATTATTGGTTGCTTCTAAGCTTTGAATAAATAGCTGTATAAGAGCTGATTATCTTCTAAGAGTGTGTGGGTGTGAGATATTGTGTCTGTCTACATTGAAAGTATTTGCATTGGTGATTTATGTTTTTCCGTGCACTTTGGGGAGAGCAATACATTTTTGGCGTCACAAACAGGATACTTGTGATGAGTGGTTCCGAGTATTCAAGAATCTGTTTGAACGTAGATAGGATTCGGTTGTCTTGCAAGTGAAATTTTTGAGTAGTGAAGTTTTTTTTTTCCTTTGCCAGTGTGTGAGCATTTGTGGGAGTGATTGCAGCGTGGAGAGAAAAAAATATATAGATACAACAAGGTTTTGTTTGCGATAATGAGTAGTTTGTTCAGGAAGAAGAGCGTTACTGCTGGCGGTGACTGTTCTGATGTTGTTATTCCAGGCTGGATTAAGAGTGCATATGATAAATTGGCGCAGGCGTGGGCATGTGGTGCATGTCTAAGTGAAACATGGGATCAAGGATTGGGAGATGCCGATCCGTCTGATGTAATGGCATGATTGCAACAAGTTCCGGTAGAACGTGGCAGAGAATATGCGGCATTAGGTAGGCGAGGTCAGGTTCTTTTGCATGCTTATAGGAAAATACATCAAATGAAGGTGGAAATGAAAATGAGGTTTTGCGATTAGAAAGAGAGCTAGCTGCAGAAACGCAGACTGCGTTAATGCAGCAGATTCAAATGAAACTGTTTAAAGATAAGGATGACACATATCAGGCGGTGGCCAAGAGGGCAGCAGTCAGAGTAGCCGGTATAAATATAGGAAAAGACGGGGAGGGGTCAACAAAAGAAAGGTGGCAACTGTAATCGCTACCGCTGGTGTGGATTGGGATCCGGATAAGTGGGATGGTAATATTATTGATTCAACCAGTCTAGAAAGTAGTTCCGCAAATGAGTCTGACCCCAACATGGAAGTGAAACAGAAAACAGTGGCGGCTATGCCCATTAGAAGACGGCGAGCCGGACCCCACCCGCAGAATCCTGTTGGCGGAATGGTGGATTTAAGCACGCTGGAGGATTGCACACAACAGGAGGTTGGGGAAATTGTTACCCGTTTGAGGCAACAATCAGGGGAAGCTTTATTGACATGCATAGTGAGATTACTAGATGGGGGTGCTGCAGGGTTGTTGGTAGATTCTACGGATTCACCACGTTTTTTACCTCTGCCAATTGACACCAATGTACAGGAGGTCTTAAGGGCAGGACCACCCCCTGATGCAAATGGTCAAGATACTCAGGTTTCTTTGTTGCACCTGGTAGCCCAAGCATGTAACCATAAATACCCCATTACCACAGATTGGCCTAGTGAAGAAACGAAGAGGAATACGTTGAGAGAAGCAATTCAAAAAGTCAGGGAGCATGCTATGAAAGAGGCCATTCACATAAATGCTCCTGATAACATGTGAGCCGTGCCGCTCTCAGTTTCAACTCGAAACGTTGTGATTAGAACCGCGCCACCTGCATACAAAAGTGTCATTATGACTTTGCTCTTAGGTATGACGGGCAAAGCTACTGATGAGGTAGCGGATGCCATTCGGCAACTTGAAGATTGAGGGGAGTGGGATAAGAGCGATAACAAGCCATGGGAGAGGGGGCGTGGCTTGGCGCCGATGGCGAGCGGTAGCTGATCCGCCGAGCTCCGGCCGAGACGCCGTTTCCTGATCCTTTTTCTCCGGCTCGCGTGCGACCCCGACTTCTGAGAAGGAACGAGCGGTTGGGCGAAGCAGCCCTGCACCTGAATAGTTGTTGGGCCCACCAAATTGGACCCCCCTGAGACTCCGGTGGCCCTGAATCGGTTCTCCCCCCCTCCCGTTCTTACTGGATCCAAGATGGCGCCCCGCACAGCATAGCGGTGCCTGCGAGGGGTACCCCCTCCCCCAACGGATTCCAGGGCCCGGCGGGGAGAGGCAGCAGCAAAAGAGAGGCTCCGCTCTTCTAGAGACCACCTCTACGGACCACACCATCACACACGGGGGCAGACCACAGCTCACGGCCCGATATTTGGCCAGGTGAAGGGCCCCACCAGTGATCTCACAAGTGAACTAACTTTTGAGGCCTAAAAACACCCGCAACCATCGCTCCAAGATGGCCGCCAAGAACAAGACCAGAGCCGCCACCATGGACTCCTTTGTTTCCACCAGGGCGAAGACCCCCACTCAATCCAAGGCCAGCTCCTCTGAAGTTGCCCAGTCGAGCGAAGAGGTGGCGGCCGATAACCACTCTCAGATACTTGATGCTATAGCCTCGCTAAAGACGCATATAGACTCCAAGATCGACGAATTCAAAGTCGATATTCAACTGATCCGCCAGGACGCTCGCAACTTAACGGAGAGGGTCGCGACCGTTGAACAGTCGGCAGAGGAAGCCTCCACGGCCATCACAGCCATAAAGTCCGAAGTTGTCCTCCTGAAGAGGAAAGTCACCTTTTTGGAGGAAAAGGCGGAGGAGGCCGAAGGTCGGGCCAGACGGAGCAATATCAGGATCCTGGGGGTCCCGGAGGGGAACGAGGGAGTAAATACCACATCCTTCGTCGAAACCCTTCTGCTACAAGAAATAGGGGCCGGCAAATTGACCCAGGGATTCTCTGTCGAAAGGGCCCACAGATCCCTTCAGAGGCGCCCTCCCCCCGGATCGCACCCCAGACCCATAATCGCTAAGATACTGAACTTTCAGGACAGAGAAACTATCTCACGGCGATCCAGGGAGGGGGGCCCCATCGAGCGAGGAGACTCCAAAATCTCCATTTATCCGGACTACACGCAGAAGGTACAAAGAGAGCGGAACTCATTTGTCCCGATAAAAGCCCGGCTCCGACAACTGAACCTAAAATATAGACTACTTTATCCATCGCGCCTAAGGGTTGTCTACAAGGAGAGAGTGGTATTTCTCGAGAACCCAGATGCGGCCAACATGTGGCTTGAGGATAATAACCTGGCGGATGGCAAGGACAACTCACAGACTGAGACCTAACCCCCCAGCGACCCCCATGTAAGAAACATCGCACGTGAGACCGGAATACAGAAGATAATCCAACTACAGTTTTTTCATTTGGAAACGGCCTCGTTCGGCTCTGCCGCCAGGCCCTTGCCCCACCCCCAGCGTAGTATTTACCCGGTCTGGGCACCCGCCTGACCCAGCTCGCGCCCGACTCCCGGATGGGCTCCGACGGCTCGAGAGCGCCTGAGCACCGCGACAATGTTGTAGTTGCTGGGCGCACCAGTTTAAGTTTTGTTGTTAGTTTTATTAGTTGTACAGTCTTCATGCCTCTTTTGCCAACGCAGACCGAGATGGGTCTGGGACATGACACCGATGAACGAAATGCAGTGGTATCCCCCCTGCAGCCCACCCGAACAAGACTAAAGTGGAGTCGGACCCCAGAGTCCCACACCAAATCTGAAACTCGAACCGGATGGCGGCACAGCTTACTGTAATGACCTGGAATGTGCGGGGCATGGGCTCATACCTCAGGCGCAATCGTATACAGTCCTACCTCAGGAGGAAGAAAATCTCCATTGCACTCCTTCAAGAGACTCACCTCACGACGGAGGCCATGTCTAAAATTGCAGACCGATGGGCTGGGACTGTTAGAGGGTCCCCCTACTCTAAATACGCCAGAGGGGTGCTAATATGGATAAGCCCGGACGTCCCCTTCCAGATGGAGGGAAGTGAACAAGATAAAGAAGGGAGATTCACAGCGATTTGGGGCACATTGGAACAAACCCCAGTCTGCTTCATCAACTCTTACTTCCCTCATCACGGGATATCGGCGTACCTCGCCACATTGATAACGAAGCTGACTCGGTACCGGGACCGCACCTTCATATGGGGAGGGGACTTCAACTGTGTTGCTGACACGAGTGCAGACAGATCGCTGCCCCCCCCACGCCCGAGCAGCCTCACATCCGGTGCCTTGAGGGAAACTCTGGAGCAACTCAACTTAGTGGACATCTGGAGGGAACACCATCCGACCGACAGGTCCTACTCCCACTACTCAGCTCCACACGGAGTTCACACAAGAATTGACTATCTGTTCATCAATAAGGAACTTACCCCACACATAGCAACCACAGAATACCTGGGGCGGACGATCTCCGACCACTCCCCACTGACCATGTTATGGCAAATGAGAGGCCCCAGACCCCCGATCCCCATGTGGAGGATGCCGACCGCGGCACTTGCGGACCTCGAGTTCAGGGAAACCCTTGCCGAAAAATTGGAAGAATACTTGGAGAACAACATCGGTTCGGTCCCCTCCTGGGGCACATTATGGGAAGCAATGAAGGTGGTGACCAGAGGCGAAATCATATCGAGAGCCGGCGGAACTCGCAGGCAGTTGCGGAGAACCCTGGAAGCACAGGAAGCTGAGATCTCCCGACTGGAGTCCACATGCGACAACTCTATGGAGACAGAGACCAAGCTGAAGGAAGCCCGCACAGAATGTCAGCAGGCATGGGAAAGACTGGAAAAATTTGATTTCGCCACGCACACCGCCAGATCTCATAAAGAATCGGACAAACCGGGAAGACTACTAGCATGGCTCTGCAAACGGGAACACCCCAAACATCTCCCAGTGGAGATACGGGACGCTAATGGGTCATCCCACTCGACTCAGCTAGGGATCAATGAAGCCTTTGCTAAATTCTACACAGAACTGTATACCCACAAGACCCAGATTCCTGCTGCAGACATCATAGACACACTCGAGGAGATAGAACTTCCCCACATTTCGCTCGAGCAGAGAGAGGAGCTGGAAACCGAGATCACTCTTGAGGACGTTCAAGGGGCAATCAGGTCCCTCTCCAACAACAAAGCCCCTGGCAGTGACGGCCTCCCACCTGAGTTCTATAAAGCGTATGAGTCCATCCTTGCCCCAGTTCTCCACGAGGTCTACCAGGAGGCACACACGGATGGGATTCTCCCCAACACCATGAAGGAAACCATAATAGTCCCCATGCTCAAGCCACACAAATCGCCCACCGACTGTGAGTCCTATCGCCCTCTGGCTATGCTAAACTACGATGCCAAGATCCTCACATCCATATTGGCCCGCAAGCTAGCCAGGGTGGTGGGTTCCATCGTTCACGAAGATCAGAACGGATTCGTTCCTGGGCGCAACACCACTGCTAACCTCCGGAGGTTGCAGCATGTAATGGCCGAAACATATGACAGGGACGAGGACCTGGCGGTGTTGTCGCTCGACGCCATCAAGGCCTTCGACTCCATATACTGGGAGTGGATCAGGGAGGTCCTGAGAAGATTTGGCTTTGGAGGGGGCTTCATCAGGTGGGTTGAGGTCCTCTACAATTCCCCGACGGCGAGAGTAAGAACGGGAAGAGTGGTTTCAGCGGCTTGGGATATACAAAGGGGAACAAGGCAGGGCTGCCCGTTATCACCCATGCTGTACATACTGGGCCTGGAACCGATTGCATTATACTTCAGGCAGCAGCTTTTCGATGCTGGCATTAAGGTGGGCAATGCACACCACATAATATCCTTGTATGCAGACGACGTCCTTCTTTACCTAAGCTCCCCCGAAGTTAACGCGCCAACCGCGTTGGAGATACTGGACAACTATGCGAAGTACTCAGGGATCCGCTTTAGTAGGAATAAGTCCTCTGCCTTCCCCTTGGCGGGCTTACGCAACATTCCGGAAAACAATCTCCCAGAGATAGGAATAAGCTGGCAACTGGTCCAGTTCCGTTATTTGGGGATCAACATAAGCCACACCCCGCTACTCATGCATGAACACAACACCGAGGCCGCCATCACGAGTCTCCGAAGTTCTATAAAGTTTTGGTCCAAGCTCCCATTGGCCATGGTGGGCAGGGCAGCGATTGTCAAGATGATCGTACTCCCCCGATTCCTGTATTTCTTCGTAAACATTTGCCATTACATTAGACCGTCCTTCTTCAAGAAGCTGGAGGCCATCATCAGGGACTTCCTTTGGGGCCCACACAGGCATAAACTGTCGCTGTCCGTCCTCTCTCTTCCACACAAAGAAGGCGGAATAAAGTTACCGGATCTCCAGTTGTACTACCTGGCTGCCCAGCTGAGTCACATAACGAGATGGCTCTCGGATGAGCCTTCAGCAGAGACCGAACTGCTGAGGCAACCCTCGGACAATGTGATCCCCAAGGAGATCCTATGGCACCCTACATGGCAACCCCCGGTCCCCTCCATGGTGATTGACCTGGGAAGAAAGATATGGGCCAGGTCCTGCTGCATCAGGCGAATACGACACCCATACTCTCCGGACAATCCCATCCTAGCAGACACCTGTCGAACGGCTGCAGACATCTCTACGGCAAGGAGGTGGGAAGAGGCCGGCATTTACACATGGAGCGACATGTATGAGGAGGGAGAATTCAGGGATTTCGAATCTCTTAAGGCTGCCGATGGAATTCCCCCGGGCCAGTTCCTCTGGTACCATCGCCTCAAACAAACTGCTAAGAAACAATGGACCGGATGGCCGGAGGAGCCCTCCCCTGACCCTCTGCTACAAGAGATGCATGACCTCTCGGACGGCTGGAGACCTGTCTCCAGGCTTTACAGCAGACTATGTGATAAAACCAACCCTAAATGCGAAGATCTGAGGACAAAATGGGAGGCGGACCTTGAGACCCCGATTTCAGATAAAGAATGGGAAAGAGCGCTGATATTTCCCAAAAAAGTATCCAGGAACACCAGGTTTGGCCAGATCCAATTGAACGTTCTTTACAGGACATACATGACCCCACATAGGGTTGCCTCCTTCAATAAGACATCCTCCCCTGCATGCCCCTGGTGCGGGAATGATAAAGCAGATGTGATTCACATGTTCTGGACCTGCACCAAGGCGATGGCACTGTGGTCCAAGGCCAAACAGACCTGCATGGACGCCGGAATGACAAGATACGAATGGACTCCTGGCGAGTGCCTCCTGGGGACCTACCCCAGACCTAGCAAATCCAAGCACGCTGTTAAATTAATGGACATCTCATGTATCCTGGCTAAAAGAACAATAGCGATGGCCTGGAAGACGCCGTCGGGCCCCAGGCAAGAGAGATGGCTCAAAGAACTCGAGAGATGGACAACAGCTGAAACCAGGGCCTGGCAGGAAGGAATCACGAACAGTGGCGAAACCGAAGGTGGCACTTTGGAATCATGGAAGGCCCTCCTCAGAGACATACGCTTCAGCGCTGACTACAAACCCCCCTGAAGTCCCACACCACTGCATTGACACTGCTCGGATGCCGGCATTGGTGGAACCACCCCTGTGTTTGACCCCTCTTGCTTCCTGAAACTTTGGGTCATTGCCCCTAACCCACCCGTCCACTGTAAGTTTGCTACAACATGAAGACTGTTGTTGATTTGTTTGTTCCCCCCCCCTTGTTTCCCCCTCACCGTCTCCTCCCCAGTTCAAACCAATGTTGATTTCTTGTTGTATTGCACGTTTTCTTTTTCTTTTTTCTATCAAAACCAATAAAATACGTTTTAAAAAAAAACAAGCCATGGGAGAGGGAGGGGCATAGTGAGAGAAGAACCGAAGGCAGGCGGCAAGATAGCAGAGACTCCCGAGTGTCCCGAAAAGACATGTTTTTGGCTTTGTTAAAAGATGCTGTGCCACACGAAGAAATTGATGGCATTGAAACCAGAGTAATGTATGAATTCTACAAAAACGAGGACTTGCAGCCAAAGAGCGCTATAAACAGGTTAAGAAACAGGTAGTCACCACGCCACAGGGGGACACCTCACCTTCTGCTCCCCCTGCGGAAGAACAAGACAAAGGGTCTATGGGGACACCTTCCCCGTACCAACCAACATACGCTGATTTGAGAAAGGTGGTGAGTGCGATGTTAGAGGCGGAGTCGAGTCACACTCATTCGAAGTTTGACTAGGGCTTCGGCCAAGCTCCGGCAGCGTCTGCCCGCATAAAAGTGGATAGGCGGCCTCATGTTGATGTTAAGATGGGGGCCAGGAAATACACAAGGGGTGCGAGCATTGATAGACACCGGGGCGGAGGCCTCTTTGATTCATGGTAATCCAACACGATATAAAGGCAAACAGTTTACTATTACAGATCTAGGGGGAAAGGAGACCCCCGCAGTACAAACGAAAGTGGAGATGAAAATAGGCAATTTGAATAGGCAGAAATACCAAGTGTTTATTGTCCCGATACCTGAATATATAATTGGCTTTGATATTTTGGAAAGGTTAACCTTGGGACTTGGCGGTAAAACGTACCAGTTTGGGGTGAGTGCATTGATCTGTACACCCATTACCGTAGGCAAATTGAAGATGCCCCCAGTGCAAGTGCCAGTGGCAACCAAGCGGGTAGCAATGAAACAATACCGCATTCCTGGGGGGCAAAAGGAAACTGCAGACACCATCAAAGAGTACGTGGAGGCGGGTGTATTACGCCCTATTACCACCGCATGGAACAATCCTCTCTGGCCTATTAAAAAGGGAGATGGGTCGTGGAGGATGACGGTGGATTACAGGGAGTTGAATAAACACACTCCTCCCTTAGTGCCCGCAGTCCCAGATGCCATTACCTTGATTGAGAATGTCCAAAAGTTTGAGGGGACTTGGAATGCAGTGATCGATTTAGCCAATGCATTTTTCTCCGTGCCAATTGCTGAAGAGTGTCAAGAGCAGTTTGCATTTTCATGGAGTGGACGTCAGTACACTTTCACGAGGCTACCTATGGGGTACATACACAGCCCGACTATCTGTCACCGGCTGGTGGCGGAGCACTTAGACAAGATACCGTGTAAACCTGACATACAAATCTCTCATTACATTGATGATATTTTGATTCAAGGCAAGGATGAGCACAGTGTGCAAAGCCAGTTAGATGTCATTATGGAAGGATTGACGAAGGATATTCCTAGGGATTCAATGGCATCATGGACATCGTGAAATGGTGCCGAAAGCCCGACAGAAAATACTTGAATTCACCACTCCAATGAACAAAAAGCAAGCTCAGCAGTTTATAGGGCTGTTTGGGTTTTGGAGACAGCACATTCCCCATTTAGGGCGGATATTAGCCCCCCTCTACAAGGTGACACAAAAGAAATATGAGTTTCAGTGGGGGGAGGAGCAGCAGAAAGCCTTTGAGATGGCAAAGGACACCGTGCAACAGGTGCTTGATTTATGGGCAGTGAAGGAAGGCGAAGTGGAATTAAATGTGTCTGTACAAGACAATTATGCTAACTGGAGTGTGTGGCAGAAACAAGACAGGAGACGTGTGCCATTGGGATTTTGGAGTCGTAAGTTGCCCGATGCTGGTAACTCATACACTCCATTTGAGAAGCAATTGCTAGCGTGTTATTGGGCTCTTGTTGATTCCGAGCAGATGACGGTGGGCCATGATGTATTCATGAGACCAGAAATTCCAATCATGCAATGGGTACTGAGCTCTCCTAAAACTCATAGAATAGGACATGCTCAAGAAGCCAGCATAATTAAGTGGAAATGGTATATTCAAAACAGAGCCAAATCAGGAAAGGGTGGAGTGGCGAAATTACATGAGCAAGTAGCCAACATACCGCCCTCAGATTACATACCACCGGAAGTGCCTGAAAAACGTGAGTCTCCCGTGAAATCGGGAGTACCTTACAGCGATTTGACCGTGGAGCAAACAGAGCATGCTTGGTTCACGGATGGTTCAGCTCGATATGTGGAAACTGAGCGGTACTGGAAAGCAGTGTCGTACAATCCGAAAACAAAAAAGATGTTGACAATGACAGGGAAAGGGAAGAGCAGAGTCAGTTTGCAGAGCTTTACGCAGTTCACCAAGCATTGAAACAAGAGACCCCTGGTCAATGTTATGTGTACACAGACTCATGGTCAGTGGTGAATGGATTGGCAGTGTGGTTGCCAACTTGGCAAATGAATGGGTGGAAGATTCATTCAAAAGAGTTGTGGGGAAAAGAACTGTGGCAAGATATTGCAGAAATGTTATTACAAAGTGAAGTCACTGTATATCATGTGGACGCACATTGTGCCACAGACTCATTAGAACGTTGGTTTAATTCTGTTGCAGACGAACACACCAAGATTTCATCTATGGATGCAGAGGCTCAGGAAGACGATTTGGAGGGTTTGGCCAAATGGGCCCATCAGAAATGTGGGCACCTTGGAGAAAAGGCTACTACTAGGTGGGCACAAGCTCGAGGAACCAGTCTTCCTTTAGAAGTAGTGAAAACGATCATTTTGCAATGTCCAGTGTGCCAACACCAATTGCATAGACCGATCCCTCCGATTGTTCGAGGCACATTGAGAAGAGGAAAATTAGCAGGTCAAATTTGGCAGATTTATTATATCGGTCCCATGCCAATCAGTAGAGGTTGTCAGTATGCATGCACTATTGTGGATACATACTCAGGATATGTGATGGTTTTGCTGTGCAAACATGCAACACAACTGAACACCATCAGGTTGTTAGATCAAATCATACTACATTATGGAGTGCCTTTGCAGATTAAAAGTGACAATGGGTCACATTTCAAAGGCAAATTAATCCAGGAGTTTTTTCAGGAAAAGAGCATTGAGTGGCTGTACCACGTTCCTTACTTCCCAGCTGCTTCAGGGTTAATTGAACGAATGAATGGGTTACTGAAAGAACAGTTGCGCAAATCTGGAGACGGCAGTTTGGCAGGCTGGCGTGATCGTGTGTTTGATGCAGTGCAAGTATTAAACAATAGGCCTGTGTATGAACATGAAACTCCTTTGATGCGATTAATGACTCCTACTTTACAGGTTCAACCCAATTCAGTCAGAGAAACACTATTGTACTGGGAAATTACTCCAGGTTCTTTAGCTCCCTATCGAGCAACTCCAGAGTCAGCAGGGGTAGACTTGCATTCCCATGAAGAAATCAGATTAGACCCAAGAGGGGTAGGTGTAATTGAAACAGGGATTGGAGTACAAGTTCCCCCAGAGCACATGGGATGGATTGCCCCTAGATCTGGCCTAGCATTGAAGGGAGTTCAAGTGTTGGGAGGGGTAATTGATGCTGATTACCAAGGCGAGATTAAAGTCATCATAATGAATAGTGGGGACCAATTGTTATCAATCCACAAGGGTGATCGAGTGGCCCAATTGATAATTATTCCCGTTAAGTTGTCCATGATTAAGAAGGGGGAGCCTCCTACAGTGTTAACTACCCGTGGGGACCGCGGTTTTGGCTCTTCAGACAGTATGGTACCGGGTGCAAAGGTGTGGGTGGAAAAGCCAAGTAGCCCACCAGTGCCCGCAGATGTCATTGCATCAGGCAAAGATCAAGTAGTTTTAGTTATGGAGCCTGGTAGAAAGAAATGGCAATATGTGCCCGCAGACAAATGTTACCTGAGAGAGTGATGTGCAACACTGATATCTCTTTTCTGGGTTTGCCTTGTAGATCCTGTGTCTGGCTGGTGTAATTGTGGTACTAAATGGACTCCATGTGGGAGAGTTAAACAGCCTGCTGCTACCAACGAAAAATGTCACATATGTGCCAGTGATCAAGGGGATACTGATAATGATGAATAATGTTGTCCCAAAGCAGCCTTATGCCGATGCCGAAAAGCCAGCCATACCGAAGACATGGATTTGTGAAATGCGGCAAACACATCAGGAGCAAGTGAAAACAACCTTGATGCCAGTCATGAAAGATGCACTTTCAGGAAGGCGGAAACATTCTCCTATGATCACCCAAATGGAGAATATGTGGATATATCTGGCACAGCAAGTACTGAACATATCACACTTTGTCTTACTGATGTGCCCAATGCTGAAGCTTTATTGACTACGTGTTAAGTAGCAGTGCTGACGCCTGTTCTGGTTTTAAAGCATATCTTCGGCATCACACACATTGATTCTTTGGTTCAAGACTCGGATATGAGGCAATCTTTTTCCGTTTATGAATATTGTAGGTCCTGCCAAGAGACTGATCGTAAATGGAGAAATTTGACACGTGTTATTACTTATAATATAACCCAAGGTGATGTATGTTATTTTATGACCTGCAATGCACAAGAAATTGGCAAATACCGACAGATCGAGTTAACCAACCAGCACAATCATACAATGTTTGAGAAACGACTGTTCGCGAGTGCCACGCAAATGCACCAGTGTAAATAATACTATGGCCCTCATTACGACCCTGGCGGAAAGTGACTGACCTGACCGCCATAGCGTAAATAGCGTTTCCGCCATTGCACGACGGAGCAAAGTGCGGCTAATTCCGACCCATCGGGCACAAGCACTACGCCATGGCGGAAGTGCAAAGTCCGCGATGGCGGAAATGTCCCCAAAACGCCCCTCACCGCCGTCGTACGGCGCCCTAGGTGCAATTCCGCCACCCATCTTAGCGGTCACCGTAATGAGCGGCAATCGGAAAGTACGGTGACCGTAAATATACGGAAACGGAAGTAAAAACATGGGCCCGGAACGGGAAACAGCACGCCGTACACCTATAAAATCAGAATTCCCACACAACCATTAAAAATACTACCCTGAGACACATCCCAACCCGTCATCCACCCTAGTGAAAGCAATAGAAATGGGAAAAGTAGCGAAAAAAGCATGGAACCGCAAGCGGCAGGTCCACTTCTCCCGTGAGGAACTCACCGTGCTTACAGAGACCCTCCAGGAGAATGCTGCCGTCGTCTTCTCGATGCAAATGACCAGGACGGCACTTGCGAACAAGAAGGCCATATGGGCCCTGGTGGCACAGCGGGTAAGTGCGGTGGGGACCGCACCCCGCAACCCACAGCAATGCAGAAAGCGATGGGACGACCTGCGGATACGCGTACGGAGCATACTATCCGCCAACCGTAACATTGCCACAGCTACCGGGGGAGGATCGGAATCACCCATCAAGTTGACCCCCTGGGAAGAAATCTGTGCCTCCACCATTGGAATGGAGAGTATAGAGGGAGTCGGAGGGATGGAGAAAGGAGTGCAGACATCCGAAGAATCCGGTAGGTGGGCCAACTAAAACAATGCTAAATCCACACTGTCCAATCATGTGAAGTACCATGTGTCCACATAGTGCAACAGTAACACATGTCCAGGAGAACGTCCACATACATTGGCCTGATAGCGCACTTTAAAACTCACATTAAATACATAAATAATTAAAAATCCTAAAAACACCCTCTACACGTGCAGCAGGCACACCCTAACTGCAGGCTGCAAAACAACTGCATCCTCAATCCACACAAAAATGAAACCACCTCCAAGGCCCCGACCCAAATCACCCTCAGGTACCACCCCAATGCATGTGATACATTGCCATTCCAATTTCAACAGACCCATTAATAACGCTCGCCCTCCTTTACTCCACCACAGGGTCCGATTCAAACGACGAGCTCCAGGACACCCCTACCAGCACACCTGCAAAGAGGGCCAAGACCAACGGCCAAAGACCCTCCACCTCAGCTGCACGCATCAAGACACGGCAGCAGCACAAATCAAGTGGCAGCACACAGGAGGGAACTTCAACAGGCACCCCAGCAGCCAGCATGCCCACACCAGCAGCACCACAGGTCCCCCCAATGGATGCCACAGAAGGCACTGCTTCTGGTGGCAGCAGCACCATAGGTGACACTGCATTAATGGCAGCATGCTCCGACACAGAAGACGGGGATGTCGAAGTAAGATCCATCCATGACCTGTCTCAATCCCCCTGTTTGTTTCATCCCGTACACCATGAGGATACCACGCAGGGGCACCCACAAGACGACGACTGGCCATCCCCCACAAGCCCTGTGGCAAGGCAACATGAGGTGACCAGCCCCTCTGTGACACCACCGCAAATGGCCATGGCACAGCAGAGGCAACAGTCCCTCGACCAGGTGATCGTGCAACAGCAGCAACTGGCCACGCTCCTCAAGGACCATGCTGATGAATGTGGGGGTACTAAGGCAGCCATAGAAACATCAACTGAGACACTCAGGGCAGAAATGGAGAGAAGCACCGAGAGACTGAGAGTACAAATGGAGAGAAGCACCGAGAGCCTGAGAGTACAAATGGAGAGAAGCACCGAGAGCCTGAGGGGGGAACTGCATGCGACGTCCAAAGACGTATGTGCTGAACTTGCCGCTGTGCGCCGTGTGCTCACTGAGCTCTCACAAACCCTTAGGGACATGCATGGACGTGAGCAGGCAGAGACATCATCCGTTGCAAGTTCCGTCCAGGGCAGCCCCCAACGTAGATCTGGGAGGAACCTGCGCTCCACAGGCAGGGGTGCCCCTGATACCCGGAGAGGGGGCTCGCAATAGCGTCTGCCCACTGACAATGAGCATCTTCGGACACTGGTGTTCGGGGGGGAGGTAGGAGGGTGGAGGGGGTGTGTTGGGCTCACTTGGGTGGCGGGTCGATGGGGTGTGTAACATAATTTCACATATGCTATAAACAATGCACGATCATCCAATGAGATGTGTGGACATTGATCTTTGTGTACGAGGCCTTTATAGGTGTACAGTCCATATTGTGCATGTTCCAGACACACACAGTGCCACAAGTCCCGTGTCCATGTATCAGCCACCAGGCATGAGTGCTAGAAGCATGAATCAATGAGAATCTGACGAATGTCACGGCCCTCCTGTGCCTCGCAGACTCCTTGAGGTGCTGCCACATCCCCACCCTAATGATGACCATCTTCAGGTGCTTGCAGTTCTGCGTCAGGGGGCATGGGCACATTTCTACGTACGCACATGTTGTGTAGCAAGACACATGCCATGACCATCTTTGCAACCTTCTCATGGCGGTACAGGAGTGCCCCGCCAGACCTGCTGAGGCAGCGGAAACGAGTCTTCAGTAGGCCGAATGCCTGTTCTATGACTACACGGGTACGTGAGTGGGCATGGTTGTAGTCCTCCTCATGCTGGTTCTGTGGGTTCCGGAGTGGTGTAAGGAGCCATCTCTTCAGTGGATACCCGGCATCACCTGTATGTGGACAATAAAGGATGTTTGTGGAATGACATTGCTACGTACGCACCCCCCCTTCCTGCCAGGTCATTGCCGCATCACATACCCCACATTATCATGCATGAAATGAGACTCACCGAGTAGCCAGGATCTGTTCCCTGCGTGTCGCTCCATGTAGCGTGGTATTGTAGAGTTCCTCAAGACCATAGAATCATGGGTTGATCCAGGAAATCGGGCACAACAATGTGTAAAGATCCTGTTGGAGTCACACACCATTTGTACATTAAGAGGATGAAATTGTTTTCGGTTGCGGTACTGGGCCTCCATGGCATGTGGGACGACCAGTTCCACATGGGTGCAGTCGATGGCACCAATGCAACCCGGTATGCCGCCAAGTGCATGGAATCCCACTTTTGTGTTCATAATTTCCTGCTCCGAGCGTGGTAGAGAGATGTAGTCGTCTGCGTGCTTCAGGAGGGCATCGAGCACTTGCAATAGTGTCCGTGAGAACACTGGCTGTGAAATGCCATGCAACTGTCCGACTGTGTGCTGGTAGGTGCCTGTGGCCAGGAAGTGTAGTACAGACACCACCTTCAGTAGGGGTGGGATGGCGGTTGGGCTATCTATCATGCAGACAAGGTCAGCCTGTGTCATGTCCACAATGGCGGTTATGGTGTCCCGGTCCAAACGGTAGAGGGTGTGGATCTGCTCAGCAGTGAGGTTGAACGGATGTGCTCGGAGGCGTGGGATTGCGGGCTGCCTGCATGGTGGTAGTGGCTGTGCTGGCGGCCCTTGCTGGCCCTGCCTTGCCCTCCTCCTCCTCCTGCGTCTCCTCTGTGCGGCCGGTTGTTGTAGTAGTTGGCGTTCGTCTTCTTCTTGAAGTTGGAGTACTTGCAGTGCTATCAGGTCCCCCAGGGCCAACATCGCTAGTCCTGCCGGTAGCATTTTGGAGTGGGCGTGGTTGTGGGAGGGGGTTGGGTGTGCAATTTATGTGTTTTCAAGCTGTATTGCCTCCACCTGTGGTGATTCATTCCACCTGTGCAAGCTGCAATCCCCTTTGGTCGAGCACGTCCCGCACACAACGCTGCAATTCGACGCATGGCATCTTGCCATTACAATCATGTATTTCATCCCGATGGCAGTGAGATATTGGTTCATATGTTCATTCTGCTATGGTCCCATTGCTTCACATACTATATTTGCAGTTGCGAACAAACTTGTGAAGGGTCAGTGGAATTTAGTACTCGATTAACGGTGGACCCTCATGCAGCACTGTACCGCGGTTCACCGACGGGCGGGGCGTCCCATTTGTGAGTGAAGCCAGTTTGCATTTTCACACATTGCCGCACTACATGGATGAATTTGTGATTTCAAGCGGTCACAGATGCCTTTTCGACGTGATGTTGCAAATGAGGAATTCGAAGGACAGCGTTTTCGGTTTTCAGCTAGCGGCGAGGAGACGCCCACAGGTCTGACTGCAGATATAAAGTTCTATTGTTTTATGTCCTTGGGACAGGGGCCATGGCAAGAATGCTATGATTGATATGAATAGTATGGGATGCGCAATAGCGTAGTGGACGATAAGGCAGGACGTTCCCAAATACATGTTACTTCACAACACTAGAATTCCTGCCTGGAGCACAGTGGATTTTGCAGACTGCATTACGCACAGACTCAATGGAAATTTCACATGTTATGTGAGTAAATAATCAGGCGTTTTCATACCGGGATGAGGGAATGATGTATGGATGCATGGACAGATGATTTGATGGAGAGTTTGCCATGTACAGGGCTTTTTGGAATCTATCCACCTCCCCTGCGCTATGTGATGCAGAGCTGCCATAGTGCGACCATCGTCTTTCTGCCCTTGTTGAACCCTCCCTGTCTCGACGCGCCTTCAAACACTTGTGTCTATGCACGTTACTAATCCCATCTAATGGATTCTGTCTTAACAGACGCATGCACACAAACACTCGTTTGTAATAGTGTTTTCACCTCGATTTTTATAGTTGTGATTCGCAAGTGATTTTTGGGTGGGAATAATCCTTTTGAGTGGGCTAGCATGCATATGGCTGTAGATTTAGTGTGATCATTGAAGTGAGTAATACAAATGAAGTTCTGATGGCCATATTATTCTTTTTCATTTCATTTGGGTGACAGGTATCTCCTCCCCTTTTGCCGCTGCCATCTGTATGCCACTCCTGCAGATGGCTTTTACTCCCGACACCTGCTGCTTCGTGTTAATCAGTGGAGCACCATTACGATCTTATGGGACGATCGCCAATGGGCCACATGCCCTTACGCAGTACTAGTGGCTAGGAGCAACATATCCACCTTTCAGCTGGACTAGTGCCTACCTAATGGGACGGCCCTGCGGTTCTAGGCGCTTCCATGTTGCCTTTTTGAACGTGAATGTAGCCCCTGTGTACCATGAAGGAACAGGGCATCACACAAGCAGAAGCTGGTCATTTATTGCGGATGCAGCCCACAATACTGGAATGTATTTTGGAGTTCATGACCTAATGGCTGTATGGGCTTGGTGATTTTGTGGTGCATTAAATTTCTATTCTGATATTAACCGTGTAGCATATTCCTATTTGTGGAGCGGTGTATTATGAGGAGATCTGCATTGGGTTCCGGCTTCTGAGTATAGTTGCGTGGTACTGTACTGGCCGCGTTTGCCTACGAAGCCCAGTGAGGTCAGGGATGGGGCCTGCCATTATGACTGTTTTAATGATGTCATGCTCAGGGGCGGGGGATTAGCTTTTGTGTAACAGATGCCGGTCAGCCAGGTGGATTGGTGGAATGATGTGATTATCAGACTATGGCTGGTCACAGGTGCCTGTGTTTGCGTGCGTTTCTTGGAGGGAGACTGAGGTCATGTCCATTGGAATAGCTTCTGTATTCGTGCCATCTGTGCCCTGCAGCTCCCATTGGCCCCTCTTGAGATGAGCCTGGCTGCTCTCTCACTCTGCCAACTTGTGTGGTACATGCTTATGCTGATGGTTGGTTTGTTTACTGGCAGGAGTACAGGGCTGGTGCAGTCTCACTCAGGATACTGCTTTGAATGTTGCCTTACACTGGTGTCAGTCGATGGGGGGGGGCCTGTTTTTGTTTGTCTCATTTTTCTGCTCATGTTGCTGTACTTGACCCTTCACATGCCTGTGCTGCATCAGTGCGGCAATGGTGCCATGGCAGATATGGATGCCCACTCACAAGGCACTTGGAGCCCCTGGATTCATTTGTTCGTTGGCATGCATGGGTGACTTGTACATTTCACTGGTTGCATTGTGTGACTTCATTGCACCTACGAGGAGTTGTGCAATGTGGCCAGGGAGTGGTGTACAGGCACTCAGTAGGGCCGTTTACGGTTGATTCGCGATGCCGTACTTCTCACCATGGCGGAATGGTACTTTCCGCCATGCTTGATGGCGTTAGGTACATGTCCGCTAGGGTCAGAATTCGCGTACCGTTGCGCCATGGTGGTATTTACGGTTTGGCATGGCGCGCGTGCGCGTACTTGGTGCAGTTAGCGTTGGCGTTCACTACGGTGTCGCTAATGGCATCGTACTTTACGGTGACGGGTCATAATCGCACCGAGCGCTATTCGATGGCGGTATTGCATTTCCGCCATCGTTTTTCGATTTCCGCCAGGGTCGTAATGAGGGCATATGTCTTGTAATCATACAGTAATAGCTGCCAGTCATTTGAATCATGTGAAACTTCCAACAGGATGGCTCTTTTCATGTGGTAACATCACATAGACTTATATTCCAGCTAACATTTCCGGAGGTCCATGTGCTTTAACTCGATTAGGACTAATGATGTTTCCTTTACACCCAGCGATAACTCGAGGTAAAAGGTCAACTTTCGAATCTGTAGGTCTATCTCCTGATTGTGATTCACATGTACACTTGTCAGAAGCTGAGGTTCTAGCATTAACCCTTTCATTAGTGGGAGTTTTGGGTTTAGCTGCTGGAGGTTACAAATCTTTGATGAAATTAGCATGTTTAGTAGTCAAAAGCCTTAATCATACTTCTCAGGCATTAGAAGAATTACTCCTTGATAGTCAAATTATTAGAAAAGCAACCCTGCAGAACAGAGCTGCTGTTGATTATCTATTACTAAAGCATCATTTAGGATGTAACGCATTTGAAGGTATGTGTTGTTTCAATTTAAGTGACCATTCACAATCTATTGAAAGTCATATTCGAGTTCTGAGGGATCTCATTTCTCAAGTGTCTCAAGATCGTACTGGGAATTGGTGGGATTGGTTATTTTCATGGATACCTGATATTGGGGGTACACTATGTTACGCTTTTGCTTACATTTTCATTATATTGTCTATCATAATAGCTTGTTGTTGTTGCATTCAATGTATTCCCAATTTAGCTTTAATGTTTCGTAGGTTTAAGAGACTGGTTCCTTTGCCACCTGGCTATGGAAAGTAAATATCCAAGGGTGGAATTGTTATGCTTGAACTAAAATGGCGCTGGTGCGCAGTGTATTCTGGGAGCGCCCGGAGCCATGATGGATATTTACTTCATGCCGCAGGGAAAAGCTGCACACATTTTGCTGAAGTGTTAGATTCACGGTGCTGAGGAAAACATGCTTTCCAAACCTGGTATGCGATCAAGGACATTTCCGCTGGGAAAGCTAACTTTGTTATGGTTTGTTACTGTTCTCCGTGGAGCGTGTTTTTAGAAAAGGGAGGCACTCTGCTCCTTGAGGGTAGCTCTCGATTGACCCAGCTGGCAACCGCCGGCTGCTCATCAACTGCGCAAGTGCCATTTCCAGAAGGTTCGAAAACTGAATATATGCGGAAACCCGGAGGTGTTCAGGTGAGACTTCAGCCGGAGAAGGACGCTTACGTCCGGCACTCCTGTGAGCTGTGGTGCTCTCGGCCTGGCTGTTCCCGGGGTCTTCCAGCCGCTTCTGGGCGAGATGAGGAATTCTGTTACGCTCATGGTGATGTATTTCCTTTTGAATTCTTTGCTTCTTCTGTGATTTATGTCTATATTACTTCTGTGAGTGATTCCTATGTTATTATTGGTTGCTTCTAAGCTTTGAATAAATAGCTGTATAAGAACTGATTATCTTCTAAGAGTGTGTGGTTGTGAGTTATTGCGTCTGTCTACGTTCAAAGTATTTCCTCTGTAATTACATTGGTGATTTATGTTTTTCCGTGCACTTTGGGGAGAGCAATACAGGAATCAAGAGAAGCTAGAGGAGGAGGTGCAAGGTTAAGAAGCAGTGTAGGGAGAGACCAGGGTCTGTGGTGGGGTGGGGAGAGCCCAGGCTCTGGGTAGGAGTGGGATGAAGGAGCCCAGAGACTGTTGGGGAGCCAGTGGGGTAGTCCATGGACTATACTGGGAGTAGGGTGAGGTGACGGTGCGCGATAGTTCATACCCATTTGGACTTAATGTCCATTTGGCATTGTTGGAGGGCCCACATTTTGCTCGGGAGGGCCCAGACCTAAAATGTTTGAAGACAGCTGAGGTAGAGTGATGCCACAATGCTAGGGTTGAATGGGGACACCCTGCTGTCACAGAGATAAGGCACCAGGATCAGTGAATTGTTACTATGGTGCAGTCCTAAGCCTTGTTGTCCTGAGCAAGACGCTGTGCTGCTCAGATCACTACCCTAAATGTAATGGATTGAGTGACATCTCCAAATGTGACTATGAGTGCAGCAAGGTGGCTGTGGAAAATGCAAGAGCTGCCAACGGTATGGGAGTCCTAGCAGATTGTGACATTAATCCAGCTGTGTGGAAATGTGATGCTGAACTTTGGAGTCTCCTCCTACAAATTAGATTTCTTAGAGTGAATGAAGTTTAAGTTACATAATAGGAAAAATGTATAGTAGTTGGTAATGGTTGAAGTGTAAATGTTTGAAATGCTGTCATTGCCCTGTTTAATGCTAAATAGTTTAAGGACAAGTCTGAGAGTATGGGGATAATCGTTAAGCGTGCTTGTACAGTAACTGGAAATTTACTGATAGAAATTAAATTGAGAGGCCCAACAAAATAGAGTCACAAGGGCATTTAACAGGTAGGCAATGAGTTGTTATATATGATATGTATATCACCTCTAGGCCTTGTTCAATTTACTGCCCTTTGATTGGTGCAAAGTTTATTTTTATGCATTTTCCAGTAGTTATATTGCGCTAAAAGGTTACTCATGTGCTTTGATTTAGCCTTAAGACTAACAGAATATTCTGTACGTAAGTGTACATTGGGCCTCATTACGAGTCCGGCGGTAACTGAGGCGGTAAAACTGCCTGGTTACCGCCGGACTCATATTACCATTCCGCCTCCGTGAATCCCAGAATTACTGGGGCATTACCCTCAGTTTCCCGGGAATCACGAAGGCGGAATGGTGTTAATACTCAATGGGAATGGGGATCATGGAAACACCGGCAGCATCTCGTGATGCTGCCGGTGTTTCCTCGTCCGCCTGCGGGCGGGCGGTGTTAAACCCGCCGGGTCAAACCTGGCGGGAACATCACCTCCCGCCTGCAGGAGTCAGGATCAGGCGGTCCGGAAACAACGTTGCCGGCGGGTTTACCGCCACCGTTATTTCCGGACCGCCTGATTTGTAATGAGGCCCATAGATTCTGAAATTGGGTGGACCACACAACATCGAGCTAAAGGATAAGGCATTTGATGCAGTCTTGTATGGTTATCATTGACAAGTTATAGTTGTTTATAGAATCAAAGTGTAGGTTGTTACTGGCGGATCGCACTATACCTCTGTTATGATTACTGTACAAACATTATTTTGACAATCACTAATCAGTCTTGTTGAGTTTTCGTATGGTAGTAGTTTATTTCCAAGTATCAGCAGGCACGTGTTTCAACCTAAGTCGTCTTCAAGGCTGATATATTACCCATAAAATCATGATCAAGCATTACAAATGGTTTTGTATGTGTATATCCAGATATTTTAAGTGTTATTGGTACCCAAGAGAAACTGTACGTGTCATAAAGCAATAATATGAAAACAGAATGTTTATGAGTAGAATGAAAGATTACATACCCAAGGTCATGTCACATGTCAAGGGGGGGTACAGCAGGAGGAAGAACCGACAAGAGCAATATGCCATAGTATTCACATACATTACACAGTTTAATCTTGCAAATAGGTTCTCAGAATAGATATGTGATGCACCCCATTCTTGCATGGCCACTATACACTGTTCCCTCTGCAAAGTAAATACATGTTGGTGTGTGTTAGTTACATGCATGGCAACTGGTACGTGGTCAATATCGTTAATTGCAAGCTAGCGTCTATTGACCTATAAAACACTTAATTTCACCATTATTGATGAGAGACTCATCATTTGTGCCTAATTTGTCGCACACCATATTTAAACCTAGAACCAATTAGGTGAACTACTGTGGGATGGATAATTAGAACTCGCCCTTTATCTCGTATGCTAGTTTAGTCAATCCTAGCAGATAACGAAATGAAAGGTGTATTAGTAACTCACTTGTACTGCAATGCCCAAAGTGTGTTGGACATGCCCTTCTGTCTATTTCTATTAACCAGCTTACCGGAGTTGGCGTGCACAATTTGAATTCAGTGAACTATTCTTCTTAGAGTTGCTTTTAGTGCGGGATTCATTCCCAAATTAGGTCCTCTTCCGCATCAGTATTACCTGGTTGTAACCGAAACTCCCATGAGTAAATGTATCAGCTAAACATCATCCTTAGTGGATAATACAAGCATAGGTTGGTCTGTTGGATGCTATAACGCATGTGTAACACCAGGCCCCTATGAAAATCCCTAACTCATTCCTATGGTCTTACCTTAGCGGTTTTCCTCGCTCCATACGTGCGGGTTGCATACCCGGGTTTCGCGCACGCGTAGAAGCACACCAATGCTATACTTTCCTTTCTTATATGTGCGGCCGTGCGTATGATGTCATGCGTGTCATGCGCATGACGTCATATTCGCCAATGACTGCGGCTGCATAAACAGGTTGCCTCATGCATGGAATAAAACATGATATAAATATAAATCCTCCAGTGAAGAAGATGGATACTCTCTCAATTTTCTATGTACTGTGGCCCATTGGGCATGTTCGGTCTTTATGGGCAGAACCTTTGGTACTGGCTACATAGACTCAAGTGGTCATACCACACTCTAAGGTGCTTGTACCCATACATTTTCCATTTTTGCATTATACTTGTGTAGAGCACCAATACACTTTTAGGAAATGTGTAGCAAAACTACAACAATACTGGTTCAGTCCTGTTAACTAAGGGCCGATTTGAGTATTGTATGTCTAGGAAGGATAGCTCAAGGGCAACACGTGTGCCTCGGAAGCAAGATGACGCAGAGCAACACAGGTTTGATCCCTGGTCCATGCTTAGAAACATAAATAAACTATTATATTATACATTATGTGTTAAATGGGATAACCCATAAGCTTTTGAAATTAGAAGTTGTAGGCAACAGGAGCTTATGGTTCGATATATCTTTCATAGATGTTGTTTGAGGGGATGCCCGTTGAGAGCAGTAGTACATCATGTTTGCTTGATTGACCGTTGAGGATGGAGTGGCATTGTTGGTAGAGAGTGGAGTAGGCCAAACCTTTACTTGTAATCAATGTATATGTAGCTGAAGCCTTGTTTGTTTGTTTGTTTATTAATTGCACAGCGCACCACACCCTGAGGTATCTGGGCGCTTTCAAGACAACGTGGAATACATACATGCATACATAGAAGCAGGGTACAAATACAATTTGTGGTGCAAGATATTCAACGCAGTTTCTTAAGAATGCTAAGTGTACCTAAGCGCGTTAGTCTGTGAAGAGGCAGTTGCAAGCTAGATTATGTCACATCAGGCAATGAGTATGATGTCCTTAGTGAGTAACCATTCTTGTAAATTGGTGCGCCTAATATAAGTATTTCAGTCTTGTCGTCATTCAGACACAGACTATACGTGGCCATCCATGCCTGAATGACTCGGTAGATTTTTTTTAGTCTGTCATTGTCAAGGTCGCAGTTGCCAGTAAGTCAGATCAATATCTGGGTGTCATCTTCCTAGTTGGTGTAGATGACACCCAGTCGGCCCAGTATATCAAATAAAGGTTTGGTAAACACATTACATAGTGTAGGGGAGACGCACGAACCTTGTGGCACTCCACAGGTGATGGGTATGGGGTTGGCTGCATCAGAGGGGGAGAATACTCCCATCATTCTGTTGTTCAAGAAGGATTTAATCCAGGCTGTGGCCTCCAAGGAGAAGTTAGCTGCTGATGAAAGGTGTTTACAGAGTATGTTGTGATCAACCAGATCAAAGGCGGCAGAGAGGTCTAGTAGCAAACATAACGTGCATTGTCTATTATCTTTTATCAAGTCTATTTGTGTTTTCAAGTCTAGAAGGGCTGTTTCGGTTCCATGCAGGGGTCTGAATCCTGATTGTCTGAGCCCTAGTAGATTGTTAATCTCTAGGTAGGCCAGTATCTGGAGGTAGGCTGCCTTGTCGATGATTTTAAGGACAAATGGGACAGTGGTTATTGGCCTATAGTTGGTTGGTATGGTAGGATCGAGTAAAGCTTTTTTAAGCAAAGGTAGAACCTATGCACCTTTTAGGTTGGTATGAACCTGACATGATTTAAATGAGGCATTTATTAGTCTGGTGATAAAAGGCATGAGATCTCTAGCTGGATCTTTTATGATTTGTGCAGGGCAAATGTCTCCTTGGCAGTGTGAAGGTTTCAGAGAATTAATGATTTGTGCATCCTCAGTCATGGTTACTTGAGCGAATTTGAATACTGGTAGCGGATTAGTGAAGGTGGTGGTGTCTCAGTTCTGCACTGTGTCAAAGGCATTGAAATTGCGTCTTTTAGTAGGATAGTAACTTTATTGGCCAGGACATTTTAATATGCCCGTGCACCAGTCTTTGTCTTTAGGGTGCTAGAGCTGGCATTTTGGATCCTGTCATTATAGGTTTCTTGTTTAGTTTTGATGATCTCTGCTTTGTAGCGTGCAGTGATTTACTTTCTTCGGAAGGTAGGTTTTTCCATGTGGTCTCACATTTTCTTTTTTCAGCTCTCAGGGCTTTCAGTTGTGAGAATACCAGGTATTGAGGTGGTCTCTTGGTTTACTCTCACGTAGCTTCAGAGGGGCAATAGCGTCAAGCACTGTTGTCATAGTATTATTGAAGAGGTCGATTAGATCCTAAGGATCTTCAGATTAATTGGCTTTAGTATTGGGATCAGTAAAGGTACTAATTTATCAGCTGTGATATTGCGCTTGTTTCCAGTAAGTAGAGCAGGTGCAATAGGCTTAGTTTTCAAGGCTGGGCGATTAGCGTTGGTGGTTAAAGCGATGAGTGAGTGGTCGGTCCAGGATTGTGGTTCAACAGTAGTAACTACCGTAGGGCAGTTGTGGTCTGCCAGCCAGTCCAGTGTTCGACCTTTTATATAGGTGGGATGGTTAATTCTCTGTACAAAGTTCAGTTTGTTTAGTGATGCTTCCAGGGATTTAGCAGCCTGGTCGTCTGGGTCAGATAGGCCTAAGTTAAAGTCACCAACTATTAAGATTTGTGACGTTGGTTTAGTGCTCTCAGAAAGCAGTGTAATAATGTCATCCTCGAAGTCTCCTGGAGGGCCAGGTGGCCGGTAGATGAGGTGAATAGTGAGGGTACTGGAATGGGAGGTTGGTAATTTGACTTTGAGAAGTTCACATGATTTATACTGCTGTATTGTCTACTCATCTATTCGTTGTCCTGTGTGCATGTGTCCACCCAATGCAAGCATGGCTCACATGTGGCAAGGGTTTGGTTTATGGTGGATGGCCTCCACACTTATAGAGTCCGCATCTATTGGTGTCGTTTTGGCAAAGCTGGACTTTAGGGATGGTCTTGCGATGTGAGAAGTGCTGCCTATGACGAGCTGGACAGGTTTGTAGCCCTCCTTCTGTATGTTGTGGGTTCCCTCATATGTACGTGTGGCTTCATGCTCTGGACCTTAACTCCATTCTTTCCCCAGTTGTCTTCCCAGATGAGGCCTCCCTTCTTTCCACAGGTATCAGTGCTGTGCTGTTTGTGGAGGAGGAAACGTATGGCATCCTCCTGTCGCCTACACGTCATGCAGTTAGTGAGGTCACTATAGTGTTCCTCCACCTAGGGTTCTGTTAGTGTCAGTTAGAGCAAGCTACCTGGGTGGTGGGAGCCATTGGTTCCATCTCCCCATATCCTCCATGTGTGTCTGCAACATGTTCTTAATAAAGAAGAACTCCCCCTAAAGACTTATTTAGGGACTCCTATGTACTTCCTATGTACCTGTTACAACTCCTTATTTGTTGGCTGAAAGAATTGACAGCAGCCAAAGTATTTACTCACTGAATTTCCAAATTGAACAATGCAAAACCTCCTTGATTAAAAGGTATATCATGAGATTCTACAAACCTATTACATATACAAAACCCAATTGCATGTAGAGATTGATCAATCCCTGGAAGGTCTAGTCATCCCAGATGAGTGTGGGGAAACCTTGGCGTAACCAATAATAGGCACCAAAATACAGGAGACCATAGATGCAACGCATCCAAAGAAAGCATACAATCCTTGCATATGAGTTATCCGACACACTAGGTGACATGTTCAGTTTTTCTAATGGGTGTAAATCTTTTTCTGCACAAATGAAGACAAGAAATATCATCCTGATTGGGAAGGAGAATAGAGAGAACAAACAATGTATACACTTTATTGCCTTAATGGGCACAGAGTGCAACATTTTAAACGAAATCTTTGCCTTTGGACTCCCTAGGATCATACAAGAAATCATACATGTTGATCATAGTGGTTTATATGAAACCGGACATGGCTACAACAATACACAACACATCTTGAACAGCTTGCCCCAAAAATAAATTGCCACAATCATTATGTGGTATTGGTTTCAGATAAGGAGAAATCGTTTGGCAACATTCAGTGGGATCTATCACAGGCAACTTTAAGGAGCAAGAACAGTTTCTGTGGCGTTGCTTATGCCCCCTAGAATAGTTTGGAAGCATCCTTTTTGAAAAATGATGTGTACTTTCAAATGTTCTCACATTTAAAGGGACCCGGCAAGCTGGCCCATATTCCCGACTCCTGTTTGACATTGTCACAGATGGCTTCAACAACTCCAGACTCTGAATGATGGTTCAAGGGTTTTTATTTTCAAAATGGTAAAAAGCACTGTTTTTCCTGCAGACCGGGTAATCTAATGGGCTTCCATCTCTAAACCTCCAGTAGGCTTCCTCCACCCTTACCCAGGTGTCCCTATCCCCCAGGTGTTCAGATAGAGATCCGTAACACCTACTATGTAAGGCTAGCCGTAGATGAGGGCCTAAAGGGAAAATGCCTTTTCTATCTGGCTCCCGCCAGTGATTTCCTAGGGGTGCCAAAGCCTGACACTCCCCAAGTTTCTGCATAGGAAGTGATGTTTGTAAGGTGCAAATGTCCGACATTGGTTAAATCTCTCCCACAGTTGCTCCCTGTCTCACCTTCTCCTGATATCATTACTCCTTCTATCTGACCCTCTCCCCTATTCTCACGTCATGTGTCACTTCCTCCCTCTCATTTTCTCTCCACATCCCACTCTCCCCGGCCGCTACCACTCTACTCTCCTCTCCTCACTTTAATCTTCTCTATTCTCTCCTCTTCTCAGCTCTACTCTCATACACTCCTTTCACTCTCTCAGTTACTCCTCTTACTCTCAATCAATCTTGTATTCTATTCCTTTCAGACGGCCTACCACTCACTCACTCACTCACTCACTCACTCGCTCACTCGCTCACAGCCCCACTTTCCCAATCATGTACCACTCTCTCTCACTACCAACACCTCATCTGCAACGAGCTCCAGGACAATCTTTGCCATGCTACACTCCACCACCCGGTCTCCTGGTTGGCCACCACTCCGCCTGACCTCACCCAAACACGCCTCTCTCATTCTGGCTCTTGCAGGATTTGTATACACCTGACTTCCTTTTCCTTTCTTTTTCTCCCCTAGACATTGGTTATCCTTGTCATGATGCAAAGGGATGTATACATCCACCCCACATCGTTATGTGGGTGGTCCTCAGTTGATTGTGAGGAAGTAGAGAGGAGGCACTACTGTGGTTTACTTGAACATTTCTGTTGTTTAAAGATAACGGAAACTTCAGTTTGTTATTTATTATAATGTAGTGAGATTTCAGGTGCACCAGGGCGAATGTCACGGGGCCACTCGGGACTGGTAAAGAAACTAGAAAGAAAAGGCATGTATTACTACCTGCCAACCTTTAGTGCACTCCCAAGGGAATACAATCCCAAAACGTATTAGTGTCGCAGGCACGTGAGCTTTAATGAGGTTCTCACTGCTTGCAGTTCTGAGTTTAACTGAAGATATAGTTTCTTTTCTCAGGGTTTTAAGTTACTAAGGTATGAGGGGGTTGAAGTGGGTGTGTAGCCACCACTTAACTGTTGAGTTACCAAACAGTTGTGTTTTACTTTTTTGATTCGGTCCACAGGGTTTCAGAATTCATAGATCAGTTATTTGATATAAAACATTACAACTTTAGGAAAAGTAGAAAAACCCTTCATGGGTTGTTTTAATCAAAATATATAATTTTTTCAAAACCTTATTGTTAGACACACTCTAAATCATAAGACTTTTTTTCTCATACATGCCATACACTAGGTTGTATGCTATCTGTGTATGGCATACCAAAAGTACTGAAGACAGACAATGGAGCACCCTTCACAAGTCGTGATTTTGAAAACTCTACTAAATACATGGATTTCATACATCGTAAAATAACGCCCTGATGGCCCCAACCTAATGGCTTCGTAGTGCGCTTTATGGCAAACATCAAAACAAACCTTTTGAACAAGCCCTATACCAGTTACTACGTGACTACCGTCAAACTCCTCATGGCACTACAGGTGTGAGCCCATCAGATCTTATATTTCGACAAACCATAAGAACATGCCTACCAGAAAACCCACTCAGACAAATGGCCACACCCCTTGAGCAACAAGTCAGGGCTCGTGATTCGGAACAGGAAGAATAACAGGGACAGGAGGAGAAGAGCACAAGAGTGCGAAGTAGAACTAGGAGACCAAGTTATGATATGTCAACCAAAGAACCGAAAGGAGGACTCGACATCTGTGCCTGAAGTGTTGATAGTAACTGAAAAAAGGCAACTTGGTGACGTCATGTGGGGACCGCCAACAAGTAGTCACAAGGGACTCTTCATGCTTTAAAAGGTTCCCTGGTCGCATCCCTGATAGATGAGGATCAGTCCGTGACAGGGAGAGTCTGCCAGATTCAGATGAGTCCTATCAAGGAGATAGTGAACCCTCTGATGAGGAAGAAGAACCAGAAGAAATTCCTTTACCTGCCACCGAACATTTAGCCCTAGGAAGACCTCAGCGCAGCCGTATAAAACCCACAAGGCTAATTGAGGAAATGGGATGTGTGAATCCAGTTGAACTTTTGAAAGGGGAGGAGATGTCATGATGCAAAGGGGCGTATACATCCACTCCATATCATTATTTGAGTGGTCCTCAATTGCGGCCTTATTAATCTCCAAGGGAACTGTTGGGCTAGGGAGGAGGCCGGGTCCAGCTGATCACGTGGGTTAAGGAACTGGCAGTTGGCCATTATGAGTGATTAAATAAAGACGTATATTTCCCTTCTCCATGAGCGCGTAGTTGTTGCTCCCTCACTGCCTGCGCACCACGTTGAGAAGCGGACCCTCGCAACATATGCTGGAGGGCCCGCGGCAATGCTGCCCATCTGATTCTTCAGACCAATCTGTGCCTACTTATCCCGATGCGGTTGGACCAGAACACTTGTAGGTTTCCTAAACGCCCTTTTTAGCACCTCCCTTTATTGTGCGAACATGCTCGTCATAGAGCAATTGAGGATTCAATCACCCAGAGCCTTAATAATTTCACTGCTATTGCCTAATGGGTTTGCAAACTATGACAAGGTTTGAAGGATACTTGGATTATGTCAAACCAAAAGCAGCGCAGACACTTTATTTATTTATTTATTTTGATTTTTTGACATTGAGGAACTTTTTTGGAACAGATATCCTATGCTTGTACCTTCGCAACCTATTATTGTGTGTTCCTTGTAGTTTTGAATCTTGCCTTGTGTATTATATTCCTTTGTCTATTATTTTGAGACTTGTCGCATGAGTGTAGGCCATGGAGACACTGAGTTCCTCTACTCCGTCTGCAAGTTTTGAGAAAAAGCACAAACATGCCTGCACTTCTTTGCGCCAAAATGAATAAATGAAAGATTCCAAAAAATCCGTTGTTTCTGATAAAAATAATTCCTTGTTTATTTTTATTTTTATTTTTTGCTTTGATAAAGGTTAGGCCCTTTTTGGATCACATGTGTTTCGGCGACTGCGCCTTTCTCAAATCCAGGCTGTTCATATTGATACAAATGATAAAATGAAAACAAAAAAGAAGAAATAAAGTACAAATGTGACTAACAGCTCTGTTATTTCACACATAATAAAAGATGTGACTTCCTTGTGTTTTAACCCCACACCATGAATCTCCAGAAACCATGCTTATGAGAAAACATGACACCTCGTGCAGTTCAAGGAAAAAATATTATGTGCGTGTGTCAGTGCTGCGCAGCCAAGGAAGGGGGGGAGGGTGGAAATAGAGTTATTTTATCGTTGTTTTAAAGTTGACTTATATGCCATTTAACAATATTCTATCTGTGTCTTACTCTTTGTAAAGTAACAGAAAGGTTATCACCTTGTTACCTAACATTCATTGCACTGTACAATCACATTTCATACCCTTTTTCAATGGGGTTGCAATTCACCCACTGTAAAATAACTTTGCCGTCCTATTAGTGACTTTTAAGTCCTGGTTTCAATCCCACCTACACAAAAAAGCATAGGTATTTGTATACAACCATATATTAACATTAGGATTAAGTATGTCATTATTAAAAAATCTACATTGTAACTTTGCTTGGCTCCATGTTAATGTGCTCCTTGGAAAAATACTTCTGTTTACATCTACACATCAGGCTGTTGCTACCTCTGGTATTATTAAGCATATACTGAAAGATGGTATTTACATTTATAAGTCTGGCTATTGCCACCTCTAGTGTCAAGAAGCAAATACACATCATGCGTGCATTTCACAAATGCCTCTACACAGAAACCTCTTCTATTTGAATGTCAGAAAATATTTTTGACCATTTTTTAAACTACTGAAAGTACGAGTTGCCGGCTCCCGATTGCCTTGTACCTCTCATGTCACGCGTAAGAAAAAGCGTGCACATATTTCTTGCTATCATAATTCTAAAACATGCCTGCAGCCAAAGTTGGGTTTCCCACCTAAAATCAGGGCTTAGCTACAAATTCATTCTCTCCTGCTCCAAGCGTCGGGTTATTTCTCTCTTGATGGTCACTGTTAGTTAAAGGAGCATTACCCCTAAGTCCCTCCTCTCTTTCCTCACCACAAGTTGGCGGCCATATTTTGGGATGCCTTTCCATGCTTTGCTTAGTGCCGAGTTACCATGAACCCTTTCTTCCAATATGGTACTTGTGGTAAAAATGTTCGGCCATGTTTTGGGATGCCTTACCATGTTTAACTTGATAACGGGTTATCTTAAACCCTTTCTTCGTGCATTTAGCTCGTGGTGATTATTTAATTCTACAAAGAGCAATTTTTTAACATGTAGCCTCGCCGGTGCAAGAGTTCTCGAATATTAGTCTTATTGAGTACTGGTTAAATATCTAAAAGTCCCACATCTGGTTAATGTTGTTTGTTGGTCGTAGGAGTGGCTTAATTCCGATGTGAACCCGTTTCCAAACGGATGGATTATGGGTAATGGAGTTTCCCCCCAAAAAATGAAAGTTGTTATTTCTACTTTTGGTCGTTTGGTCAATATTTTAGCCCATACCTAGTTACCAAACCTCCCTCTACATGAATCATGCTTTTTCCTTTAACTAATTATATTATATGTTAAATGGTTATTTTTTTTTTCTTTAAAAAAAAAATGTTTTCCCCCTTGTTGGTTTTGGTTTATTTAGTTTAGAGTGATTCGGAATTTGTAGACTCTATATGAAGAATACAAAGGTCAGTCTAACTGTTGAAAACACTATCAATTTGAAAACCCAAAGCATAGCTCAGTATCATATTGTATATTGTGCATTATGGACAATACAAACAGTTGTTATTACTAATAAAGATAATGTCAAACGAATCTGATGTCTTTTTTGTTTTGTAGTTGATGATTATTTTGCCAATGCTGGGACAATGGAAGGTTTTTGTCCTGGCTTCCAATTGCAGATAAATGTTCTCTGATTCTCATTCTTATCTCACGAACGGTACTCCCGATGTATATTAGATTACAGACACATATTATCGCATAGATGACGTATTTGGATCTGCAATTTATTTGTTCATTGTTCATTGATCCGAGTTTTGATCCCATCTTGGTTTGAGAATTCATCTGTGTCTGGAATCGCGTACTGGCACATTGTGCAGAAGCCACATTTTCTGAAACCTGGCCTAGGTTGGTTTAACCATGTCTGTGGTCTCATCTCTTCTTTTTCTGGCAGTAATGATGGGCTCAACATCATTTTCAAAGTTTTGGCTTTTCTATAAACCATGGTCGGATAGTCTTGAATATACTTACTTACATGTGGATCCAGTTTCAATGAGTACCAATTCCGTTTCAGAACTCTCTTAATCTCCTTGTTGTTTGCACAGTACGTAGTGATAAATTGAATCATTTTATTTGGTTGTCCTTCCTTGGTTCTTTGTAGCAATGTTGATTGCCTTGTCATATTTTGAGCTTTACTCCTAGCGATTGCAATTGCTTTACGAGGGTACCCCCTGACTATAAAACGATCTGATAGTAAATTACATTCCTTATCAAAATTTGCAAGTTCAGTACAATTTCTTTTGGCACGAATGAATTCTCCTTTAGGAATGTTCAAAATGACTGGTTGGTGGTGGCAGCTGGTTGCAAAAAGTGTGGAGTTAACCTCTGTTTCTTTTCTGTAAGTTTTAGTGTACAGTTGGTTATTGGATACATAAATGGTTAAATCCAAAAAGTTTATTTCAGACTGGCATCTTAGTCCAGTAAACCCTAAGCCATATTGGTTCTGGTTGACTTGATGTAATAAGGAGTCTAATTCGTCCGCAGTTCCATTCCAAACAATTAATACGTCATTGATGTATCGTGACCATTTTATTACCTTCTCTCTGAATCCTTGCAGCTGGTAAATACACATATCCTCAAACATTCCCATCACTATATTGGCTAGGGCTGGGGCGTATTTGACACCCATGGCAACCCCAGGAATTTGGCGATAGAATTGGTTATCAAAAATAATGTGCTTTATTTATTTTTACATTTGTATAGTGCACCCAACCCGGAGGCATCTAGGCGCTGTTCTTGACAGGGAAAACATCAAAAGTTACATAGTTACACACATGTTCTTTAACTGTTCTTTAACATGAGTTACTGCCTCTGTCCCCACAGCCCATCCCCGCCCAATTTGATCCCCCTGTGATGTTCCCTCGTGCCCCCACCATTCACGCACACAGGTGTTGCCTGTTTTGCTTCATTCTTCTACCCTTCTCACCCCACTCAAGCCTACTTCTGCAGGAATATGTCCTGATAAATTCTGGTTTCACCATCTCCATCTTGTGGCCAATGCTGGATTTGACGTTTATGGACTTCAATCATTCACGGTGCGTCACCCTTTCTCAACTCTCATGCTGAACTTCCTTTGCATCTTGTACTGGTGGCCCTGAATCATGCTGTTCCCATCTTCATCTTGTATCCTGCCTTGCAACATTATGTGTTACTACTTGACTTCTGCAATTGTATTCACTATCTCCTCTTGCTTCTCCACTCTTTTGACTGCATACTCTATGTTCTCTCCTCCTTTCCCTTCTCCCTTTTCCTATCTCCTCCCCTTACTTTCTTCTATGCACTTACTCTATCAGAATTGTCCCTGGACCTAGTATATATATATTTTTTTAAACTTTATTTTTGCATTTTAAACATTACAGTTACAAACTGGACTGCCCAACCGTGGGTCAGTCAACTTGCGCCAAAATAATTCCCTTTGCCCCTCAGCCCGGTCCACCCTCCATCCGTTGTCCCTGGACCTAGTATGATAGCAACCTCGTCTGTCTCCCCCCCTTACTTGTTTTTTCCTCCCCACCCCATACCCTCCAGCACTATCTGAAATGTCATCAGGCCTAGTATGATAGTCGCTTGTTTTGTTCCTCCCCTACCTTTCTGCACCCCTCTCCCTCACCTCTTGTTTTTCTCCAGCTCTACCAGAAATGTCGTCAGGCCTAGTACGGTAGTCGCCTGTCTGTTTCCATTTCCTTCCCACTCTCCCCTTCCCTTCCTTATGTATGTCTTAGCTCTTGCACTATCTGAATTGTTGTCAGGCCAAGAACGATAGTTAATTTCACATCCTTACTGTTCATGGCCTGCAAGAATGTCATTGTTTTTTCCCTTGCCTTGAAGCGCTTTGAAACACCTTGTATATAGCCGCTTTATAAATAAAATATGATATCATATCATATAACTTAGATCTGACATTCTACCACTGGCCACCTGCACCTTCAAATGGGGTCTTCCGCTAGCTAATTCCTGCCCGTATCGTGTTGGCACTAGCGAAAACGAAATTTACTGCTCTGCCCGACTTACAAAAGGTTGCAAATGCAATACCTAAAAGCAAGATTAAATGCAGCTAGAATTCATAGCGTTAGCCTGGCTGTAATTGCGTGTCAAAAAATTGGAAACATAGCATGTGTTCATGCTGTGGCAATCTTTGTTTTCCGGGCATGGATCTTACGAAACAAACTGAGCACGTTGGGCCATTAACGAATTCTATTTGTCAATATGCATTTTAAGAAATGTGAACTGTTATCCCAATGAACGATAGTAAACCATAGTGCCTCTTTTTGATGGTTGTGGAAACCTTGTTTTGGCACTATTTTGCATGATTAAATGTTTTTTATACTTGTTTGTATTAGCATTTCTGGACTATAATATTTTATCTGTGCCTTAACTTGTTTTATATTATTGTCTATTTTTTCAATCTCTTCTGCAACACCTGTATTGTTGTTCACTTTTTTGGCTTATTCCCATACAAGTAAATGACAAGTAAGACGTGCCATTTGACCACTGTTTCTGTTCTTGAGCGACCCGTGAAGTTGGCTGCTCCATTTTTGAGTATGCAGTGACTTTCAGTTGCTGCACAGGCTTCTGGGACTGGTAGTTCTGCATTGGAACTCAAATAATTCTAGCCAGAATAGGATGTGGCAGGCATTGGATGATCGCCAATAGTACCCACTTTCAGAAAGTATGGTACAGCGAGGGGGCCAGGGACTGGGGCCCTCTCAACCCCCTCACCCAACCTATGGATCAGGGCTGGCTCTTGTGAAAACCCTAGTAAGCCTACCACCTCAGGTCAAGAGGGGTCGCAGTCTCCCCTCCAACCCCCACCCCCTCCGAATGGATCATGACCCTGGACCTGTCACACAGCTTTTAGAACTCCCGAAATCACTTTATGAGCTGAAGAACATGCATGGCGAAGTCAGGCTGGAGATGGAAAGTACAATCTTATTGCATACACAGGCGAGCTTGTTCCACAAATATCATCTCCAGATGATTCTAATTCATCAATCAGGAGAAATTTTGGAAAAGCCATACCAGCGCTCCTATTGCTGAAAGTCATAACAGCATGTCTTATTGTGATTTAACTTGTATACCATGTTTAGTTGCTTTTTCTATATCATTTATCGCTGAATTATCTTTCAATCATCCCATGTTAGAGTTCGCGTAACAAATGACATGTCATATCTCAGAATAGAGTTGGGTGAGGTCATGAGGTTCTGGAAATGATGGCTGAAGGGAAATGAAGCCAGGCTGGAGCTGTTTCACAACAGCCTCTATGTACTTAAGTAAATAGCACCTAAAACTAATGATCTTGAGATTCTTGGGAAATTAGCTTCAAAATACTGGTGATATGATAGAGGTCCCTGAAAAGGTTAAACAGCTACAAACACATTGTGCATGGAACCGTGCAGTTACCTTGGTGAGGAGAGTCGTGTGAAGAGGTGCTTCTGCCGATTCTGCCAAAAGCTCTGGACGAGTCTAGGCAAGACGAGTGCACTGCAGGCCGAACAAGATCAGCGCTTTGTCCTTTACTGATGTGGTATAGTAGAGTCATAGTGGAGAAAGGCTGAGAGTAAAGCACCAAAGAAGGTCACTTCACAGTGGATGTTCCTTGGTGATCCATAGCAATGCCTGAAGAGATAAAGTAGCAACAGTTGGTAGAGAGGGGAGTTATGAAGGAGCTCAGATATGTTACTTTGCAGACCATTTAGGCAAAAGGGGAGAGGAACATAAGCACCTTTGAAGTCTTTGTAAAAGTAAGGTAATAGGAATTATAACCCTAGCATCCTACTGAACAAGAGGTAGGGCTAATATCCCAGGCCCTGCCTTATTCCTTCCCTCACTGGGGGAATTTACAGCAAAATGAAAAGACTGGAAGGAGGGATTTATTAAGCTTGCCTTTCCAGGGTATTGGCCCAACTACTCTGCTGAAAAAAAGTATGCTCTGCTATATATCTTGGACATGGTGGGAAAGAGTATATTTAAAAGAATACTTGAATCTACCACCACTACAACCACTCCGGGAGAGCAACCGCTGAGTGCGTTTTCAAATGCAATTGCAAAGTTGGACAGAAGAGAGGAGACAATTGAGCAGTGTGAGACAATTTGAAGAGGTCTGGCCACAAAGTGTGAATTATGGTAATGCCACGAGAAGCTAATTAAAGCCCAATTAATTATAAAATTCATAAATGACAAAATCAGAGAGGAACTTCGGAGGCCAAAAGATCTTGCACTGGACAGGCCAATCGAGATTGCCTAGTCTGTGGAACATACAGAACCGTTAATTAAATAATTGAGTAGCAATGGGTTGAAGTAAGACAATGAAACCTGTACATTCTCAGCAGCATTCAGGAAGAACATCTCAAGAAGTGTATGGGGATGATGGAAACAGGAGTAAGGTCAAAGCTGGTAGTTTCCAAGAGAAAGTATGCTTAGTCAATGTCATAGGGAACTCCATCAAAAGGAAGAAACCACGTGAATTGATTGGTGTCAATGGAAAGGTGGATAGTGGAGCTGACTAAATCCTGATCAACACAGGAACATGAAAGTCAGTTTTCAAATGAACTTTGGGAGAATCTGGTATGCAACCTAATGCAAATGGAGAAGTACCAATAACTACGATCCGGGAGTTTATAGTGATCTTTGGGTTTAGTGGAAGGAAGACAGAGGGCACAGTTTATGTTATGAAGAATAGGGGAAATCTGTTATGGGATGACCAAAGAGGGTTAGCAATTAGGTTAGATCCCACTCAAGAACAGCAGGTTCAAACAATTGATGTCAAGTTGCTTGGCAGCTCTGGGTTGAACACAAAGAATATAGCAAACTGTGTGCCTAAAGTGTTTCACGAGAGGACAGACTAATATGGTTTTTGCATCACATTAACTAAAGTAGAATGCAAAACCTCTAATTTGAAAAGGCAAAACTGTGCCATTAGCCCTCAGAAGGTAGTTAGAAACTGAACTGAAGAGAATGCAGGCAGGGGGTATAATAGAATCCATGGATGCTTCTGAATGGGTCAGTCCCAATGTTGTTGTAAGGAAGTCCAATGGTACAGTGTGGTTATGTATTGACTTGAGAGAGTTGTGAGGGATCAGAAATGAGAGGTGAGCACAAAGTTGTAATATTCTCAACATCAGCCATTTTTATTAACAGTAAGGGGTTCGGATAAAGGCCTAACTTTCCCCATCCTAAAGAGAATGTCCCTTACAAAGAAACTAAAACAAGAGTAGGATGACTTGTGTCCAAACTATATCTGACCCTAACACTAACATATACAATCAAAAGTTGCAAGGTCAATGTTTATAATTTCAATTAAACAAAAATGTGCAAAAACCTAAACATATAACTCCATCAAAATATTCCTTATGTCCAGGGGTTGGTTGCCTTGCCCTGAATTGTTTCAGGAACATTTTTCTAAATGTTCTATTTCAACAACAGTCTATAAAAGGCAATGAACATGTCTCTTTCACCTAATATGGTTCTCAGGATGGCAAAACAAATGTCTCTTCCAGAACACTGATTGGAATATCGCAAAAGAAAGTCTAGTTTTTCAGGATGGTAAAATAAAATGACTTTTCCACAACACTGCTTCGAATATAGCAAAGGAAAGTATTTTCTAATTTTCAGGATAGTTTAACTAATGTCTTTTCTCCAATATTGGTTGAAGTATGGCAAAAGGCAAGTCTTTTTTTAATTTGCTGGTTGACGAAATGTTCAATTTAAACAACAACCTAATATAACAAAGTTTCTCACAAAGATTCTCTTTAACACACCAGTTCGAAATGGGTTGCCTTGTATAATCTCCTGCTAGGAAACCACTCAACTGAACCTCTAGATAGCCTGGTTTACTCCCCTGCCAGGAATATCGCCCTTTTGGCTCATGCAGATCCCCTGGTGTACTCTTCTATCAGGTATCTCTTCCCAAAAAGGTTCACTACCTGATGTGTATCTCTTATAAGGTCTGTCTGTAACATTCATATTTATCTTAGATATAGTACTGTTGCACTTCTTCAATAATAAAACTGCTGACTTCAGGTATTACATTTGCTAACTTCCCCCACATTGACATCCCATATATGAGGGTTTGTTCAAGCTCTGTCTGTCAACCTTTCTCTCAATATCTGTTGTCTCTTGGCAATGCTTGTTCCAGGTTTCTCCAAAATGACATCTTATATTAGGATAATTGTACCACATGTGCCCTTGATTTTCTTCTATAGTGTTGTTTAACTTATGGCAATACTGATTCCAGGTTTCCCCTGTTTAAAAGCTCATATTAGAAGAGTTATACCACTTTTGGGAGTAGGGAAGGGGGAGGGGAGGCTCAGGGGCTGGGCAAGTGCTATGGGGAGCCAAGGAGGACAAGTTCCAATGGAAACCAGGGCAGAGGAAATGCTAGTGCGATGGATGGGGAGGACCAGATTCAGGCTAGTCCGGGAAGGGTGTCCTAAGGCAAGTACTGGTTAGGGGTGCTAAGGTAGACTGGTTGAGAAGGACCTGGCCCCTGTAGGACTCATAAAAGACCGGGCACCAGTCAGAGGGCCAGGGGGACATTAGCAAACGAGGGGAAGGGAAGGAGGAGAAAATGAAAGTCTTGAGAAATTTACAGAATTTTAGGAGATCCGGCTCAAGTCTGAGGGGGCAGCGAGGCAGTTCCAGAGGCAGGCTCCTGCCGAAGAAAGAGATCCAGCCCCCACTCTCTGCTTGGAGATATTTCTGACCTGCAGAGAATTGGAGCCAGAGGACTGAAGGACTCGTTTCCTGCTCTCCCCACCGCTCATCTGCTTGAGTCTTCATCTTCCTATGGGTTTGCTTCCCGCTCTGCACACTCTGCAGCTTTTCTCCTCTCTCCTTCTCAGGTCTGATACTTGTAGATGATTTCCAAATTTAAATGTGCTAGGTAGCTGACTTTGATCTTGACAACTAGACGGCATGTTGTTCTTGGTGTCACATTCACTCCACATTGACTCCTTGCTCCTCTTCCTCGTCCCAGTACTTGAGGACATTTGAGACGGTTTTAAGTTACATTGTTGGACAACTTTATTTAAACAACAATCATCATAAACATAAATGTGTTTTAGACCTATTATGCACATGACACACTTCGTAATGTCAGTGATGAGTCATTGATTTCTGGCTTTGCTGTCCTGGGAGGATAGCTCAGCGGCAACGTGTTCACCTTGGAAGCATGATCTTTCGGTTAAAAAATTTAAAAGGCACGTCTCAGACACAAGAAACATTGCATGTGCACAGTTTGCAACAATGTACTACAACACACAATGCAAATTACAGTTTGTTTGTTTTGTTTTGTTTTGTTTCATTCATATTTATATAGCGCACAACAGCCCGAGGACATTGTGGCACTTGTTACAGTACAAAGCTTAGTTACTTAGTTACATGGTCATTAACAATATATATATATACAGGTTGCAATATAGTTACATAGTCATTAGCAGTATATATACAGGTTACAATATAGTTATATTACATTTGTGTTATATTACAATATACATGGCAGAAGTGGAGGAGGCAGTCCTCCACTTGCTAGTTGAGGAAAGTGGCCTTGAGGTTGTTGCGGAAGACAGAGATGGAAGTTTCAGCTCCAAGAGTGGCAGGGAGTGAGTTCCAGAGTTTTGGTGCAATATGGGAGAAGCCTAGACCTCCCGCTGTGGCTCTCTTTATGCGTGGTATGTGTAGCTGGTTGGTGTCCTGAGCTCTGGTGGGGCAAGTGGATGTGGTCCTTGATATTGCTTCATATAGGTATGCTGGAGCAGTTTTGTTGATGCATCTGTGAGTGATGGTGGGGATTTTCAGAGTAATACGGTCTTTGACCTGGAGTCACCGGGCTTTACGTCTGGCGTGAGATACATGGTCTCTTCTAGGGATGCTCATGGCGGCTCTGAGGGCATTGTTTTGTGTGGTTTTCAGTCTGTGAATGTTTTTGGCAGAGGTGCCAGCTAGGAGGGCATTGCAATAATCGAGTTTGGCTGCTATAGTTGCTCTAGCTATGGCCAAGCGGTTGGGGGTGGATAAGTAGGGTTTAATGGCATTGACGAGTTTGCTGCTGAACGCTGATCCAGAGGCTATGGCGCTGACTTGTTTGTTTATCGATAGATTTGCATCAATGTGAACACCTATAGTCTTGACAGAGGATGATACAGAGATGGTTGAGTTGTCTATGTTGAAGTTGTTGTATTGGGGGCTTAGTTTCGATAATATGTTTGTCTGGCCCAGGATGATAATTTCAGTCTTCTCCCCATTAAGACAGAGGCCATTGATTGCCATCCAAGCTTGGATAGTGGCATAGATGTTGTGAAGGGCCGTGGCGTCTTGGTGATAGAGTCCAGATTGGGTTAAAAGTACATGAGTGTCGTCTGCATAGTTTGTATATGCAACACGCATGGAGTCAAGTAGGTCGAAGAGGGGTTTTGTGAAGAGGTTATAGAGGGGGTGGGGGCTGTATATGTGTTTTTTTATTTGTATGTTATTTTTGGGTTTAAAAATAAAAAAAACACATTCGAATCTTTTTTTTTGAGATTTGTTTTGTTGTTGACTTTTTTAAATTCGACAGATTCACTATAAACCGGTAGGATCTGCATTGGCTGTGTCAGAGTAGACCTTCATGGCTCTTCGGTCAAGGAAGGAAGTGATCCAGGATGCTGCTTGATTAGAGGAATGGGCTGCATGGGTGAGGTGGGTGGTGAGTGTTTGGTGATCTACCAGGTCAAAAGCAGCTGATAGATCGAGAAGGAGGAGCAAGGCAGGTTTGCCTTTGTCCATGATCTGTGAGATTTGATTTTGTAGGTCTAATAAGGCGGATTCTGTTCCATGCCCGACACAGAAGTCAGATTGTCTTTTGCCTAGTATGGAGTTAGCTTCTATGTATGATTGGATCTGGATGTGAGCTGCTTTGTCCGGGATTTTTAGGAGAAACGGGACTGTTGTTGTCGGTCTGTAGTTGTTGGGTTGCTCTAGGTCAAGTGTGGCCTTTTTTAGAAGTGGCCGCACCCAGGCTTCCTTGAGATTGTTTGGGACAGTTCCTGTTTGGAAAGATGCGTTAATGAAGGCAGTAATCAGGGGTGCTAGGTCATTGGCGCATTCCTTGATCATTTTCGGAGGGCAAATGTCTGTTTTGCAGAGGGATGGTTTGAGGTTTTTGATGAGATTAAGGACCCCTGGTTCAGTGACGTCTCTGAAGGAGAATTGAGCGTGATTGAGATTACTACAAGTCTTGTGGTTTTTTGGTTTGGGAGGGCTTTGCAGTGGTTTTGGATTTTGTCCTGGAGGAGTTTTATTTTGTTGAGCATGGCAGACTGAATGCTGGCAGACCAGGCTTTGTCTTTAGTTATCTCGTCAGCGGTAGCCGGAGGAGTGACTAATTCCTTAAAGATTGCGAATAGTTCTTTAGCTTGGGAGTTGGCCTTTGAGATCCTATCATTGAAGGAGTTGGATTTTGCTGCTAAAATGGCTTTTTTATATTGGAGGGCTATTTGTTTGAAGAGGCTCTTAGTTAATCACTCGGATCCGTTTGCCAGTTTTTAAGCGACTGACGCTTTTGAGCGTGGAGGGTTTGGAGTTCTTCCGAGAACCAAGAGTTGCAGTGAAATGTTTTTTTTTCCTTCTTGCTTTCAAGTGGGGCTATAGAGTTTATGGCATTGGTGAGAGTATCATTGAAGATAGCTGATAGTATATTTGGGTCCTAAGAGAAAGGTGGTGCTAGGCAGGGGCTTTTAAGGTGGGGACGCAAGTTGTCTGTGTTGAGTTTTTTAGAACTTCTCATTGTGGCAGGTGGTGCATGGGTGAGAGTCTTAGGTTTAGGTTTGGTGGGGATGAGGAATTCGATGCATGTGTAGTCCGTCCATGGAAAGGCAGTGTTTGAGATAATGTTGGATGCACAGTTGTGATCCATGACCCAGTCAAGGGTGCGACCTTGACTGGGTATTGACAGTACATTTCAAAATCTGCACAGGTCTGAAATCCGACCTGGAGAGCAGCATTGTCTGGGGCCTGCATGCAGATGTTGGTCGCTGAGACATACATGCTGCAAAAGTAAGGGGGTCACTGCAAACATGCTAGGACATGCACAACATACATGCACCATAGAGCAGTACAGCACATGCCTACTCACTCACCATCCGACTCCAGAGGTCTTTGCAACTCGCAGACTTGGGCATGCAGCTCCGGGTAAAACTCGCAAGGACCCGCATTTTGTTGTTGAACTACTGCACCTGCGCGCAAGGTGGACCTCTGCGGTTGCACCGGCCTTCAGGAAGCACTGGGCCTTGACGTGGGTCCTGGATTTGAGGTCCTCCCTGGACTTGTAGATGGTCTTCTAGCAGCGAACTGCCACCCCCTTCACATTGATGGCAGCCGTTATGTTCTGCCAGATCTGGATGTCCTTCCTTGCCGCGTTGCATCACTGGGTTGAAGAGGGCATCATATCTCCAGGACCTTATCCACCAGGATGTCAACTTCTTTGTCATTGAAGTTGACAGCCCTCTGCCTTGCTCCCATGGGGTTGCCACTCTGGTCAGAGGTAGATGGTGTAGATGTGGCACCCCCCAAAGCAGGTGTAGTTGGGTAGGCTGGTCCTTGAGATGGGCTGTGGAGCAGTGGTGATGGTATGTGAAGGTGTGAGTCACCACAGCAGGTGAGGTGGTCCCAGGGCCAGAGACAGGTGCATAGGCAATGGCTGGAAAGCAGGCTACCCTAATGCAGTGCAGGTGGGCAGCAAGCACTCACACTGGACAGGCAGCAGTAGGTGGCAACGTTGGTGGCAGCACAGGGCAGGAGGAGGCAGGTAACGTGGCAGGAAGTCAGGAGAGTGGGTCTTCTGTGTGCAGCTCGAAAGGCAGCCGAAAACAGAGTAAAGGCCTTTAGCACATATGTTTGATGATGCACTGCACGCAGTGCCGACATGCCTCATGGCATTGTCAGGGATACATAAGGACGAGTAAACGCATCACTGGCTGTGCGCGTGAAGGAAAGAAGATGGAGTATTGTCGTTTCCACATATTTTGATGGGGCCACGCAATCGGTTTCCTTCAGGTAGCATACTTTTCTCTTTGGGATGGGGGATAATGCCTCTGCGCATACACACATTTTTTCTTTCCCCCATTTTGGGGCATGCGGTCTGTCGTGCATGCACATTTTCTGTTTGTGCTTACCACTGCAAATTGCATACCTCTTTTTTCATTTTCAGAAGCTTTCCGGGTGTCGTGACTGCACTTTTTGTGTTAGTGGGTGCCACTGCATATCGTGATCCTCTTTTTTCATATTCTAAAGCGTTACAGCTTTCCTCCTTTCTCCTCGCTTCTTTCCCTCATTGCTTCTCTTCCCCAACCTGCACAGTTAGCTGACTGGCTGCCTGGTGCACCTTCAGAGCCTCAAAGGTCCCATGCTCCCCCACCAGTCCTTCACTTGCCTATGGGCCTCCGCACTTTGCCTGGCACTTACTGCAATATGCTCCATGAGAGGGGCACCCACTCTGCACCTAACCCAGGCCCCTGCTGGACTTGGCACACTTATCCCCCTCGCACTTCCTGTTATGCACACTGCACGTCCTTGACCTTGAATGTTCTAGGCCTTGCAAGTCTGTCTGTCCGGTCCTCCCTCTGTCTTCCCTTCCTAGCCTGGGCGTGTTTGAAATACTCATGCATATGCGCATTGGATGACCAACTACCAAGCAACCTGAAATGCTTCCAGGCCACTACTGTAGCTTATTGGTCTGCTTTCTCCTCTCCCTCCCCGACCCTTTTCTCCCCTGACACTTTGTCATGCACTTCACTAGTATATATGCTTGTGGCCTAGCATGCTAGGTATTGTTATAAATAATTCAGAATCTTAAAGGCCTGAGAATGACAACTGTACTCCCTTGTTCCCTTCCCACCTTGAAGCGCTTTGAAGCATTTCACTTGTGTATAAACGCTCTACAAATAAACAATTACAATTACAATTCCGGGTGTCGCGTATGCACTTTTTGTGTCATTGGGTGCCACTGTGTATTGTGTACCACTTATTTTTCCTGTGTGGGGTACATTTCAGCCTTGCTGGACCACACATCTGCGTCGTATATCACGTAGACTGTTCCCTGGCTCACATTGCCCAGGACAATAAGTTGGTGTGCCTCACATTCATCCATTATACCTGTGACATGGTTGGAAAGGCCCTAACATGGAAAGGTGGACGAGGGGGTTTAGGTGGGGGTGCTGGTGTTGAAACACCTGCCCCAGCCCCAGGTGGTCTGGGAAGTGGTGGTGAAACACCTGCCACAGCCACAGGTGGTTGGGGAAGTGGTGGTGACACACCTGCCCCAGCCCCAGGAAGACATGGCAGGCCCCAGTCCAAAGGTGGCACGGCACCTGGATGCCAAAGTGGTTACAGCCAGACAGGGGGAGTTCCAACCCCCTCTGCCATTCTTGGCAGGAAAGGACGTCCTGCACATCAGGTAGAGGCTCAACCCTAAGACATGGCACATGACACTGTTATGCACAGGAAGAAGAAAATCTCTGGTGAGGAGCTCTAGATCCTCATTGACTACGTGACCGATCACCACCGTGACATGTGCCTGTATGTGGGGAGCACACGTACTGTTACACCACATATGGTGCATTGGCAGCGTGTAACAGAATAGATAAATGCTGTAGGGGTGGAGGTGCGCACAGCAGAACAGGTCAATAAAGCGCTGGAATTATCTCACCCGTCGCACCAAGCACAAGCCAAGTGCCAACCTGACCTCTGCACCGGAGTAGTAGAATGTACTAGCATAGGCACAACACATATACACAGAGTCGACTCGGGTTCCACACATACCCCTTGATATGTTTTTTAACCAATGGGAGCCCGTGTCAACTAACAGCTATTTATGTTGATAAGGGGCTTCACATGTAACATGTGTACTTTTTAAATTATTGACTTTGGGAATTTATCTGCTCTCCAATTGGTTTAAAACTTTGCCACTTAGTTGATTAGGTTGATCTTTACCTTGCCCTTCGATTTAATACAGCACATCTTGCCTGTGTTCACTGCACAAACATGCGCGTATCCATATGGAACAGGAGAAATACGATTCCGTCCGACACCGCTACCCTCTATTATCTGAAGCCACACTAATACCAGTGCGATGAACAAACTCTCGCGTTTCTTCTCAGAGGGTTTCACTTTGACTTCCATGACTAGCATCACGGACGCGACGCATGCGCAGTATACCCGACGGATCGAATTTAGCATGCTGGGTAACTGTAGCAACGGTTTCCCAGCGTTCGCTCCACAGACCGCGGTGGCAACCGCACATAGACGGCGTCCTATTCGCTCGAGACCTCCAGGTACTCCCCTTGTACATACTTTATATCCATACGTCTAAACTTCTAATGCTGCATGTCTCTCGCACAAACAAGCGGCACTTTCTTTTGTATTGACTTAATAAGTCCACTCCACTAATAAGCCTGATCTATGTACGAGTCTGTCTGCCGCAACACACCTGAACGAAATAGATGCAGTAGAGCGTTATGGCATTGATATTCACTCCTTTGGTAGTCATTATCCTACAGCCGAGTGAGCTTGGGCATAGACTAATTATGTCCCCTGTTCATACACAGCCGGGCTGTTGCCTTAATATGTTATCTATTTATATGAGCCATTGAGCAACATACTTTCAACATATATATCTGCCCAATTTATACATATATTTATATATGTGTATACCCTGGAACGGGACACTGTGATTAGATAGAGTGCCCCTTTTACTTGCATGTGATGATGTATTTTTCACATCACTTTATACCGACCCCATTAAAAACCACTATTTAATAAAGAGTGTTCCTGCATTGTTTGTGTTCTTTCAACTCCATTAACGCCCCGTTGTTAAAATACCGATGCTTACCTTCCAGGATCCTACTAATAATCCAGATCTACTGTATCCTAAACTACATTACTGTAGCACGAAGAAGATAAAGTTACGTGCAAAGTAAGTCCTTACTAGATCACGTGACGCTTTTCTACCCATATTCACTTATTGGTGTACCACTGAAGAATATGTAACAAGATAGAGTTACTCGCTTGTTGGGATTATAGGACTATGTGTCCTGTGTTTTTTGTATGTCTACAGGGACCCCTTGGGACTGCTACACTGAGATCCAATGCAGCTATCTAGGATTGCTTACTGACAGTAAGAGATGGTAAGCCCCCTGAGTGCACTTACTTAAATAATTATTGATGTACTCTATAAAAGCAACCACACTAATTAAAACGTGGTTTGTTTTTACATTTAGGTTTGGCCTGGATTCACCTCCTTGTACTAAAGACAGGAGCCTGTGGAACATGGACCTTATTGAATTGTCCACTGGAAAACACTACTTAAGCCTTCACACTGCAACAACTGTTTCAACTTGTCAAGTCTACTACAAGACCATCACGAATTGGTTTGTGGACGTTGGTCCACCCCAATTTACATACTCCCCTGAAGAAGTTCCTGAAACCAAACCCTAACGGTCATAGGAACGAAGCATGTTCGGCATTTACAGATACTAATAAAAAGTATCTTAACAAGTATTAGAAATACTGTGAAAGGTGCACTTTAGGTACTTTTTCGACTAAGGCATCTAGATTTGGGTCATCCCTTAATGAAGGTCTCATATATTGTATTTGTGTGGCCTGTTTTAACAAAAAACCAAGGTATAAATAATCTGATGTCATGTATATGTATACATGTACACTTGATGTAATCAGAGTATCTAATAGAGAGATACAGATTTACTGCGTATTTTGCACATTGTCAGTTGTTTGTTGATTAACACTTAGCACTTTTTTGAGCACTAGTCACTTTGTTAGTTTTTAGATGTTAGCTTTTATTTCTTTGTTTTTAAACATTACATTTTAGAATTACTAATGAAGTCAGGTTGTATTTTCCATGAACTTCTACTTGCCATTGTTTGAACTGCTTTTGCAATTGTGATAACCCAAGCACTATCCAATGAATTGTATGTCCAAACCGATTATAGGTGTGGGAGTCTTGTTGTTTTTGTTCTTAGTCAAGATATGTCAGGTTTGCTCCCTCGGAACCTCTAGTTTTACCTGATTTCCCTCTAAATATTTCTAGCAAGGCGTGGGAGGCCTGGAGAATTATGAGGACACATCAGGTGAGTGTACGTCATTGCGTCTCCTGTGTTTTGCCAGTCATGCATCACCCACATTAATTGGGTATTGGGACATCTGGCTGAATTTGTATGACAGCCCTGGGTAAAGCCTGTCCTGTGATGTACAGACCCATGTCAATTGGCCATCAAACTGAGTATAGCCCACATGGCATCCATTTGTGGCACATGTCTGTGTGACAAGACACATCCCCCAGAGGGTACTCACCCGGTACTTGGGAAACATGTGACACCTACAAGTAGTATTCATTGCTACATTCTTGTTGCATTTCACTCTGCACGGGTAGACCGGTGCATGTACACAAAGTATTACTTACACGCCATGTCATGCAGCGATGCATGTTCCTTTTGTCACCTGCTCCTATGGGTTTCCTTGTCACGATGCATATCTGAGCAGCCTGTCAACGCACATTGTCGTGTTCACAGAGTCTAGTTGTAGGAGCGTCCACAGACCACATACACCTTGACTCAATTCGAGTGCCACAGAGATCTTACTGTGGCTCATGCTCCCTCTTACCCTCCCACACTCTATGCCCACTCCATGTGGTAACTGTCCTCACCCTCTTGTGGATTGGTGGCCCTTGTTCACATTGCCCAATCCACTCTCTAGCTCACTGCACTTCAGGGAGATTGACAAGAAGTCACACTTTCGGGTGTACACACTTATGGGCTTCTTCCCTTTGCACACCTTCCTGCAGGTCCGCAATGTCTCCTGTTCCCTGTCCAAGACCTCATTAGTGTGTCATGTGTTAACCATGGTGTTGTCTTTGAATATGGATGACTGGCCATTCCCATGTGATGTCATTGAACATTCAAATAACAGAAAGGGCCCAATGGTGCACACCTCTCAAGTTTAAATATTAAATGGCTTTGTATGTATAATTACTAATTCACAGTTTTCAGGTGCGTGAGGGGAATTGAGGTCTTGGCACAAAACCCCTACATAGAACAAGAAGAAAGAGAGGATTCAACCTGGAAATCCTCCCGTCCCCTGCACACTATCAAGCGTTGGTAAGAACCAATTACTCGAATGTTTAGAAGAAAATGCATACATAATATCATAGACATATAAAGAAGAATGACAAAACTCAAGAGTTTATGAAAAAATACATTTTTGTATATTTTCTAGATATACAGGTACACAATGTTCAAAATATTTACAGATGGAAGCAAACAAAGTAGTCTGTTTGCTGTGGCGACGCGTTCCGAGGAATTGGTCCTCTTCTTCAAAGGCCTGTAGGGCCTGTTGGAGGGGAATTGGACAAAGACAACTCAATAAACTACAACTGTTTAAGAGTGTATAGAAAATTCCAAATGCAGCATGCTTACAAGTCAAGTTTCGAAGTTTTGGTAAAGCACATGCTTATTTCATATTCAGCCATTTAAAAGTCAAATGCTTGCAAAAGTAATGTATGACTCTGTAATTGCGGCTGAAAAAGTTATCAATACATGGTCACTTTTAAATGACGGAGAATATGGATATGTATCTTTTCATAGACAACACTTGACAAAATAAATAAAGCAGTAAGAGACAAGAATCCAGCTAATTTTGGATATAACTGCATCAAACGTGATGATTACATTTTTAGAAGTGAATCTAAACTGTAGAGGTCATGATGGATAAACCCAGTGTCAAGAGATAGACAAAAGAAAAATGAAAAAGAAAAAAAGGGGTAGTGATAGAGGTCATGATGGATAAACCCAGTGTCAAGAGATAGACAAAATAAAAAGGAAAAAGAAAAAAGGGGTAGTGATAATGTAAGAAAGATTACCTAATATGAAATGTGTCCTGGATGATCTAAGTATCCAGACGCTACCAAACATGCTTTGAGTGTAGGCAGCCCACAGGTGACCTATCCACGTGTAAAGGCGGATGGTGTAGTATTGTATAGCTTCAAAGCAACTTCCGTGAGAGGATTCTCCTGATGGTTTGTGCTCTGCAATAAATATCAAACAGATGTTTACCATTGAAAGTACTCATAATATGCAGGGGTAATTAAGTGCTAAACGAAATGGAGCAGGCTTGCCGAAAAAGTTTCGGCACTTATTAGTATAAAATAATAGAGGGAATTTACAGTGGCGTACAAAGTTGGTGATATAAACTCTGCTGCTTTCTCACCTAAGAGTCTATGATACCTCAGTATCCTTAGGATTTGTACTGATGCGGCAAGAGGACTATCCCCTAAGGACCATCAGAGCGGCGATGATAATAGTGGGAAAAATCTAGGTCTAGACACTGAATTAAAGAGAAAAGTGTCCACTCAGTGAGGCGGTTGTATATTTGTACCCAGAAAATAGAAATAAAAATTGAATGTAAATGTAAACGTATCTATCCCGCTGTCGGCGGGCCCAACGAGACTTAGGCAGTGATCTGGAAGATCCGCAAATTCAGGTTCCTGTTGTGTCTTAATAGATACTATAATAAGAGCCTTGGATACGCGTGTCAGGAGCTGGAGGTGAAAAATTATGTATGCATCAGAGTGTGATAATATAAAAAGTACAAAAATGTGAAGAGGGTCCCTACTTGTAAAACAGTTAACAGGGCCACGTATCTTGTAGCGATATGAGAGCGGTGAGGATAGCGACCCGAGCTTAGTGGTGTTGGCATCCGTATCCATGGAAACGCCAGACGCCATATTGGATGGGTTTATATATGTGTGTATTGTGAATTATTAGAGGATGGACTAATTCGAATTTGTAAAAAAGGGAGGCGGCCATCTTAGAGAGGACTAGTGCAGTTTCCCATTCATTGTGTTAAATGCTGAGATATTAGAAACAAAGTTCCACTGAGATAGACCCAGTGGGGGGAAAACACAGGGAAGCGATTAAAGCAAGTAATTCATTAACAGACATGTAAAAGAATATGTTGAGATCAAAATAAATAAATCGGTGTTGGAGACCAGCTCATGGCTGAGTTAATCTTAGGTCATGTCAAGCATAAGTCCAGAAAGTTGTATGTAAAATGATCAATGAAACGGGTTACACCATGATGACCCACATATACAGAGTGCATACGTCAGTTAATAAACATAAATGATTAAGGGAGACACCTTGCACCCTTTGACATCCCAACTCCCCATGCCCTCTGCCAGGCACTGGAACTTGTTTCATGCATTTGGAGGCCCAGTTCCCGGTGGAGGTGATGCAGGAATCACATCATGCTGGCTCTGTCCGCAGGTAAGCACATGTCTTGCATGTTCTGCCAGTGTAATTGTTCCCCATGGTTTTTGCGTGCAGTACACATCTTGATCAGTTGGTGGTGGTCACCTTGTGTCACGGGGAATGTCTGTGCTGATGTGTGTATGTCCACATACATGTGTGCGTATGTGCATTTGCACTTCTATGCCAGTGGCTTGTTTCTGTGGATGCACTCATGATGTTGACAGCATGTTTGGATGGGATTGTGCAGTACTATTGTCACATTCCTCATGGTCAGTTTTTCGTTCAGTGAGGATTCACGTACTGCTTGGCCACATGCATTGTTGGTGCTTCTGCACTCTGGGGGTTTCTGTTCTCCGATACTTGGCACACTGACCGTGGTGATGTCTCCTTAATGCCACCCTTCTACTCCCCCAGTACCGATTTGCTTATCGTGCTCTGTAGGTGTTCTCCCCCTGCACACTACTCTTTGACCATTGGCAATTCTAAATCCACTTGCTTCTCCACTTACATGTCCTGCCCAGCCAGCCACTGGTCACCATGTCCCATTCACAATGATAGGAATGTATGCACAACCTACAATGCAGTGCTTCATGACATGGGCTCTGGTGACTCTGCTGTGGACATTTGTGTGCACAGGACAAGTTTGTCGCACTTGATGCATGTTGGTTTTGACACATATGCGCATGTGTACCTCTGACTGACTGCTTCTGTGTTACGCAGTATGGTGACATTTTTTACATGTTTTTGTACTGTTGGTTATCATCACCGGTGTATATTAGATGTTTTCTGGTTTTAATTTCTACTTCATGTTTACTGCCACAGTCTGTGGTGTACATTGCATCGATACAATGTAGTTGTATGCATGTCTGAAATCCTCCACTTCCCACTGTTTGGCTTTATCTGGCGTCCCTGTGTCAGGTTCAAGTGAGCCTTGGAATCCATGCAGACGTATTGGGGCAGTCTCACTCAGGGGGTGTGGTGTGTTGGGGGGTGAATGTACAGCTCAATGTCCATTTGCTGTGTTGTCCAACAGGGTTATATGTTGGCTGATGTAGGGTAAGGGTATATGCTTTCAGTGCCTTAGTTGCGTGGAAGTGGGGTACATGTGTCTTGTTGTGTAATGCATGCCATGGTGGGGTTTGCCTTGGTTTGTGTGAGATAGGGCCACTGATTGGCCCTACACATGTGCCTATTATTTGCCAGACTGTCCTTCACCGCCTACCACTTTTGTCCTTCATGGCCTCTACATGTGCATATTTTCCTTCTATGTGCCTTCCATGATCTCATGCCATGACGGTATGTTCGGAGGTATTGGTATCACTATTATCCTCGCAGGTCAACTTCTATGAGCCCTCACCCACAGTGATGTTGGGCATGTCCACCCCGTCTCCACTACAGACAGTGTACTCCTTGCTATGGTTTTCACGTGTCCCTGCCTCTCTCTCTATGTTGTACTACGCTCCACTCCTTGTCCTGTATCCCTTTTGCACCCTGTGGTCATTCTGCACTGGGTGGTCGATGCCTGTTTTCTGACTCCATAAATGGTTGTCATGGATCTCCACTGTCTTTAAGTTGTTGCAATGCACGTCTTTACAATTTGAGGATGTGTTTCCCGGTGGGATGCAGTGTATGCAGGCCAGGTGGGTATCCTGTGTAGGTAAATGAAGGGCATTCTGGGTGTCACTTGCGGTGTGGTGTTTAGTAGGGAGTCTGGCACTGTGTGCATTCACTTTTGATTAACTTGATTTGTGGGGCACGGGTCCAAGTTCATGGGTGCATGTGTCACATGGTGTTCTTATGGTCATGTATCTGTGCATGCTGTTTTTGCACTCATATCATGGTGCCACAGGTTGCAGGATCGTAGTTGTGGGTGGGCGATCTCTATAAGGCCTTTCTTGTTGAGTTGTCAGGAGGGTGGCAAGGGCAGCTGTTTGTGGGCTGTGACACGTGTTGATGGTGGTGGTGGTGTGTGTTTGCTTGCACTTTTCACATGTGTATTGCCGGACACATGGCATCCCATACAATGATTCACTAATATTGATTCATGTACACGAAAGAAACTATTTAGCCTTTCTTGGTCAGGGTTCACCGTTCTTGTTGTGCAGTCCTAAGAATAATCCACACACATGACACCATTGATGCACATGTTTGGGATGCTATGTTGTCAACAGACACAAGACACACTACATTGAATAGGGTTTATTTGCGATGCATGTGCCATGCATAGTGTACCATGGGGAGTACAGCGGCATGCTGCTGGGTTCATGTCAATGCCACCTTCTATTCAATGCCGATTTGACCCAATGCAATTGAGTCGCAGTGAAGTCTGCATTACCTCGCACTTTGCAGTTGCCTGCTCCCTTTGTGTGCATTTCCTTTTTGTCTTTGTTTCTCATTGCTTTGTCATGTCTGCTTGTGTGTTTCATGCCAGTTACCCCGGTGTCCAGCCTTCTGGTCTGACATCTGCCTCTGTGAAGTGCGGCCTTCTTTAATATCCTGTCTTCAGTGCATTTGGTGAGTATATGAGTTCAGACGTACTTGGACTTTGCATCATTGGCTCCCCTGCCAGTGTTCACTGCACTGTTCCAGTGCTACGCTGATGATGGCATGCCATGTAATTGCATGGGGAATACTGCTAGGGTGATCCAGCCTTTTATTGATCTCAGTGATGTACTTTTTGTGGGTTCAATCATTGTCATGCTGACTGTTGCCTGTTGCCAGATGCGTGTCCTGAGTATGTGCCATCAGCTTAATAATGGGGTAGGTGTGGCATGGCAATTAACTGCATGGCACTTGGGCTTTAAGCAGTATGTGGGATGGTGTTTTTCAGTGTGTTGGATGTGCATGCAGTGTGGAGATGTGGCTGCATGTGTGCCAGGACACATGTTGATGGTTGGCATGTGAGTTGTTTGCATTTTTTGCGTGTCACTCAGCGGGGCTGTGTGTTTGGGTGCATGGATGTGTTGGCTGTGCTCCCATTGATTTGTCTTTCTCTGCAGATCCATTCGTCATGATGTGATGGGTGATGGGATTGCGGGGATACTTGCAGTCGTTTGCAGGCACAGGAAACAAGGAAGATGTGCATTTCTCTTGCAGTGCACTTTTGTTGCTCTTTTATTGTTCATTTTCAAAATGACTACTTTGATATCACTGAGTATTGTGTGCATTGTTGTGGTCAGGGAATGGGTTGGCCAGTGTACATGTTTTTTGTTGTGTAACACACATTGTGGGTCCAGGGCTTTCCTTGCATGGGTTAATTGGCTTCAAGATAGCACTGTGCCTTAATACTTGTGGTCTCATGTGTGAGGTTTGGTTTGTTTGTTTGTTTATTCATTTGTTAAGCGCACCAGACTCGTGAGTAAAAGGGCGCCGTAATATGGAGATGCAAGACTTACATAGTTGTGTGGTGACTACATGCAGTACAGTTGTTGTCCATGTGATAGTCACCAGGTAGTTTGTCTATTGTGATGTTTTGGTTTTGGTGTACTACATGTACACTGTTATGTGCAGTTGCTGTGATGAATGGTGTAGTGCCATGCTGCTTATGGTCATGACACACTCTTGATTTTGCTATGGAATATCTACGTTACATGCTGCATCTGTGAATGTGTCCATTTGGGTGTGTCAATCACTGTGTCTCACTTGTCAATTGTGTTCTGTTCAGTATGTTTTTTGATATGGGGTGTGGGCTTCATAATCGTCCATCCAATCTTTGGTTTATGGACGAACTTAGAGCAGCCCACCTCGAGCTTAGACGGGCTGAACACAAATGGCGTCACTCATATGGTGCTGCTGGGAAGACCGTTAATAAACTTCTAGCTAATACCTATCACAAATCTATCTTTGCTGCTAAACAGGCCTTTGTCACTCAGAGAGTTACTAATGTTCTTAATCAACCTAAGGAGCTGTTTGCTATTGTGAAATCCTTGTCATCGACTGAAAATCTTTCAGTGACTCTGACGCAGTCTCTCTGTGACTCTCTGGCTCAATTCTTCATTTCTAAAATAGACACCATTTGGGCCGATATTTACCAGCGGCATTGGTGCTCTGCCATTAATAATGTACTGGAGGTCGGAGTTGGTGGCCCTTTGCATGTGTGGTCCAAGTTCCAGATATTTTCTGAGGAAGCAGTAGGAAAGGCTGTTCTTCAGCTTAAATCTGTCTCTCCCACTGATCCTCTCCCTATGATCCCATACCCATAGCAGTTTTCAAGGATATCATCCCCGGTCTGACTGCCTGGGTCTCCCAGGCAGTCAATCTGTCTTGCCAGGTGGTGTTAAAACAGGCCATAGTTATCCCCCTTCTTAAACAGCCCTCACCGGACCCTACTATTCCTGCACATTTATGTCCTATTTCACTTGTTCCTCTGTCGATTAAACTTTTGGTGTCTCTGGTTTCCCCTCTTCTTTCCTCCTTTCTAGAGGGCACTGTTTTTTCTTTTACCCCTTTCAGTCAGGTTTTCACCCAGGGCATGGCAGAAAGAGTGTCCTGGTGTCTGTTGTCGATGACCTGGCCAGACCGGTGGATGGCGGTGGAATGGCTGCATTGATATTTTTAGACCAGTCGGCGGCCTTTGACGCCGTCAACCAACAGATCTTGCTTTCTTGCTTGGCCTCAGCTGGCCTGGGTCTGTTTTAGCCTGGTTTACCTCCTTCATGACTGATAGGGGCCAAAACCTCACACTTTCTTCTTTTTCTTCTGCTTCCTGCTGTCTATCTTGTGGTGTCCCGCAGGGTTCCTCCCTGTCCCCTTCACTTTTTAACATCTATATACAGCCCTTGACCCACCTCATCAGCTCCCTCAGCTTCCGGTGCTACTTGTATGCTGATGAGACCCAGATCCTGGTTCATTTAGATCTGAACCAGGCCGAGGTGTCCTTGTTCCTGAGCCAGTGCTTAGTGGCCGTTGGGGACTGGATGGGTAGGAACTGGCTAAAATTGAATGGGGACAAAACCAAGTTTTTGGTGGTGGGTTACCCCCTAACTGGGCTCCATCTTTTTGGCCTTCTGCACTGGGTGATTTCCCTCTCCCTGTGTAGACCGTTAAAAATTGTGAGCTTACTCTATCATCTACTTTCTCTACGTCTGCTCAGGTTGGAGCAGTGTGGAAGACTGGGCATTTTCATCTGAGGGTTCTGTGCAGGGTTTTACCCTTCTTGCGCTGTCACTTTAGACCTCTGGTGAAGGCCTCACTGGTACTGAGCCGTATAGACTATTGTAACTCCTTGTTTTTGGCTTAGCCAGTGAGGCTTATCCACCGGTTGCAGTTGTTGCAGAATATGGCTGCTAGGGTGGCCATTAACACTCCTTATGGTGCCCATATCACTCCAGTCCTGCGTTCCCTCCACTGGCTTCCTGTCACCAGGCGCATAGAATTTTAGGCCCTCTGCCTCGTTCATCTGGCCTTCTATTGTCAGAGGGAGGATTATCTCTGGGATAAATTCCCTCCTTACCTCCCTACCCAAGCCCTTCGCTTGGGTAGTGCTCGTTTAATCTCTATCCCTAGGGTCTGTCTTTCTCAAGTGGGCAGTCATGCCTTTTCTGTGGCGGCCGCTAAACTCTGGCACACGCTCCCTCTGGCTCTGAGATCTATTCCTAACCATTTGCAATGTAGGCATCTTTTGAAAACCCTTCTCTTCTGAAACCTCCCGGACCATCTAGCTGTGTTTGATGTCTTAGTGCCAAGATGCCTTTGGGCCTACGAGCGCTTTATAACACTATATAACATAACATTGTCTCCATATTGGCTGCATTTATGTCACATGTGGATCCTGACACACTGCTTTTGCACTCAGAGCAACAAGAATACATATGTACCTGTCACGCATGTTCTCACACAGGTGTGAAACCCTATTTCATTGGGCTTGTGGGGATTGATGGAAATGATACTTTTGTAGTCCATGCATGCCTAATGCCTAGCTGCTCATAATTGATAGTTGGCAAGTTGCTGAATTTATCTATGGCAAAACATATTTTGGATTATATTTTCTTGGACATTAGTGATGTTTTTGTGCCTCAGGGGTGGCTTCACTCCATGCTTACCGTGGTGGCGGTGGTGGTATACTCCCACTTGCGTGTCTTTCATTTGGCCACACTTTGTGCATATTGTTTTATGTCTAATGGATGCACACAATTTTGCCTTGTTTGTTTTGTTTGTTTGTTTTATTATTTGTATATCGCACCAAACCCTAGGGTATTCGGGCGCATTGCAAAGGTTATTCAAAACTTAGTTTCACATACAAAGGAAAATATAAACATTACACAGGATAACTCGAAGCTTAGTTACAACATAAGAGGGAAAAAATACATTCTGTATGTTTACACAGAGAAAATGGTAGGATTACCAATGTACAGTATATTTACAAAGGATGAGACAATGGTAGGATTACCCATGTACAGTATATTAACAAAGGATGGGCTGAGGTAGTGGCAGGCGTGTCTGGGCTCGGATGAAAAGTAGGAACGCTAGTGGTCAGCATCTTTAAGCCGCTTTATTAAGTTAAATCGGAATTTTTTGGTAAGACTGCTCTAGTCTAAGGGTGGAGGGGAGAGCATTCCAGAGTTGGGCTGCCTTGACCTGGAAGCTGCTGCCTCCCACTATGGACAGTTTGAATCTGGGAATCAGAAGGCAATTCATGTTGGAGAGTCTGGCTATTCTTGTTGTAGTTTTCATGCTAATTCTGCCTGAGAGGTAGAGAGGAGCTATATTGTTAATGCATTTATGAGTGAGCGAGGCAACTTTTAGTTTGATTTTGTCGGCTGTGGACAGCCAGTTATTGGCTCTTCTCACCGCAGAGATGTGTTCTCTCCTAGCTATTCCTAGTGCAGCTCTAAGTATGTTATTTTGCAGAAGTTGGATTTTCTTGGTTGCTTGTTTGTTTGCCCCTATGTACATGGCATTGCAATAGTCTAGCTTTGAAAGAATAAGGGCTCTGGCAAGGGTAATGCAACTGTCATTAGAGATGAAGGCTTTACCTGCTCGTATCAATTTGCAGTTATAAGCTGTGGCAGAGGCCATGGCATTTACCTGTTTGTTGAGGGAGAGAGTGGAATCCAGATAAAACCCCAGGGTTTTGACTTCCTTATGATGTTTTGGTCTATGTTAAAGGCTGAGTATTTAGGGCTTAGTTTCTTGAGGGAAGATGAGGTGCCCAAGATGATGGTCTCAGTCTTGTCATCATTCAGGCATAGTCCATGGGTGGCCATCCATGCCGGGATGATGAGATAAATCTTGTTCACCAAGAGGTAGGAGGATCTGTGTATCATCTGCATAGTTAGTGTAGGTGATACCCAGACTATCCAAATCATCGAAAAGGCTTGGTGCTCATTCTCAGGGTTTTTTTTGGGCACAGAGGATTGGCCCATGGTCATCGTTGAATGGCACCTGGGATGTGGATAGATTGTGTGCATTCCAAAGGGGCAGGATTTTATGTTAAGTAGGATTGTACCAGCTGGGTATGTGCAGCCTCTCCACATGCCTTTGGCCAGCCATGAGCAAGGGTTGTGCCTGTGGTTGCGGGCGGTGGCCCACTAGCATGTCCACTGGGACACCATGCTGTGTGGCAACATTGTTCAGGACACATGCTGCCACAATGATCCTGCACACAACTGGTGGGGCATATAGCGCCAACCCACCAGAGTGGTCAAGGGAGCAGAAATGTGACTTAAGCACTCTGAATGTGTGCTCCACTGTGCCCCTAGTCACTACATCAGCAGTATTGTACCTTACCCCAGCTGGTGTGGTGGGATTCCGTATTGGCGTCATCATGAATGTGCTCAGCAGGTAGACACTGTCCCCCGTAGATGTATACATGGTTGTCATTATCATTTGTTAACTGTTTCTATTGGTAAATGTGCAATGTGCATGCATGTGCATGTCCATTCATACTCACCAATGAGCCATGCTTTCCCATGCTTACCAGCTACCAGGTTCTGGTGTAGTGGTGACATCCGAAATATTTAATTGTTGTGTGTGCTTCCTGGATAGTTTGCATGCACTTCAGTAATGATGCCCTTGGCATCGCACACCACTTGAACATTGAGTGCCAAGGCTTGCGGTTGCACTATATGTGCTGTGTCAATCTGGGGGGACCTAGCACAACATGGGTGCAATCTATTGCACCCAGCACTCGTGTGAAGCGCACCACAGCATAGAAGTCCTGCATTACTATTTGCCTTTCTGCTGGTGTTCTTGGCATATAGATGTGACAGCGCAGAGAAGGTTGTGCAGTTATGCATGCCAGAACCTGGTGTAGACAGCATTACTGTGTGGCCTGGGAGATAACAACTACTATGGCAGTGGTCTGCTGGAAGGATCCAGTTGCCATGAAATGCAAGGCAGTGAGCACTTTGTGTTGGAGGCTAAGGGCCTGGGAGACCTGGTGGGTGATTTTAGCCCATCTTCCCACTCACTGACTAGGTCTAGGATGATATGGGGCAGCGACCTGTACCTGAAGTGGGTCGTATGTGGGTTGAAGATTCAGGCCCTGGCCGTCCTCCTCCTGTCGTGTCCGTGCACAATTGCTCCGGCAAATGCTGGATTCATCGTGGCTGAATCAGTTTCGTTTGGCCTGTATTGCGTGCATTATAGATGCGCTTTGACATGTACTCCTGCTATCAGGTGGCCGGAGTGTACCAGGATTTGCGTGAACTTTTTCGCGATCCAACATTCAGAGTATAAGGCCATGAATATGTGTTTATTTGCGCTGATATGGGTGTGTAATTGCTTGAGCGTGGACCGTCCCTCAACATGCCAACATGTTCACGTGTTATTCCTCATTCTGCATGTTCCGCCCCCTATTTTGCTTGCTGCGTAGGTCCGGTCCATGCTCTGCTTGGAGTCTCGCGCAAGGCGTTCCTCCAATCGATGTGACATGCCGGGCCAGCGCGAAATCCACGCAAGTCCCGGAAAAGTATGGCGCATTCGATTCCATGAATCGACGAAGGCAGATTTGTGCGCAGTTGCGCACGCAAGTACCCTATTTTCCGCGCAGATAATTCCATGAATCGGGCCCTGTGTGTCTGCCTCCACCGATCAACCTCCTTGGCAGTTTCCTTCATACCAGGCTTTGGGAACGACTGAGGAAGGCATCTTCACTCATTAGCAGAATCAATGAGCTTTGAACACAAATCTGCGTGTGCCTATGTGTGAGGAGTGTGATCATTGTCCTTCTCTGTCTTGCTTCACCTGGTAATTGCAACCCTGCAATATTGTTTATCATCCTCCATAATAAAAATGGGATCCTCTCTATCACAGAGTCTGCATCCTTCGGCTCTCTGGATATTTTTAACTACAACTTCCATGAACCCTCGCCATTGACTATGCTGGGTATTGAAGTTGGGAGTTGCAGTCCAAAACTTTTGGAGTGTCAAAGGTTGCAAAGCCTTGCTCGCTCTATGTAAGACTGGATTAATTAACAAAATAGATTTAGTTGTTTTTGACAGAGTCTATAAAGTTGGAATGATTTGGGAGTGTGTGCCCAAAGTGTAATTCCGAGGGTGACATAACATTCTAGTCTTTTACTCCATGGAATTTGCACCCCTCTTCTCTTTCAAGTACACACTAGCCTTTGACCCACTTCTCGAGAAGAACAGTCCTTTTGGTGCTGTTGTCTTTATACATGTGCCTTGCATTGAACCAAGGAGACCTACCCATTGGCAAATGATAAGATGAACTTCCTTGTGTCACTTCTTAGTGTGCATCCCGATGCCTTATAGGATGGTGTACTGTCTACTCACAAGAGTCAAGTTCATTATACCTGCACAGGATTTGCATGGCAGTGCAGTATTCACTCTGCCCTCTCTACTTCGGTCATGTAGGGATGTGAATGCTTTAATGATTCGCCAGATATCGTCACTTAACCCCAAGGGGGAGCCCTTCCCCATGAGGCTCGAAAGTGCCTCATGAGGAGGGACTCCCCCTCTGGGGACAAGGACGATTATCTAGGGTAGAACCCATTGGGTAAAGTCACACCCAAACATGCCCTACCCCCTTCCATTCCAAGCCACATCCTTGAGCGTAGACCAATGTATTATTGTAATACATGGGATAGAGCCAAAGCAGAAAGTACTAGGAGGAAGAAGAACACAGAAGACATGACGATGACTGGCTGTGCAAGTACTGGTACGAGGAGGACCAGAGAAGGCATGAAGATCAAGCTGCCAAAAGAAACAAATGACTTTGACAATCCACCAGGGCAGGACTGGTGTTATGACTGGTTTCCCGGTTTGCACCCTTCTTACTGAACGCATGGTGAGTAAGGTCATGAACGGAATGTTCTGTTTGTTGCAGGAATGCTTGGGTTTGAGTGAATGTTCCACCCAGGCAGTTGGTAGCCATGTAGCCTGTGTAGTGCGAGCCAGTGGGCTTCCCTCTGTTACTTTCTGTCTCTGTGATGTACCTTGTGTCATCTTATGAACTATGTAACCTGGTTACAGTGTCCTGAAGAATACCTGTGACTTACCTGAGTATCCTTTTGAGTAACCCTCATACTTTGAATATAAAAATTGGCAACAATATTTACAACAGACAGTGGACTAAAGAAATTGTCAAGCCCAGCCAGAGGAGGCAACAGGTATGTAAACCATCCGTGGGAGTTTCAAATCCTGTCGGCAGACCAGAGAAGTGCAGAGGACACCGGTGAATCGCTGAGGAAGTTCTCTATGGGTCCAGCTGGTGCAGACCTGAGGTCGAAGCAAGAAACGAGAGTCAAGCACTGCAGCAGAGCGTGGTGTCGCTGTGGTGCTGTAGAGGAGAGAAGCCAGAGGAGACGAAGAGGTGGACCCCAGTAGCAGGAAGCCACAGTGGCATACTGCTGTCCCAAAGAAGGTAACAGGAGATACAGGAGACTCAAAGGGGATGTGGGGTGGTAGAGAGGCTGGCTAAAGTGGTTCTCCCCTGACCCAGGTGCAATAGGAAAACTTTTGTGAATGGTGAACCAAGCATCCAAGGAGAACCTCCTCATCACAGTGGCAGCAATAAGCCCACTGATCACCAGAGAAGGGTCTGGTTCCCTCACACAAGCAAACTGAGCCTCTGAGGAGAGCTTCCTCATTGAAGTGGCAGCAATTAGTCCACTGGCCACCAGAGAAGGGTCTGGGTGTCCAATATAAGTAAGATGAGCATCTGAGGAAAGGAAGGCACCCTTGTCGCATTGGCAGGAAGAAGTCCACTGAAACCCGAGAAGGATTTGGGACTTTTCTAATACCAAGAGAGAGTGGGAGTCATTCTCCTGGTGAAGAAACTGAAACTCTTTTGGATATATTCAAGAGACGCCCGGGGAAGGGAGTCATTCCCCCTGGCTTTGTTGTGAACTATATTGGAGTGTGGGGACGAATACCAAGAGAAGGGAGTCATTCTCTTGGTCCCAAAGGTCGAGTAGGGTAAAGGTTCTGTTGGAACCACAAGTCAGGGTAATGGAGTCATTCCCCCGTCATTTGCTTTATGCACAAGATACATTTTGGGAACATCACACAAACACCATGAGAAGGGAGTAATTCTCCTGGAGATGGAACTGGCAGTTGGATTATTCTTTAGTGGTAGTGTAAGGGATAGAAGTAGGTTGTGGTGCAGGACGGTGGAGTTCGATTTTGATGGACATTCTGACAGATCCTTTAATATTAGTTTGAAGCAGGGAAACCACTCTTAGAAAATAGGGACAGTGAGGGTTTCTTTTCACTATATATAAAGGTTTATAGCAAGCACCATGCCACCTTTGTGCCAGCTTCCTTTTTCAAAGCCCTTACAATGCAGACTTCCTTTAATCTCCCCTGACAATGCTTAATTGTGCAGACAAGGCTGCTTCCGTGGCCGTCTTCTGAAATTCGTCGGCTGTGCTGGTGTCTAACCCTTGTTTTGATTCTCTTCTCTTCATACTCGCTTTTCACTGCTTTTTCATACATAAACGGAGCACACAACAGAATGAATGAAGCATGATCACTTGAAATGTACCTCTCTGTTTTTTTGTTCCCTTTGAGATGCCGCTTCTTTTATATTCTCTCTGCTCGTCTTAGCAGCAGAATATTGCGGTTCAAGGCCTATTACAAGAAAACGCTGCTAGCGACTGCATTCTCTACCCATTAGGATTTTTCATTCTTTTTTCTAAAGTGTAAAAAAGCAACACTTGTATCTGAGCTCTGTTCATACGTCCCCATCCAGATGCATATTCTTGCAAAAAATCATGTTCATTGAATATAATCATAACAATAAAAAAACTCAAGTGATGTACTTACAGACGCAGGGACAATAAAAAGACATTCAGCGTGTTTTTAGTTTGTAGGCAGTCAATGTAGGCATCTTGCAACCAGAAAGTCCCTGTTTGCCAAGAGACAGCCCTCGGTCGCCTGTATGCTAGGAAGGGCAAACTTGCGGTAAGGCAAGATGTAAGGAAATTGACACTGCAAAGAGGAAAGACAACAGTTTTTAACACTAGCTTGGCTGGAATCCTTCATGAGAGATAGGAAGCAGAGAATCCAGCTGGGAAATGTCATCTCACCTAGCAGTTCTCTCCCCTGTGGGTTCCCACAAGGATCACCATTGTCTCCTCTGTTCTTTAACACCCATTTGCGCCCCTTGGTTCAGATCATACAAAGGTGGGGTGATGAATGTCAGCTTTATGTTGATGGTACTCAGAAACTTGTCGACCTCCAGAGGGACCTCAATGAGGGTAGTATAGTAGAGAACAGTTTGGGGTCTGTGGAGTGATGGATGAAGGACACCGCCCTTACTTAAATGGAGACAAGACACAAGTCTTGCTCCCCAGTTACCTCGCTAATCCTCCCCTTCCCTTCCCATGGCCTTCCAGTCAGGGGAGTACTGCTATTCCTGTGGAGGTGGTCAAGAATCTGGGATTTTTATTTGACAACTAGCTCGCAGGTAGATTCAATAGTCGAAAACACGCATTTCCATCTCTATAATATTAGCAGATGTTAGTATCTACTGGAGATGGGTTATTTGAAGAGCAGTCGTACGTATAAAATCATATAATTGTATATCGCTCTATTTGGGCATGCCAAAGAAATCCATATTCAAATTAGATGCAGCGCAAAGACGCGCAGTGCGCATTTCTCCTGGCATAAAAAAGTGATCATATCGCGTATGCACAGCAACGTCAAGATTGGTTACCAATTGAAGCAATAATTCAAGAACGTTTACTTGCGCACACTTAGAACATAACAAACATTTTAGCAGCTGAGTACTTACAAGACATGGTTCAGAAATATGTGCCAAGCAGAGCTCTCGGATCTATGTCCAAAGATCTGTTGGTAATTGGCAAGGTCCACTTACGGAGTCAAAATATTGGAGACTTTGGGCTGCTGTCTGTGGAATAATCTGCCAAAGTCCATTAGAAACAACTGTACGCTAAAACATTTCTTGTACCTTAAAGTAGACAGTAAAGGTCGACCACTCTTTACCAAAACAAGAAGCCAGAAAACACCTCAGGTACATGAAGTCGCTGACACAGCAACAACCTAAAGAGAATGGTAAATGCTGAGCAGGATCACAAGGGGAGCCATGGAGGATGATTGGTTTGGATACAGTCTTTCCATGGTGAATCAAATCTGAATCCTTCACATAAAATCAAGGTGCAAGTATGCTACAAAACGTTGGGTATACGTGCATTCTTCCTGATCCCATATGTATAGGGTCTGATGTCTCAAATGTCAAAGGCTTAATTCAATTCAAGGATGCACAGAATGGTGAGAAGAGCTCACCTTTTCGATGAAGGACATAATTTCTCCAAGGAACTATGTTCCTAAATCCAATAGGGAGGAAAACAAGGAAAAGTGATTTGGTGTTTGCACCAAAACTCTTAATGGGGCACACTGGAGGTTGATACTGAAAGGTGTAGCTTTAGACATGCCTAACATTCCTATTCTACCTTTCCACTAGCCATAAAACCCAAGGGGTCAACCACAAAATGTACAGAACAAGAGAAGGATCATATTTGCTGAAGAATAATGAGTTACATTACCAGCTAGCACAATCTCATAGCGAACAGACCGTGGGGCAACTTCTCTAATCCATCACTTATCAATCTCAATTCTTACTATTGTTCCATAACCATTCTGTCCACAGATATCTGTCAGTCCAACGATCACAAAAAGCTATTCTACAAAGATTCTCATAGTCTACCTACTGCGCTTGACTGGAGGTGTTTTCTGCAGAAACATTGAGGAATTATTGCTTGTGCAATTAACACCAGCGATATCTACGAGGTCGAATCTTGAGGTGTTCTTGTTGCTAAATTTGGCTAAACGCACCAGCTCCACCCACCCAAACCTTTCCTCTGACTCATTAATACATTCAGTTTGCCCATCATACACAAGGAAAAAACTTGGTTGGATCAGCATGCTATTGCCTAGCCGCTTAAATGTGTAACTCAGGGGTACAGTGAAGAGCCCCCCACCCCCTGCAATAGGGCCAGTGAGGCAATGGTGGCTGCACACCAGGATATGCCAGGGGACAAAGCTGTTTGGACCTCCATTAGTCTGAACATAGGGGGGTCGAGGAGGCATCACCACTAAACAGCCATGCCGACAACCCTCAGCTCTGCACATAATCCAGGAGGGAGACCCCCAAGCAGACCACAATTCGCAGCGCTGGCAGGGACACGTGCCACAGGTGGCCAAAGCAGAGGGGATACGAAGGAGCGCCACCACTAACTAACCCACTAAAAAACTCACCCCCTTTGCTTATTTATTTATTTGTTTATTTATTCATTCATTCATTGGGCATTTGTTAGGCATCTATACAACAGAGAATTGTATCTCCAGGCGCCACAGGGCAAGAGTGGGGAGGGAACAAGGGGAGTAAATAACAGTGGCAATAAAACAGTAAATATGCAATCGTGGTCCTACAAGCCTTGTGGAATTCGAATGTGCAAGTGCAGTGAAGAAGTGCAGGAGAAGGGGAAGTGGGAGTAGGGGGGAATGTATGGGCAAGTGCTGGTCGAGGCCCAGGAGTGTAGTGCCAAGGGGGTTCATGGAGGAGGTCACTGGCTCAGGTCTAGGGCAGAGGAATCCCAAGGAAGCATGTGAAGCCGCTAGTTTAGGGGCCCGCAAAGGAAGTGCTGGGGGGGTGGAACTCAAACTCTAAACAAAACGCAACCATACCTATTACAGCACAACAGAACGCACGCACGTCATTACACTGCAATAATGAAACCAACCACACTTAGCCGTGCACAACAGTACATGCCAGCTACTGACCGAAAAACCACACCTACGCTCAGCGAACTGTGTAAAATAGAACTGAAGCTGCCAACAGCACATCACACCTCTCTTGCGCTTTTTGCCTGCTCAGTACAACTAACCTACAGTACCCTCTTTCTTTACAGATCTGTCAGAGTGCCATGGGACCACTAAGGTGGTGATAGTGCGTAGTATAAATAGCATTAACATAACATAACCTAACATTTCCTCCAGTCCCCAACAGAGTCTTCTCGGACTCAATAATAAAAAATTATAATACATTGCAATCTGGAGCCTTTACCTCCAGTCGCAATGGGAATAGCGGTACTGGGTTTTGACGGAGTTAGCACAGCTAATTCCTCCAAACTCAGAATGAGGTCCATAATAGTCACTGGGCAGTGTGGGTGAAATTCAGTAGTATTACCGTATACCACAGCATTACCGCACGGCCCAACTATACGTTTGGCGGACAGTTGGAGGATTCACCTTCAGCTATGAGCTGGAGGTAAATCCAACGACTTTCCACCAAATTTTGGCAGAATCACTGCTGTGGTAATTATGCCAAAATAACCTGTTGAGTCCTATGGAGTCCAAATAAACGGGGATTTACACCCAAACTCGCACTCACATGACAAATCCAAATGAACACTCGTATAATATAATGGCAGCTGCAAGAAAAATGTGCGTAAACCTCCTAGTAAGGAACACTCCTACCATCGGCCTGTTGGACGCCTGAAAAAATGTCTAAACTGCATCTCCTGGATGTTGTAAAATGATGGAGATGCCATAAGCCAAGCGCAGAATACATTAACATAACAGGTGTATTTGTAAAGCACACGTTCAACCCGGAAGAGGCATCTTGGTGCTAATAACATATGTTTTTTGTTACCCAACTTAAAGGTACTCATTTCTTCGACCTGAGAAGGATGAATGGCTGAGTGGACCTGCTGGGATTTGAACCTGTGACCATGAGGTCAAACGCAGGCCCTGGTGCTGGATGCATTAGTCCACTGAGCCACAGTACTGGCTCTATTCATATGCTCATTGCTTTCTCCAAAGGAAAACAGCTCTGGAAAAAAGTCACTGATGAGAATCGGATGGCAATCCCACAAACTGGGTCAAAAATCAGGCATATTCAATCACGCAGACAATCTGGAAGTGGAAGAAAAACAAGGGGTCTCCCTAGATGGGCTACTGAAGAATTCACAACACATAGTGGAAATGGTCGTTCAGATGATATAGCAGGACTAACTAAAGAAAGGACTTTAGTATAACATAGGCACAAAGATCTTTCCACTGAAAGAGAAGATATTTAGCCGGTCAGCTAGCACAGTGAGTTGAGCGCTTGTTCTGACTTCTGTGCACAGCCTGCTGATGCTGGTTCTGGTTCAGCCTTTCATCCTTCCGAGATCGATAAATTGAGTACAATGGTGTGGAATAATAACAATTTTTATTGCAGCTCTTTGATTCCTATGGGTTTGTAGCGCTATACAAAAACTAGTTATTATTATTATTAATCCTTCTAAAGACAACATAAATACGTGTTCTAAAAGTAGATGTTTGCTCTCCCATCAGAAGTAGGTTACAGAAAATGCCCTGTCCGTCACAGTAGGCTCATCACCACACAGCGAGAATGTGTCTGACAGGTGGTATGTCGTATGCATGCAGACAACATGGATGCGTTGAGTGTGTTTCATGATGGGTTGAAGGTAGGGTAGTTAGAATGATGGTGGGTCCTGGCATATTATTTCTGGGTTTGTGTTGGGGCTGGAGTGTTAGCTTGTATGTGTATTTGATGGATACTATTAAACGTGGTAGAAATGAGTGTAGGGGCTGTTGAGTGGGGATTTTAACTGGTGAAAATCTTCTAAGACTATTGTATGTTATGATATGATATGTTATTCATAACGTGCGGACTGGGGGATCAACCAGTGTTGATCTGTGTCACCTTGCTTCCAAGGCAAGCATGTTGCCCCTAAGCTGTACTCCTGAGACATGTGTAAAGACTGGATGCATATCTCTTGGAGAGAGAGAGAGAGAGAGAGAGAGAGAGAGAGAGAGAGAGAGAGAGAGAGAGAGAGAGAGAGAGAGAGAGAGAGAGAGAGAGAGAGAGAGAGAGAGAGAGAGAGAGAGAGAGAGAGAGAGAGAGAGAGAGAGAGAGAGAGAGAGAGAGAGAGAGAGAGAGAGAGAGAGAGAGAGAGAGAGAGAGAGAGAGAGAGAGAGAGAGAGAGAGAGAGAGAGAGAAAGAGAGAGAGAGAGAGAGAGAGAGAGAGAGAGAGAGGTGTGTAGGTAGTTTTGGGTGCAGACATGGGCCTCATGTCGAGTTTGGCGGTGCTAGAAAAAGTGGAGGTAATTCTGTTACCTACATTTTTCACACACATTCGAATTACAAGTTTTGGCAGAATAGCCACTGGTGAAGAGATTTTTGAAGTGAAAATGGAGGCTGTACCTACAGCATGATTCTGGAGATGTAGCCTCCACTTTTCCTCCATAAAATCGGCAGAATTAGCACTCATAATTCCACCGTTAGTAATTCCGCCAAAAATCGCTGAATGGTGTCCTATGGACTCCAGAAAATGGGGATTTACACCGCCTACCACCACCTGTAATCCCATGGTAAATTTGCGGCACCCAGTGGTGGTAACTGTAAATCCATTTGGTGGTATCTGGGAGAATTTACCTCAGAAATACCTCCAAAGTCGTAATGAGGCCCAATGGTGGTTGTTTAATCAACGATTGACAGCTCTGTGATTAAGATCTGTATGGGAGAGCTCTGGTCGCATGTCCTTGGTGTGGAGTGTTTACGGGTGAAAATGGGAAGCAGACATGGGAAGCACACATAAACAGTGGGAGAACACTGAGTCAATGGTACAATTGTGTAATTAAAAGCAATACCTGATATAATTCGAATAAATACTAGTAGATAATAAAGCAAACATTTGGACAGTAATGGTAGGGATGATACACACTATCTGGACTATCCATCGAAAATAAATTAATCGAATTGAAATCCAACGAAATGTATTCATTGAAAGTCATATCCATCGAAATGCACTTTCATTGAATACATTTCGTTGTATTTCTATTAGGGTTAGGGTTGGGTTACAGTTAGGGGGTGCCCTTGGGGGCTTGGGGTATTTGGGGGACAACCCCCCAATAAAGAAAATGTCACATCAAGCTGGCCAGTGGCGAAATACTTTAGAGATTTCAGGACTGGACAGCTCCATGTAACGTTTTAACAGGGAAAATAAATGCATCGAAATGCTATCTTTTACATTCAAAAGTACATATCCATCGAAAAGTGTCCATTCCCATATTCGATGGACAAGTTTCGATGGATATGTACTTTCAAATGTAAAAGATAGCATTTCGATGCATTTATTTTCGTTGCATTTTCTTCAATGGTTTTCCAGTTCCATGGTTCTTTTTCGATGAAAAGACCATACACCTGAATACAAGTAACCAGCAAATATGTAGAATGCTTTGTAGGGCAGTGAACAAGCAGAAAAAAAACTGGGTACACACTGCCCTCCATAACCTCTATCCCCTGTGCTAATATCCCTGGGTAGCCCCCCTCTGAATATCCATCCAACTGAATCCTTGTCCCATACTTGTTGTGCAGGGCTCTGTTACTTCCCGGCTATGTTTCCGAAATGAAATGTTTATTTTGCAAATACCATGCTGATAACATAATAACAGTAATAAGAGGCATATGAGCTCAGCTTCAGATAATACACATAGATTGTCTTATATTAGAACATCAATATCAGGCCAGTTTGGTCAACAGTGAATCAAGGAAAAAGAAGGAAGGAGAACAAAGAAAAAAAAAGTAAAGAACAAAAAGGGAGGGACACATCCGGGGACACTGGACACACAGCTGTGTTTGAGTTTTATACATCCCATTACACACATACTCACACTGGCTTCTGTGTTGATCCAGTCTCTTTTAACCACCTCTTAAAAACTCCCTTGTCAAACCCCTCACTTTGCATACGATTGAGGTGTATTTCTTTGTTGCTATGCATTGTTTTGAGGGGTTTCATTCTGTTGAAGTGTATGAAACTATACAGGGCTGCTGGGAAAGCTACACCCACCCCTTAGCAAGCAAGGGGCTGGCCGCGCTTCCATTGGGCCCGTTCAGTCTGTAATCAAGAGTCTCTTCCGGGGTTGTGGTTTGTCTTCCTGCTATTGAAGGAACAGGAGTTGCCTTTCTTTCTTCTCTAGAAGTGGCAGCAGCTGTTGTTGAGCGGCCTTGGTGAGAGCACTTAAAGGCATACCTCTAAATAGAATTTGCTTCTTCAGAACCACAGCAAGCAGCTGAAATCCTGAGCCGCCTGTTTCCACTGCTGGCGAAGGAACATAGAAATCCATTGCATTCCAGTTCAGCTATAGCCAGGGACATCATTTCACCAAAATGCCATGGGTAGCGGAAGTGACATCACACGACCCCTGACCACCTGATGACATCAGAGGAAGCGATGTCAAACGACCTTCAGATTTTTCAGATGTGTCTAGCACCCGTATTTCCAGATGCTCTAATTTAAGCCAGATATGAGAACCGAGGCACAGAGGGAGTCATGATTTGTCCACGATTAGACATTTGGGGAATGTCATTATCCAGATTCGACATGAGGTCTATATGTAAAATATGCATAATGCAGTATTTGTAACAGGGTAACCGAAATTACTAACACAGGCTCGGGAGGAGCTCAGCGGCAACGTGTTCGCCTTGGAAGCAAGACGACACAGAGCAACACAGGTTCGATCCCTGGCTCCGCGCTTAGAAACCTCTGGGTATTAAGCGTGTTATAAATAACCTATCATATTAGAGATCAATGGACACAGAAGTACATGTTATCTGTGTTGTTGCTGTGTTAAACAAGCCAAAAAACAGCACTTATGTGGGAGGTGTGCGCAGCTGTTTACCCAAGGGGAAAAATGCTGCTCGAGCAAGGCCTGAAAATTGAATCACTGACCAGGATTTAGTATCAAGAATATTCCCTGGTTATAAATGTATCTATGAGCCAGCTGCTACTACAATAGAAGAGACCTATCACATTGGTCTGCATGCACACAGGGGAGTGCACCTGGTAATGTTAGCTTTGCTGTAGTATACTAAGACCCTCCATAGTGTTTATTATCTAAGCGTAATTCTGGGTGCCATAGGACTTTAAAAAAACACCATTTCATGTAATATCATCGCTGCACACATAAATCCATGGCACCACAGTTATTTTAAATTGAAAACACCCACAAGTTGCTTCTCACCCGGGGACTCACTGGCAGACTTCAAGGCACGCACTGCACACTACCCCTTTGTCAGACCCAGAGGTGCCCAGTGGCGCAGCTCCCCTGCGAGCCATGCTATGTCCCCACCTCACAAGCTTCTTAACAAAGCGCAGGGCCTGGCACACCCCGGGCCAGTCTGGACCACCATGTGTGCGCAATGTCCATGATGATTATGCCGCTGCAGGGGCATGCACTACTGCATGTGAAAGATGTAAATATGTTTTTCAATCAAAGCTTAAATGTTTAACGTAAAATAGAAAGATTGGGTCCGAGCCTGGTCCACAAATTTACCATCCACCAGTGGTGGCTGGTCAGTTGTTTTTTTGGATGGTGTAAATATTTGCCACACATATGTGATTGCGACCGAGCATAGCGAGGGAGACCGAACAAATACAAGTTTGTTTGAGTTAGGGTGTGGGATTCTTCTTCCTCCCCAGAGAAAATGTTTTGAATAACGGGTTAAAATGGTGCATTGCACAGCACACTTTCTGTGAAAATGTGGATAAAAGGCCAACAATCGGTTTTGTAGGGTGAAGGGGAAATCAGGAAAAAGTACAATAGATGCAAGTCACCAAAAGGGCACAGGGCATTTCCCAATGCATTATCATGCTGGTCCCTGCAGTATATGCCAGTATAAAAACATTTGTATGCTGGCTGTTGAACTGGATAACCCAGCCCTTTAAGATGAGTACCAATTACCCTGGAGATGGATGGGGATGCCGATTTTATTCATACATCAATAAAAGAGACGACTCAGGTAACTGGCAAATAGAAGACTGTTTTAAAATCAATTATCTAAAACAGGGAGCATAACGAACATCAACGCAATTGCTCGATCCTCTTACTCAAACATTCTTAGTAAAAACTGAAAACTTATACACAAAACCCGTCATCAATGACGTTAACCTATGTATGCACTAACGTCATCCTACCTGGCAAACTACAAAAACCTATGAGTATGGGTGATTGGCTCTGAGTGAACATATAAGTATGCAATCCATACTAGTATGGGATAGTGAGTGAAGGTAATAGGCTACTTATCATCAGGTGGGGCAACTAAGCCCTCCCCCAAAAATGACCACTATGAACATCACTAAATACAAAATGTCCCATTGGTTACACAACTATAGGACCCCTAGATACGCAGTCCCTGAAAATTGGTTGGCACTCTAACCTCTGTCAGTACTTTTCCATCTACGTCTAGTAGCATGCAGGCTGACCATCCAGGTGCTTGTGAGCTCGCCTTAACTATTGCTTCCCACCAAATAGCATATCAATCCATCATCACCTCAGTGGTCTACTGTCAATTAGGTAGTACTGAATGAGATCTCCAGGACTCAGCGCCATTAAGTATGTATATACTTTGTTTTAATGGTCAATCAATCAGAAAATGCCCTCTTCATGTTGATTACACGTGTTTCAGCTCCCCTGAGCCTTTGTCAAATCAGGGCCAAAAATATTAAGACAAATCCATATGACTGTTGTCAGGTAAGTAATAACAGGGTAGGATCCCTAAGACCAATAATCCTTCGGTTCAGGATCGCACGCGTCGGCTGAACCATACTGTCATTTAGGCTTTGAAGCTCGGCCTTGAGTTTGTTCTTAGATCTGAGAAATTCAGCTATGTACTCGTGCGTAGGTGTGACCATCTCGTTTGTCCAACTTCATTCTTCCACGTAACTAGAGACCATGGAATCAAACATTTTGGTGCATTTAATACTATTTTCTAATGACCCTCCGACGTCTTCCTTGTATTGTTCATGCCTTCTGAACAGGAGTTCTGTTCTTTCACACGATTTGTATCCAATGTCAGTTCACTCCAGTTTGATAAGACCATGGCTTCTTGGCTCATCCAACTCTGTTTGCTGAGATTGACTTGGTAATTCAATTTGCTTTTTAACTGTGACACACTAGAAATGAGGCCTTCTTGCTAATGTCCAGCACTGCTGTAATGCATAGTGGATTCATCCACCCTTTACTTGTCCACATGCACATATAGATATATTGGCACTTGCCACAATCTATACACTAGAAAGCTAGCCTCAAGATGACTTTGCTGCTTGTGTTTCCTTTGCATCTGTACATGTATAAAATGACTTAATGTCTTCATCTGTTTCTGTGGCATAATCCTCTTCACCTTGATCCCAACATGTCACTTATCATTGGTACTTTCTTGATGCCTTATAGAACATCCATGGCTTATAACATCATAGAACTATGGATGGACACTAAATGGATGTGCCTGAATGTCAAGAAAACTGAGCTCATGGTATTTGGATCCCATCAAGCCAGAGCCAAAATTTCTCCCGCTTATAGTTAATTCCTGATAGAATACACACGAATACAGGTTCTGAGTAAAGTCAAAACCCTGGAATGATGCTGGAAGCATCATTGGGGTCCGAAGCCCAAGCCCAATACATAAAAAACATATGCATACTACCTCAGCCTACTAAAAGCCATCAGGCCCTATCTGTCGGAGGGAAACTGTGCCATCATGGCTAGAATGTTGTGTCTCATTTTCTGCCAAACTGTGTTTGTCCTCTGTGTCTATTTTTATGCCCCCCGAGGCTTGCGAGATACGACGCAATATAATAAATAAATAAATAAAATATCTGCATTCTCCGGTCTTTGCATCTCTTCTATGTACGTCAGTTCAGCTTTGTGTGATGTCACCATTCGTCCTGACCGTTCATTTGCACGGTTTCTTCAGGGATTTCATTCAAATGGCCATCATATTTTCTCATATGCAGGTTTGGCTTTCTCACTGGGTACCTTGCCTCCCAGATCTTCATAGTTATTGGTACTTTCACTGGTACTGGACAGAGTCCATACTCTGCCCTTTGTTTTTTCAACTGTTCCCTGTATGTCACATACTCTGGTTCCCAACATACAGGCAATATGGGCGAGGTTGTTGCGGTGAGGGGCTCCTTCACTGCACTGTGCCCATACATTTCCATGCTTGCTACACCAACATATGCTAGTATTTCCATATAAGACCATACTCATGTTCGCTTTAAGATGTTTTTTATAGTATCATTACTGGCACTGGGCACAAAACTGTCTCTGCCAATATATGCTAGCACTCCGATGTAAGAATTAGTGGAAAAGTCTTGGATACCTCGCAATGTTTGAGAAATATAAATATATAGATTATAAAGACCTCTCGAGGTCGAAACACATGTCGGCTGACCACCATGAAGACTATCAGTCTATATTGTAATAAAATCTCACTGTAACAACCGCACTCAGTGTGGGAATCTATATATTTATATTTCTCAAACTCAAACATTGTGAGGTATCCAGGACTTTTCCACTAAACCTCACAAGGGGTGTGGGCTTCACCTCCAACAACCTGTGACCTTGCACACATTTCTTAGGACTTTCAAGACTAACACCAAAAGTGGAGCTTAGCACAGGAGTGTTCACAACTACGGCCCACCTTATCTCCTTCTCCTATGTAAGAAAATACTCATGTTGGTTTGGCCATAAAAAAGACATGTCACAATATGAAAACCTGTCCAAACTGGTTTGAATGTAAGCCAGTCTAGACCCATAAGAACAGTTATAATGCTTGATTCATCATAGATGCTCAGTTAATAAAATAATCATGCTACAGTAAAACATATACAGGCTGCTACACCAAAACATCAGTGTAGCGAGGTAACACTACTAATCATGCTTCCTTTTTTAAAGATGTAGAGTAATACATGTCATGCCACAGTAAGCAACGGCTAGACTGACTGCACCAAAATGCCAGTCTAGCCAGGGAATGACAGACAGGAGGTTGGCTCTGCCCGAATATACCAGTAAAACATTCAAAGTCAATAAAAGGAGGTGGCAAAAATCCAGTGATCCCCAGTCTCCCAGGGCCTTACACTCACATGCACACATGCATCCCTTTCACCCACCGGTCACTCACCCATACATCCCCTCTTACATTCATTCACACCACACAGGCACACCCCAAACTCCACCCAGAACATTCAAAAACACACCATCACATTCATACTCATTCACCCACCAGTCACTCATCCATCGTTTCTTACCTCCATCCATTGCATTCTCTACACAGGCACACACCCACCCACCCAGAACATTGAAAATACACATCACATCACTTCTCACTCACCCACCATTCACATACATAGATCTGACACAGACTTCACACATGTAAAATACACCTCATATTAGAAAACAAAAGGCTTCTTACCTTTTTCTTGCAGCTTTGGTCGCTCCTTCCAGGCCCCCGCTGCTCCTCTGTGCTGCTCACAAAAATCAACAAGGAAGCTGCGAGAGCTTCCTGGTTCCTGTATGTGAGCTCCAAGGAAGCCTAGGGAGAAGAGGTTGGAGCGGAACATAGCACGTGCCATGTGCCACGTGGCACGGTCAGCTCCAACCCCTACTGATTGCCTCCCCAGCCCTGCCTTCAACCTGATGGGTGAGGACTGGGCCGGGCACCCACTAGACCTAGTGTGGTGCCCCTGCCCCGTGCTGTAGGGGGGGGGGGGGGGGCAATACACCAGGAGCTCCTGTTTTAAAAAAAAATGTGCATTTATTCACACAGGACTTTTTACATTTTTAACAAAATCTAGTTACAAATTTTCAATTCATATTATTAATTCATGCAAACCATAAAAAAAAGAAAAATGATCATATTAAAATTAACACATTACTAAAACAAATCAAAAGAAAGTGTTAGGGTACAAACAAAACACAACAACAAGAATGTTTTCAATGATGACATCACTAGAATTCTATGCAGGCCTTTACAATTCCTTATTTGATGAATTATAATGATAGTGTTATGAAATTCATTTCATTCAAAAGTTTCAATAGAGCAATGGATAGTGAGATCTCCTTTCCTGCCGATACCCTATACCAAAAGTCTTGAGTTGAGATCCAAGCAGCATCAGGCACAAGAGCCGCTATAAGCATTAAAGTAGATGAACAAGATGTACATGGTGCATATCTTGAGGGTATCCTTCTCCGCATAGATTACATTCCCCACAATTGGTTCTAATTTGTTCCAGATTCTCGCCAGAGGTCCTTCGAACCTCGAGGTATGTGCACCTCTTGCCACCCACGCGCACATATACGCCCGGGATCTATTGCTGCACGTTGACAGCAGCTTTTACTCACGGAAGGGGCATGTTTTTAGAACTAATTTCCCCCCCTTTGCCGCCCACACACCTACGCTACCGGGATTTATTGCTGCATGCACACAACAGCTTTCCGTTGCTTTCTAAACTAGTTCCCCACAATTGCTTTCCACTCTAGCTGCACCGCGCCCAGACGGATTTCCACCTAGGAGCGTGGACCTTTTTCCATTCTTTCTGAGTCCTGCCTACTATGAAATCCTTCCATCTTAGAGGCGACGAAGCCATGAGCCTCACGCAACCACAAACAGTTACAAGCAACTTTTCTCAACAAATACAGGTACTCTTGAAATCACATACTCCATGTACGGGATCCATTTCAAATACGACTGCATAGGTCATTTTGTATTTTCACTTTTACTTCCAGGCATTCTATATTGATCATGGATGCCAGGTATTAATGGTCTCACCAAACCACATTACTTACAGACACCGACTGCAAGTGGAGCGATCTGTCCAGTACTATGTATTTAGGCTTGGACGCTTTTGAGGTGAGATACCACCCTCCCTTTTGCTTTTCCATGCCCCCCTTTTTAGAACAAATAATACAGTTATTACAAACATGGGGGTACTACGCAGGTCATGCAACCTGGAATCCATGCGGATTAGACAGAAGGGGGACCTGTAGCTAAGATTTTCTTTCCCCTGGTGATATTTCTTCCCTGTAGACAGAATATCACGTTCAGTGGGAACTAACATATAGTTTTCAGTTGTCTAAGTAATGATTATGCAGATAGATAAATATATTTTTTACTTAAATAGTTCTACATTCCCTACACGTGTAAGACTTCACTCTATGTAAGTGGTCACCTGTACCCGCTTTCAACACTTTCTTATGATTCCTCCCTTTCTCTCCCTTTTCCTTCTGTAATCACAGGGTCCTGTAACCTACTGCCCTGACGAAGGAGGATCTTTTTCTCCGAGAAAATCAAACTCAGAGACTCACACCGCCGAAACGCATAGTTATGAGAGAGGATTGAAAATCTTCTACAGACCAACCGCAAGTTTGGACCACGAATCACAACAGGTCCAACAACCGAAGGAACTTCCTTTGTTTTTCGTCTGGTTCCCCCCCTTTTGCGTTGGCAGATCCGATCCCAGATTAAGAATCATTTTGACTCTGGAACACTAAGGAGGATCCATTTCCTTCCTTCATCTTAAACCAATCTTTTTGACCCTAAAACAGTGTCTGGGTTTAAGACAGCTCTCCCATTGAAAAGGAAGCGAAAGGATTTCACGTACATATACCACAGGCTATGTGTGTTTTTTGCAAGTAACGGCCAACTGAAGCCGGTGACCTCACTGTGTCTTGTGTTAATTATGTTTAAAATATCTTGTATGATTATGCTCTTTTTTCAATTAATGACTTTGTCACTTACTTTTTTTAATTTTATTAATATTTTTTGTTCAAAGTAGACATTTCCATATACATGATCTCTGAAAGTAATGTAAATATTGATGTGCCCTTATGAGTCGGGCTTCGCCTGTCACTTATATTTGTTTTTTCTTTGATTGTCACATTGAATGCTCTTATATCATATGTTGTCCTAACTAAGATGTTATATATTTTTTCACATTTACGGATGATATGGTGTCTTTTTTTGTGAGGAAATGCTAATTTTATCTTTTTGAAAACAGGTTGGACTAGGAAACTTTGTGTGAATTATTTAACCTAGTAACCAATCCTCTACGTAGCAGTCCCCCTCTTTCTGTTTGGATATACCAGATTCGATCAGTCTCATTGATTTTTGTCAGACCTAACCGAAACCATAATAACTCATTGTGCCACAAGGAATTTGGGAAAACGTCTGATATGTAGAAACAAATATGAACTTGATTTTTCACATAATGGAACGTTTTTGGTAATTTTTTCAAAACGTATTTTATTGCGGGCTTTCATGTCATGTGATCTCCAAAATACAACTTCAACACATTCACAGTAGTGCAAGTGCTCTTGTTTTAATCCAATATGAACGCGTAAGTGCTTGTTTGAGTTTCTCCGGATTTTCTATGAGAGTCTGGGATGTGCATTCACACTGTGCGAGAATGTTTTGAACATCATCGTGTGTATTTGTGAGCAAACTATATTTCTGGATGTTTGTGTATTCATGTATGTCTTTGTCAACAATCGATCAGGTGGAATAAGAATCAATCTGGGGAGAATTAGTACTTTCCAATAATAATGCTATTGTAAAGAACGTAAACCAAGTTCATATCTTAATCTAGTAATCAGTAGAGATTGTGGGATTAATAATGTCTTTTCCATAATCGGCCTTCTAATCGATCCCAATTAATGTTGCGCTAGTGGGGAGTACATTTCATTTCATATAAAAGTGCCGGGATTATTTTTCCTTTGTATAATTTTATGGGAGGTATTAAGGAAAATCGACAATATTTACACAGGAGCTTTTTTAATGGGCACATGTATTGATGTGTTTTCCTTTCTAACTCATGGGTTAAATCTTGAAGCGATGGATTGGATCTGAGATTGATTCCTAAGTATTTTACTTTTTTAACTATCGGGATTGCTTGCTGAGCTATGCACCATTGGGGTTTGTGAGACCTATGACTTGGTTTCCCAAAAATAATAATATTTGACTTTGTGGGATTGATTTTTAGGTCAGTAGTCATAGCATATGCTTCTATGGCTGGGAGTAAATGTTTTAGCCCTAGAGGAGTGCTATCTATTAGGGCTGTGTCGTCAGCATAGGCAAGAAGATGGATTTTGCAATTTCCGATAGAGGGGGACTCGAAGGTATGGTTTTGTAGAAAGGGAACTGGGTCTGCGAGATACAAATCAAACAGTAGGGCCACTAGAAGATACCCTTGCCTTACACCGTTGTCAGTGGGGATGTTTGAAGAAATGTCTCCTTGTAAATTCAATCTGACTCTAATGATGTCCTGTTTATTTATTCATTAAAATTGTTTAAGTTGGGGTCGCAAGGAAGTCCTCATGGGTTGCACCTATGGCCCCCATAGGTCGCAACTGTGACTTCTGGAGGCCCCCAAATGACATGCCTGGAGATAGTGCCAAGCATAACACGAACAGTGAAAGTAGAATTGAGGATGATGTTTCTGTAGCCCAATTCAAAGTAAAATGTGCTCTTCTTTTAAAAATAAGCATGATATTTCTTAGTGATTTTTTTCATTTTGTCAAAATGAACACCAGATACATACAAGCATTGGTAGAACCAACAGTTATGGGTTGGTAGAGGGAACTGCTTTGGTCCCTCAATCCTCATCTGCCTGGGATTCAAGATCCCAGGCAGAGAAAACTGTGAGGTGTCCCATGTGGTGATGGCTGACTATGGTCATACATATCTGTAGATGGTTACCCATGTTTCCTGATGGTCGGCAAAGGTAGGCAACAAAGGACCATAATTGAAGATGGACGGCAATACTTGTCATGTTCGGAGATGGCTGACTTTGGTTGATGATGTTTGGCAATGGTGTCTCATAGCCGGCAATGGTTCAAAATGTTAGGAAATGATTGGCGATGGTCAATAATGGTTGCTGATGGTCATCAATGCTTGGCGATGGGTTTGGCGATGGTCAACCATGGTTGGTAAAGTCTGCCAATATTCCAGGATGACCGACTATGATTGGTGATGATCAGTAATGGTCAAAGATATTTGGTGATGGTGGACTGAGGTTGATGATGGCATCTGATAGAGTTCATGCCACCTCCCTGACCTTAAAAAAGCAGGACAATATGAATAAAAACTGATGCTTACCCTAACATTGCTGCTTACCAAGCCACAAGGCAGAGAAACCAAGCACCAAACAGGATGTATATCTGCCTTAAGATATGCCACCATCATCACTAAAGATATATAGAATTAATAGTGGTTTACATTTAGGTGATTCGGAATTGCAACCATTGTTCACCATCCCCAGCTAAAGTGCTACCTACATAATTAAAACTAAAAATCAATTTAAAATGCATGGCATTCATATACATGTCATAGAAGGAGTGGGTTTCAGCCGTGTAAAACTAATTCTGGAAAAGAAATAACAAGTAGCATGTGTTTTGTTTATAAGCAATCAGTATATTTACATATTTACATCAGGTCAGCAAAACCAAATCAGGAAGAAACAACAAAAGGGGTAGACCAGCGGGAAGGAATGGAACAATATGAGGAAGACCAGAAGAGGATGGAGAGATAAGAGGGAGTCAAAGAGACCAATCGACAGGGCATCAGATGCTCTCTGGAAGAAAGATGAGAAATTGACTGAAGAAATGCAAATTGTTAATCTTTCAAAACAGAACACAAAGTGTTATCAAAGGAGCTCTTCTTTTGCCCTTTCTCTAAATTTAACTATCCTCAATAACATATTGATCTACATTGCTTCAGATGCAAAGTTAGGCTGGCCAAATATTATGAAAGCACATAGATCTATTTGAAGATTTTGTGACTGGAGATCTGAAAGTCCTTGCGTTCAAATCAAGCTGTAAAACACAATATAACCTTACTTACAGCCAATGGAAATCAATGGTGGACCTAAGGGGAGACCATGCCATCATCATTAAACCATTGGATAAGAGGGTAATGTGGTATTTTTAAATGCTATTGAGTACATTGCAGAGGCTACAAGGCAACTGACCAACTCCACATGCTACAAGACTCTAGCCATGAACCCCTACCCAGCATACAGGATGGAGTATGATAGAAAATCTCAAAGATGGAATGATCAAGGCCTACCGAAGTGGGATGAAAGAAGTTATTGAACAAAAGATTTCCCCATTACACCAATTATATATTTTGGCCCTAAAATAAATGAGGAAAAGAATGAAACCCCCAGGGAGACCCATAGTTTATTCAATCGACTCCCTCTTGGAAAATACCTACACGTTTATAGATCCTCTTTCCCTTCGTAGAGACTTTACCACCATATGTGAGGACACAACAGATTTTGCAAACAAAATTGATAGCATTCCTTGGCATGAGGATTATGTGCTGATTACCCTGCATGGGGTTGTGTCCTATACCAGCATCACAGAGGAACAGGGAATTACTGCAGTTAAGCGCTTCCTGTCCATGAGATCACTCAGCTATTGAGAACATTCAAGAATGATAATAGAGATGCTCACCTTTTGCCTAAACCACGTTTCTTTTATGTTCAACTGACAATTTTAGAACCAACTATGTGGAACAGCAATGGGCACTCCTGTAGCTCCCACATATGCAAATCTTTTTATGGAGGCATGGGAAGAGGGTATATTTGATTAAGAAGATCTCTCATCATATACAGATAAAGTGAGTTCATGGAGCAGGTATATAGATGACCTTTTTATCCTGTGGGGTTGCACAACCAAAGAATGGCTTGACTGTTATGCCCATATGATTTACTAAACAACACAGTACAAATGAAATCATATATGTGGACATTAAGGTAAAAATTATTGTTGGAAGTATAACCACCAAACTATATCGGAAATAAACTAGCACAAATTTAGTGCAGCCCCAGGTAGCCTCAATCAAAGCATCTCATATGGAGAATTTTTAAGGATCAAACACAATTGTAGTGAAGATGATACCAATGTGAAAAATGCCAAAATTGCTGCAGCCAGGTTTGGCAAGAGAGGCAAACTCGAGAAATGATCTTATGACAAATGCCACACAAAAAACCTGGGCAAGCTAACTCACAACAGGAACACATAAGAGACAATTGGAGAGGGATACTGCAAGTAACATCAGATGTATAGCTGCTTTTAATGAAGGTGTAAGTAATGTCAAAAAACAATTAGAAAAACACCAGCACTTGCCAGTAAGAGATGGACATAACAATGACACATTGAAGATCATGCCAATATTACCTTTAGAAAAGCCACCTTGGCACAAACAAGATTATCTCCTAGTGTCTTTCAATCTACAGATCCCATAGAGAGTAGAAACTGGATCATGCCAAAATCAAAAGGTTTCTTTAAATGTGTGGGGTCAGTATACAAAGTTACACTCATCCACGGACTGGTTGAATGATAAAAATCAGAAAATGGATAATGTGTACCACCAAATATATTATTTATGTGATCACATGTGACTGTAAACTCTGGTTTATAGGGAGTACAAAATTGGAGGTGAAGATGAGGATACTACAGCGCACATGAACAATAAAGAATAGAGACACAACATATTCCATAGCAAAGCACTTCGAAGAGAGAAACACCACAAGGATATTCCATTACTCAGATACTTCACAATAGACACAGTGATTAACAACATAAGAGGTGGTGACCATGGAAAATGCCTCAGATAGAGGCAAGATACATAATAGATTATGATACAAAGACCCCGAATGGCCATAACAAAAATTGTATGAAAGTGTCAGTGAATAACTCCCTGAGCAAAGATTGTTCTAACCTTTTGTACTCCTCATGGGTCCCAGGCACAGCACAGGGAGAGCGCCACTAGGCACACCAACAGGACCCAGGGTTGATCGTGGAAACAGCAGGAGGAGTCACACCAGAATCAATGAGGCCAATGTACGCACCTGGGTATTGGCCATTAAGGCAGCGGCCAGCGAGGGGCTGCATCCGTCACCAGAGCGGGAGAGTGGTTCATTACGTTTGTGCTGGAGGCCATGTTGTAAAGTCCTACTGCATGTGGTAGTAGCGGCACGGGAGGCAGCAGTCGGAGGCCATCCAGAGAACGCCGGTCGGGCCAGTGGCAGAGCGTACCTCTGAGCCAGCACCTCCCGAGAGCATCCCGATGGCCTCACTCGTATCACTCAATATTGGACAGTGAGCCTCTTCAGCACGCTCCCTTTATTCAGCTCTCATCTCCAGGTGGTTGAATAGCCTGCGGGACGTTCCTCCCCCCGTGTGCCCACAGGATCTCGTCCGCGATAGTGCCAATGCAGGAAATCAGGCGGGGGCCGCTCCAACACCGCCCATGGTCTCCAGAGTCAGTGGTCTCAACTGGCACAAGGACGTGTGACCCCCAGGCCCATGGGCAAGTCAGGCAAGAATTTTGCTTGAAGACTCGACTGTGGCGCACAATGTACTCAGGTCGGGCCTCCTTGTTGGCTACGCAGTTCGCTCCACCAGCATGGCGCCCCCACAGCACATCCCTTTCTGCCAGTCCCTTACTAGGCTTCCCGGGCACCGATTTCAGGCATGACTAGTCCTTGGGTTCTGCCATTTGAATCTAGCTTTTGTTTTGACAGTCGTGGAGGAAAAACGAGTATATTTTAAAAGGATACAGCGGATCGTGGTGGAGCAACGGCAGGTTACACCTCCATTCGCTCACTGCATAACAGCGCCCGCCAATACATCTTTAAATTTTAGATATAAACAAATAATGTAATTTTTACAGAGCTCAGTGAAATAATAATTTCTTATTTTCTTATAGCACATACTTCACATGAAGAAACAACACCCCAATTTAATTATAGAGAATTCCAAGAATCACAAAGACATTTTCTGTCCCCAACTGTACATAATGAAATCATGATTTCGTCTGCAAAATTGGGTGAACTTAGTAATTATTTTAAGGAACTTTTAAATTATGTATAAAATCATGTAATTAGAAATGTTGATTACCAATGTCCTTCTTGTACCTGTCCCTCTTACCCCCAGCAATCACCCCCATCAAATGCTCTAAAATATAAATGAAAGACACTTTGATGAAACTTCTCTCCCTCCCTCCCCTGATGATCATTGTATAGAAATTCAAAATCCTCCCATTGAAGGACCATATGACTGTCCGAAGTGCCCGTTTACTAAATGGGGTGTCCGCGGACATGTCCTTTCTCGCATGACACACCTTTAGTTAGTCTGTGAACAGAGCACCAATTTGTGGACACCCATGCGCCCGATGTTTCCCACCCCAGGAGTGTCTGCGTACAGCCACCGTCACCGTGGATGTCCACAGACATCATCATGTGATCGCACCCGTGCAGCTTCCATCACCGCGAACAGTTTAAAACTGTATTTTTGGCCAGTCTTGGATGTTTCAAGTTGTAGGGTTACCCTTCCAGAGCTCATCGAGCCATCCGTAGTTGATCTGGCAACTTTTTATAACTTTCCAAGGCCTATTTATCACTCAGTATTCCACAGAGAGTCACCCATTACTTTTCCTCATTCTCAATCTGGCAGACCAGGAGGGAGCACCTGTTTGTAGTTCCTGAGTTCCTGCTTAGATTTACCTGCAAAATGTCATCTCTTTTGGCCATCCCTCCTCCCCAGCCACCACCAGCAACACCACAACAACCTGGAGGGCCTGGAGAGAGAAACAGGCACAGAGATGTAGAAGAGGATGGAGAAGAAGAGCAAGTTGAGGTAGAGGAAGTGCCTACCTCCAGTGCCCGGAGTGGGTCATGGGTGTGGTGGTTTTTCATCACTCGGACAGCCAGGGTGAGATGCACTGAGTGCGGGGTCATACTCAGTCACAGAAAACCTGGGCTGAACTCCTACAGGACCAACTCCATGTGCAGCCACACCAGATCCAAAAACTCGGGTGCTCTGAGAAAGGCTGTTTGTTTCTCAGGGAGAACAGGTTGACCGCCTCTACCCCATCTTCCTTCACTGCTCCTGCCACTAAACAGGCTACTCCATACTACTCCTCTGAGGCAGAGGATCCCAGCAGCCGCCTCACAGACCACAAAGAAGTCTGTTGACCATTCCCTTTCGAGGGTCAAAGTACTATGTTTGTACTGCGACAAACCGTCCTGCAGTGGGGAGCAATTTCGAAGTGTTTTTGAGGCTGCGGTCAAGGAGCACGAGAAACACTGTGATCTACCTTAAATTTAAGGCCTGGCCAACATCTTCCCCTGTCCACCAGCCCCTGCATCTCTGTGGTTGGTGCCCTCCCCTCCCCCACATTACCTTGCCTCTCCTGTACAAGATAAAAAATTATTTAAAAAAATACAAAATCACAAAATTCAAAAAAGGGTTTCTTTAGGAGCAATCAATGACAGTTAAAAAAATAAACTAAAAAAAATCACAGGACCCTTTGCAGCCTGCAAAGCCCGCGGACAGTGCGGTAGTCTGCGGACACCTGCAAAATTCCAGGTGTGGGGTGGGGAAATGTAAATCATTTTAATTGATTTTAGTACAAAAACAGGTGGCTCTTAAAGTAACCTTTTCCTTCTCTTTCTGGTGTTTATGAATAATTGGTTTTATGCACTGAACTAACCAATGTTCTACTGAACTTAATTATTTTTTCTAACTTTCACAAAAAATGTTTCTAATTTGTTTTCTCTTTTTCCTTTTTATTTACTTCAACTACTAAAGAACACTTGAATCCATATTTTATGTGTTCACAGAAACTGCTTCAATGCATTTTGAAAGTGTTCAAGAAAAATCTGATTGCCCACATCAGTTAAATGCAATCCAACTCTTCGAAAAAATGTGTACAAAATAAAGTTTGATATTTTATTGTGAAAAGATCTCATGCCAACACCCCGCAAAAAAAAAGGACATACAACTTTGTTCACATTGCGCCTTGTTTTCTCAATTTGTGGACAAAATAAATTAGAACACATCTACATTTGTCTCTGAGATATCCAAGAAAAAAGAATTTTTGAATGTGGAAACAGTTCAATCAACTTTACAAATGCTTCCTTCATGGCAAACTGTAATGCAATTCCGGTAACATAGCCCAAACTGTTGCCTCCACAGTGAAAATCATTGATATCCGGATGCTGATATTTAACCATATTCTCACAAAACAGGAGGAATTCTGCCAACTTCATTTCTCAAACGCCATTCCATGAAACTTGAAAATTCATCTAATCCAAGATTCAAAGACAATAAATACTTCTCAGAATACACCTTAAGCCAATGGACCAAAGAATTGCCCACAATCAAGACACTCTGCTTCCTCAAAGCCATAACCATCTTCACTGCACACAACAAAGATTTCTCTTGCTACCTAGTCTTCCTGCACACCACACCCAGGAAACCTGATTGGTTGATCCCACAATGTCTGCGGACATCCACAACTGTATGTGGTCTCCGCTGTCACATTTCCATGCCAGGCATCATCAAAAGACCTGCATGGCACGTGCGGTGCACAGGACAGCCCGTTTACCCTTTTTACTTTTATTTTTCTAACACTCCCTCATTGGCTGCTTTGAAACAGTAACACATCCATCCATCCATCAATCACAACCAAAAACTTTACATGTAACCGTACTATCTCATCTAACACTTTAGATGTACACTTTAACTCTCAGAGTACATGTCTCCTGTTATGCACAGCCACCTGCATCAAAAACTACTGTAAAACTCTTCTTCAAGATTTCTATTTGCAGATTCAACAACATCTGCATCTAACAACACATACTACAGCTCTTTTACAAATGTATATATGCAGGGATCCTGTCCAGAGGCGTTGCTAGGGGGGCTAAGGGCGATATAGCCGCTGGTCTTTTGGTTGTAGCCCCGGATAGAATCTCAGGAGCTACAACCAAAAGGTTAGCTAGCCCCCAGTCCCGACAGTTTTGACATCAGCGTAGCCCCGGGTCTTTTCAAGACCTTGCAACACCCCTGATTCTGTCACTTATCTTGTAAGAAGCTTCTCAATAAGCATACTCTCTTGTTTCACCACTCTAGCAAATGCCATATATTGCAGCATTCAGCACCTGCTCACATGAAGTGGCAGTTACAATGCTGTGCGTTTTAGAAATGTTTCTTTTAGAAGCATTTTCATGAAAGTTAAAAAATGCATATGTGCATTTATAGCAGCACTGTTGGTAAATTGTTTCTAAAAGAAAGGAAAAGCAGATTGAAAAGATGTGTACAACATTTTGAAATGGCTCTTGGTGTGTGCAAGTTTAATATGTTGCACTAAATGCATACTGGCAAACATTACCCATTCAAATCTATAGGTGCTTAACAAGTCTTAGTTTGTTTTCTTTGCATTCTGTGACTTGTAATAGCACTTCTACCATTACACAACTCAGACTACAAGTCCCAGAATGCAAAATAAAAAAAACAAGACTGGACTGGAAGATTTGAAAGTGTAACATTTATATAAAATGAAAAATGGAAGATACTGAGCATTTAAAAATATTTATTTTTAGGAGCATTTACAATAAAGTTAAGAAATGCATATATGCAATTACAGCAGGACTATGTGTAACTTCTTTAGAAAAGAAACAAAAAGCAGATGCAAAAGAATTGGACAAAATGTTCAAGTGCCACTTAGTGTGTGGAAGTTTATTATCTTGGCAGTACATACATACTTGTTAACATGACCCATTCCAATCTGTAGGTGCTTATCCGGTCCTAGTTATTTCTCTGCATTCTGGGACTTGTAGTCTAAATTTTCTAATGGTAAAAGTGCAACTACAACTCCCAGAATGCAAAGATATAAAACAACATTTGACAATCACCTACATATCATGGATCATGTTGGCAAGTGTGCATGTACTGCCAACAAATTAAACTTCCACACACCAAGTGCCACTTCAAAATGTTCGACAAATCTTTTCCATCAGCTTTTCTTTTACAAATAGGTTACACACAGTGCTGCTATAACTACACATATGCATTATTTACTTTTCATGAAAATGCTCCTAAAAAGAAACATTTTTAAATGATCAGCATTTTCCATTGTTGATTCCATATAAATGTCACACGTTCCAACCTCACTCATTACATCCCTTACACTTGCAACATTCTCCACCTGCTCACACATATGTGTATACCACCAAAGTATCTAAATACAACACTTCATCTTACATATAAAGTACTCTTCTTTCCCAACCACTACTATAAAACAGTTAAAGGTGAGTGAGGGTATACCCGCTCGTGGGTGCGCTCAGGCCCTAATAAGTAAGGTGTGGCCCGCTGCGTCACAAGTATGCTGAGGTTCTACCCCGGACCTCATATATTGTATAAAGGTTATCTGGTTATACTGATGATTCACGGTTGGCCAGTATGTATCACACAATCGTTTGTACACTTAGCAATTTGTCACAAGCACAATTTATTCTGATCCAGATAAGTCTTTCAGATTGCAGCCAACACGTGTTTCAACACAAGGTAATTTGCAAGGCTGTCAATTAGTGCATAGTTGTAAAAAACATATCAAAGTAAAACAATTTCAAAAGAAAATGCCATTATATACCATGTTTGTGAATTAGGGGCAGGCAGGTGAAACAGCAAGAACGAACAAACAGAAACATAAAACAGGCATATATTCGGTATTCAATCCAAAGCTTTTGTTATGGTTAACATGTTGGTGCTCAAATGGTGCTATAGGTGGCCGGTGTCAAACATTCTAAACCTCTAGTGTGGCGTGTGTGAAGCACCCAAAATCCTCTACTAGATTTGCTGACAGTGGAAATATGCTTTAGCATTCATTATTCTCATATGTGATGCTGGAGGATCATTGTGACTGCTACTATTCACTGGTATACAGTTTAATAAGTTGGTGTAACCGAGTGATAGGACCCAGTGTCTCTGCTCATATTGCCCCAGTGAGTATAAAGTAGTATTTGAGATTCACCAATTGTAGTATAAAGATAAGTCCTATTAGGCTATTATTAAGTATACGTGAGTCACGGTTTTCTTCATAGATCCATTCCGTCCCTTTCTAATGCAGAGTGTTAATTGTTCACTTACCCTATGGGTACGGATAACTTGTTGAAAGGTAGAAGTGTTATACTGTTCTCGTGAAGAGAAATCTTCTGCGGTCACTAAAAAAGTGGGTTATAGCAACGGACTAATTAAAAGTTTTCCAATGGCTCTATTATCCAGATAAAAGAAGTGAGTGCCGCCTTTCTTTTTGAATTACATTGGATGATGTTGGAGTTAGCTTATCATATAGTCCTGCAAAAAGTGGGAGTTAGGAATGGTGTGTAGTGGTAGTGCTTACTGACATTATTACTTGCTATATAGTCCCGTATTAGGCTGGTAATCATTTATAACATATGGTATTGGTTCATGTAGTTAAATTGTGTCAAATGTACTGTGAAGAATTCAGCATAAGATCGTCTTATTCTTAATTGTGGGTCTTAGAAAATTTTACAAATATGCTAGTAGGCAGACTCTACTGCTTTGTACAACAGGTTCCTCTACATCATAGCCCAAAACTACTCCTACAAAAACAATGTCACACCAGATGAGACAACTGGCAAATATTCCGTCTCAACTTGTGAAGGAAGCCTAGTGAAACTTACCAACCCATTATTAATCATATAGAGTTGTCATTTAAATCTTTGCAACATAGAGAACTTTATTACATGGTCCTACTGCAACTTTTTTTTAAAAACTTTATTTTAAAGTGAGCTACATCGGAACAGGGCCTTACAGATTCAGCAGTATGTTTCCACAAATACAACATGTTAATATTCAAAGCACATCAAACATTGTCTTACTGTTCAGGGTGTTATCGGGGGTGTGAAGTCATTTTCCGATACCATATTACATAGGTAACTTCTAAACAGAGCCCAGATATCCTTGGGGCGACATGTTGACAACACAGTTAACAAAAATTGCTCTTCACATTCGTTCACCATCGTGAGGTCTCTGAGTAAGTCTTCTTTACGGGGCGTATTAACAGATTTCCAGCACTTTAATATACAGCGTTTTGCAACTACACATGCCACATTAAACAATCGTTGAGTGGTCTCTGCCACCTTGCCAATATCTACAAATAGATATTTCAGTGGGGAGGGGGATGCAGGAATAGATGTAATATCCTCCAGGACTTCTGCAACCTCGCCCCAGAACCTTGCCACTAAGGGGCACAACCAGTAAATATGATAAGCGCCTGCATCTTTTGTATCACATTTCAGACATTTCCCCATCCAGCCCTCCACAAATTTGGTCAATTTAGCGGGGGTGTAATGTAGCTGGTTAAGTATTTTAAATTGAATTAATCTCAAGCCAGAGTTTAGGGAAACGGTTCTAGTAAGCAGACAGCATCTGAGACATTTTTCATCACTCAGTGCGGCACCCAGGTCTCGTTCCCAGGTCTCTTTCATGGTGTTGCAGGAGGTTGAGTGTGATTGAACTAAGGTGTACAGTGTCAGTCGCTGTTATAGCCCTTGTGCATTCATGTGTAGGGTGTTCTGCAGGGAATGTTGGCCATTTAGCTGAAAATGCGGCTTTCATGCAATGAAATTGAAATCGTTTGAGTTGCCCACTTCCCACTCTGTCCACAAAATCTTTCAGTTCAACGTATACAACCCCCAGAAACGTATCTTGCATTTTAAATTGTTTGGTCGGATCCCACAACTTTTGCAGGGCTTTATCGAACGTTGGGGTAATACTGGGGAAGTTCCACAACAGGATTTCTGGATCGTATGGGATCTCCAGTCCAATCCTTTTGAATATTTTAGACCATGCGAGTGCAGTGGTACTCACCGGGTCAAACTCACAGGAGTCTTTATGATTGGAACTAAAGATGACCGACCGAGCATCAGAGGTTGAAGCAGCATTTTTCTCTATAGGTATATGCGTGGCCGTATCGTCCGGGTCAAACCAATGCTTGGCAAATTGTGCCTGGGCCACTAAGTAGTACAATTCGAAGTCCGAGGCTGAGATGCCGCCGCTCAAGAATGTTTCAGCTAATTTGGTCTACTTCAGTCTTCCCACTCCATACAAACGTGGTGACTAGCGACTGAAGTTTCCTAAAGAAAGCTTTACCGGGCCAGATGGGTATGTTGCCAAAACAGTAAAGTAGCTTGGGAAGAACTATCATTTTAAGAAGAGCCACTTGGCCATACAAAGAGATAGGGAGTTTGGTCTACAGCTGTAACTTAGTGGTTAGTGTCTGTAAGAGTTCCTCGTGATTATCCATGTATAGTGTACGTTTGTCATTGGATACAACAACCCCTAAATAACAGACCCGGATGGGAGATCACTTGAACCCACACATGTCAGACAAATCCTGAGTAGCTGAAGTTAAAGGAAACAGTTCAGACTTGGAGACAATAATTTTGTACCCGTAATATTCGGCGAACACATGAATATCTACCATAATTGGCAGCAGGTTAGCTTTGGGGTCGCGGACATACAGCAAAGTGTCGTCCGCATAGAGGGAAATTAATTGTGCGGGTCCTGTCATTCTGATGCCCCTATGTATGTGGTGTTGCCGGATTAACTCTGCCATGGGTTCAATTGAAAGGGCGAACAACATGGGGGAAAAGGGACAGCCCTGCCTGGTGCCTCTGCCCAAAGAGAAGAGAGAAGAGATGGTAGGGGTGGTGAGGACTCGAGCCTCGGGTTAGTGAAGAGCAGCTGGACACATTTAAAGAAATATTTACGCAGGCCAAACCGTTCAAGCATTGAGAATAAGTGGGACCATGAAACGGAATCAAAGGCCTTCTCGGCATCTAGGGCTGCAATTGCTGTGTTGGCTTTTGGATTAATCTGGGCCATCACCACAAAGAGTCGTCGCAGGTTTAGAGTCGTGGATCAGGTGGGAATAAAGCCTGCTTGGTCTGGGTGGACCAGGGAGGACATATTTGGTAGGAGCATCATTGCGAGTATTTTGGCAAAAATGTTGGCGTCGGTGTTGATCAGGGAGAGGGGTCTATACGAGGACAGGTCATGTGCAGGGCGACAGGGTTTAAGGAGCACAGTGATCACCGCCTCAGGCATGGATGCAGGGAGTGTGCCCCGTTCCATACTTTTATTAGCATAGGGGCCAGCTTGTCGTGGTACTCCTTGTATAGCTTTGCGCCCAGGCCATCTGATCCGGGAGCCTTACCGGATGTTAATGCCTTTATAGCGGCTGTGATTTCATCTAGTGTTATGGGTAAGTCTAGTGTAGACCGGGCTTCAGGGACAAGGGTTGGGAGTTCAAGACCACGCAGGTAGTCAGTTATCTCGTCTATGGATTTGTGACTATAGGGTTTTATAAAATTCAACAAACGCTGCGTTAATGTCCACCTCCCGATTTACCACCACCCCCAATGAAGTTTGAATTCTAGCAATTGGATTTCGGTAACCCTCTGCTTTAAGCATGCTGGCTAGCAATTTCCCTGTCTTGTTGCTTTCGCCATATCTATGGGCTGGGGCAGGGGTAGCTATGTACAGGATCTCTCTATCGGCCAGTTTATTAAATTCGGCCAACGCTTTGTAGATCTCAGAAAGGGTCTCTTCATTGTGCGTAGCGCTGTACTCTGTCTCAAGCCTTGCTAGTCTAGTTTCCACCATTCCCAAATCCTTCCTGACATCCGCCAGCAGCCCAGTGGTCTTACCCATAATGAAGCCGCGTATCCACACCTTGAACGCCTCCCACAGGGTAGAGTAGGTGCTCATCGAGCCCTCGTTTAATTCAAAGAATTCCTCTATTTCCATATGGAGTGTCTCACATATATGGGGGTCTCTAAGTATGGCGGAGGGCATCCTCCAGCATCTAGCCTGTGGGGCGTCATCTCACAGGGCCAGGGTGAGGGATATTGGGAAATGGTCTGATAGGGTACGAGGGTGGATATGGCAATCAGTTATCGATCCTGACAGGGATGAACTAATAAGCCAATAATCTATACAGGATTCCGAATCGTGGACAGATGAATAATATGTGTATCGTTTCTCAAGCGGGTGGAGCGTGCGCCAAGCATCCTTCAGGAATAATTGTGCCATAATTTGTCTCAGGGTGGACGCAGCTTATGTGGGTCCCCAGGGGGTTACAGAGGATCGGTCAAGTGATACATCCAGGATTGTGCTGAAATCCCCCCCACAGTATCAAAGCATCTTCCAGTGTGTCAAGCTTGCCCAGTATTGTGTTGTAGAATTCCGGGTCATCTATGTTTGGCCCATTTGTGTTTACAATTACCGTAGTACGACCAGCTACCTCCACCCACACCAGTACAAATCTGCCGTGGACATCTATTGTGCTGGCTAAATATCGTGTTGGGTGTATAAGAGTAAGGACTTCTCTGGAATGAGCTGAGTTCTCTGTGCCATATCTAAGGGGGCCCCATCGTGAGAGAAAACTGGAACTCACATTTTTGAGTGCGTGTGTCTCCTGAAGCAGCAATATCTGCTGGCTATGTCGTGTTACATATGCAGCACCCTTCCTGGCCTTGACCAGGTTATTAAGCCCCCACACATTCCAGGAGAGTAATTTGACATTCAGTCCCCTGTCAACTTGTGTTTTAAGTGCCATTTATATGAGTATTGTTTCCAATGTACACTTCAACTGATTGGACAGCTCCTGTAATGGTGCAACTCTCTGGTTTTAAACCTTTAACAGCCCCAACAAGCCCCAGCATAGTGCCAGGAATAAACCGTCCTCCCGCTTCCTCCCGACCCCCACCCGCAACATCAACCCCAACATGATGATGAAACCCCTTCTTCAACTTATGGAACTCTCCAGAGGTGCGTATGTTGTGGCCCACAACTGCCACCGCTGGACGCAATCCGTCTGGCCTAGAAAAACAAGTATGAATCGGTGCCACCCATATACTTTCTCATCACATTGCAAGTTTTACAACTTTCATAATGCAGACAATAAAAGGATATTGTATTCTGCATGATCAATCAGCTGTGTCCCTCCTGTCCATAGACTGCTGCCGATGTCTATTTCAATCTGGTCTCTGTTCTCGTGGCAGCACTGGAATCATTGCCTCTATGTAGTCCATGGCAGCTGTAGGATGTTCAACAAAATGCGCACAGCCCCCATGGTTTATACACAGCTTTGCTGGAAAGATCAATGCATATGGGACCTGTCACAGGCGTAGTTGTTTCTTGACTTGGTCCTACGATCGTCGGATAAATTTGAATGGTGTCCCCATCATGTCGGTGGGGGCCCTTTTCCCTCGCCAAGTGGAGAGCAGTGTCTCTGTCCCTGTAGTTCAACAGTCTAGCCACAATGGTACGTGGGGGAGCCCCAGGCATGCGATGGGCTCTCTCTACCAAAAAATGGTCAGAGAAGGCATCGTCTCTAAAAAAGGATTTCAACAACCTTTCCACATGTGGCTCCATGGGACCCTTGCAGAAGGACTCCGCCACCCTCACTATGCAAATGTTGTTACGCCTGGACCTGGATTCCAAGTCTTCACACTTGCCTAGTGCAACTTTTTAAACCTTGGAGAAAAGAAGAATTATTAGGCGACATTGACTCATTTGATGCTGCATGCAAACCAAATGAAAGCAGTATAACAAATGTCAATTTCCAACAATACAAAGAAATGTTGGACAATGAACGCCAGCATGAGGAAGAAATTGAAGCTTAACTAGATAAAAACACTCCTGAGGGCAGTCAACCTTGCCTTAGAGGAAGCCGAGAACCACTCATTGTAAATGAAGCAGAAAAAGGCATGACTGAGGTACAAAATACCATGTATCAATCTAAACAATCTGAAGAAGACTTGCCAGTGCTAAAATCACAGCTAAATGATGAAAAACTCACCATTTATCTAGACGTCACTGAAGAAATTGAACATGGTTTTAAACATGAAACTAAAACCTGTAGCTGTAAAAATGATAAAGTTCTGCTCCTGTATGTAAGTAGTGAAGCTGGTTCTGGTAAAATGTTCTTAATTAAAATAATCAGCACATTTCTGCAAAACGTAACAAACAACAACCTTTCGGCTGTAACAGCCCCTACAAGTTTATCTGTCCACAACATAGGAGTTGTAACTTTGCACCAACTACTGCTCCTTCCAGGAGAACACAAACAAATTGGAATACTACAAATTATCAGCAGAAGGTGCTACTGATGTATGCAGAATTCTGAAACACTTGAAAGTGCTCTAAATAGAAGGCCGCTGATGATGGTGGCACCGTGGCCGTATTTGTTACGTTGGGTCCTTGTGGAATTCGAACATGGCTGCCAGGGTTCGCCGGGTCTGTGCAGTGAGTCTGCCCTCTCCAGCCTTTGGGAGAGCTCCTCCTGCCTGTAGTTATGTGATGCATAATGTTCCGCCGGTTCCTGTATTCCAGCGTGTTGGTACTCCTTTAATATACACTCCAAATGTTCGCTGCCTAGGAAAACGTATCTTTCTATCCTTTGCGCCTACCCATGCTTACCTGTTATCTTCGTTACAGATCTCTCGACTCTGCGGTTACACCCGCGCCTGGTTCCCGTATCTCTCACTGGTCTGACACTTCGTGCCAGTCTGCCTCTCCGACACAGAAAGGCTTCTCCGCCTTCTGTCTTTTGTTACTCTTCAAGGCATAAGGACATGGTAGGAATACTTACAGGGATTAAATCTTTCAGAAAACCCTTGACCGAAGAACTAACTCTTTTCATCCTGCAGGTAAACCACGACAGGAGTCTTTCCCTTTCTGCCGACAACTATGTAGCCGGCACAGAAGTCTTTCGCTTCGGTTACACCTGTAGCCCTGTACGTAGAATAGGGAAGGGCGGTCTTCAGAGCAGACCCAGGACTCTCTTTTTCTCACTCTTCTCTGTTTGTAGAAATCTCATCATCCTTTGGAGGAAGTTTCGGATCTTTCAAGCCTCGGCTAAAATGATTTGAGACTTGTATGAACTATTCTCAGGTGCCAACCCAGTCCCGCTCTTCTCATTCCAATCCTTTTACTTTCCACATCTATACTTACCCTTTCATTCTTTCTAACAGACGGAAGCTTCCGCTCGACCCTTGGGAGAATCCAGTCCCCTATTTCCCCAGTCCATCATTCCAAAGACAGAAGAGCTGCCACACCAATGCTCCCAAATCCAGCACAGGGTTTTTCCCCCAGAGGGTGTCCCTGGGGGTTTTGCTCCTCTCCGAGTCCTGTACTAGTCAGGCGGAGGGGCGTAAAGTTCACAGGGGGATTTTCCTGTCACCAAGGAAATACTATCTGCTAAGGTTAGTGGCAAACTGCATAACTACCATCTCAATTGTCACAGTTATCACAGTTAGCGACACCCAAAAATAACAGTTGCCATAGAACAGCAGATGCAGCAGCTTATGGCTGCCATGCAATCCTTGTCGCATGAGGTACAAAACCTTGCTCCCCAAGGCTTCACATCTTTCAACAGTTTCACAAGATTCACATCCTGTGTTCCAGTTCACAAAGATTCACACACAAGCTCTGTTGCAGGTATTTCAACTGGCTTTCCAGTGAGGGGTGACCTCAGTCTAAGTGCAGTTGTTGGACCACACGGTTCACCCATTACAGGTCACGCAACCGATACACCTAACTGGTTTCTCCTTCACCTTCGCATTGTCACGGTTCCAGCTTCACAGTGGGATTTGGTTTCCTCTTGAAACACACAACTGTGTAATATAGTTCATATGGCTCTGGCCAATGCTTGTTCTCTCAAGGTTCACAGTTTCCCTTGAAACACACACTTCTGTGATATAGTTCATATGGCTCTAGCCAAGGCCTGTTTCTCTCAAAGTTCACAGTTTCTCTTCAAAGTCTCACTTCTGTGATATAGTTTGCAAGTTTCCACATAAAACTGCTTTCTTTCAGATCTGTATTCAAACTGATTACTTTCATTCAGATCAGCATTCATAAAGTGCTAGCTTATACATGAAATGTACTTTAATTCGATCGGTATTCAATAAATGCTTGGCAATGCATGCAATGTCATTTGAATCTTTGCTTTGCTTCAGCTTTCCACTTTCTACTATTTCTGTACACAGGCCACCTCCAATATGCCCTGGTGTCTCTTTCCCACTTCACGGGACTCACAGGACTCTTCTGGCACCTTTGATTTCTCTTTGGTGAACCGTAGCACCTGCTAGAGTGAAACCTGCGCTACCTTCGCTTCCTTCAGCTCCGTCTGGCTTCTGCGATCACCACTTCTCCCAGCTTATCGCATCAAAGATCCAGTAAGCCTCATCCTGCTTGCCCGCAACTGCGAATGCCCTAGAGCTTCTCCACTGTTCTCGGCGTCCTCGCAGCCTGCTGCTTTCTTGCTGGGGCTCTCATCTGTGAACCTCCTTGCTTCACCACATATGCACTCGCTATTCCCTCTGCATGGTTTCCCAGGGAGACTTGGACTGGTTGTGTCCACAGCCATGGCCAACACTGTTCTCCCCCTTATTCCTGTAGTGCAGGTATTTAAATTCCCCACCAAGATGATTGGTTCTCTGACAACTAGACTGCACATTGTTGGTTCAATAGTTTTTTTTGTCTGCTGTAGCTTCTTCCTCGTCCCAGCACTACATTGGTGTGTGTATGAATGAATGTCAATGGGAACATAGGGATCTGATCTACAATAACCAACAGTCGTCTGAGGAATTGAGGGGACATTTTGAGAGGAAATAGCGGGATACCATGTCTCATCTAAGTGTACCTCATCTTCTGCCTCCAAGTCTCCTACACCCTCGTGAGGCCCCCGCAAATATCCACCCACCTGTTCAGGATCCGATAGCGACAGCCTTTCCCTGGCCACCTGGAGGGAGGACATGTTAGGGGAAGAGTTGAGGAGCCCTTAGATTCCTCAGAGTATCTGTGTGCCCCATGGTGCCAAACTGTATGCATCGTGGCCCTTGCATGAACATATGCCCGTATGTGTTACAGGGCCAGCGTCAGACCCGTGCAGAGGGCAGGAGTCTATCCATCGGGACACCTGCATCTGATGTAATCACACTTCTCTAATAGCATGGCTCCATGAATGTGTCTTGCTATAAGCTGTGGGAAGGTTTGGGGTTTGACGTCTAATGTAGGGCTCTGACTGTGCCTTCCCTCTCCTTGTCCTGAGATACATTGTTGATGTCTGTCGCCGTTGCAGAATATTTGTCCGTGAATATGGATTTTTCAGAGAAGTGACGGCCATTCACCTTCCGTTTGGCGGCTCCCTTTTGATCATATGCAGTGACATTAACAGGCTGATTTGCCCGCATACTGTGCTATTCATGGTGACCAACACACTCATGCTACCTCTGTGATGTGATGTGTGAGACTGATTTGCAATTAAGTGTACAGCCACCCCAGGTGCCATAGAGTAGTTTGCGTGTCAGACATGTTTGTTGCTCATGCTGCTGCTCTTGCACACCCGTGTCTACTTGCTTCTTTGCTCACATGCATACCAGTGGATATGCAGAGGTGGTAAGTGCATGTCATTTTATTGTATTGTATTGTATTGTATTGGAGAAATTATAAAGTGCAACATTCACCCAAGGGTATCTTGGTGCAAGGCAATAACCGAAGAGAATTACCAGAGACCAACCTAAAGCAGGTATGTTTTCAGGGACGGCCTAAATAACAGGTGATCACTCAAAGAAGAGAGTGGGAAAGGAAGCGTGTTCCAAAAACTGGCGGCGACAGAAAACACTCGACCACCGATGCACACAAACTTAAGCCAAGGAACCAAAACAAGACAAGCATGGGCTGAGCGCAGTGCCCGAGCCGGAATATAGGGGCCAAATATCAGCTATAGGTATTTGGCACCTATGTCATAAAAAGCATGGCACACCAGACAACGGGACTTAAAATGGATGTTCTTGACCACAGGGAGCCAGTGTAGGCGGGGGGAGGGGGTAATGGAGTAGTATGAGAGTAACGAGGATTACAATAATCCAAGGCAGAAAGGACACGAGAGGCAACCACTGGAGCTCTTAATTCAACAGATATTAAAGGAAGGACTTTACAAAGAATCTGGAGCTGAAAATGGCTTTTCTGACAGACAGCACTGATTGGCTTTTCTGCCGAAAGGGTGGCAGAGATTTTTACTCCTTGATCCTTCACAACCGGCACAGGAGTAGGAAAAGGGCTGAGTGAAGATGGCCAGAAAAGAGGAGTCCAAAGAGCTGCACCACTAGCACCTTGGTCTTGTCGCCATTCAGTTTGAGCCAATGATTGCCCATCTACTCCCCCATGCACCAGACAGGTCCTAAGTCTGGACGCAGCGTCATTTAATGAGAGGTCCAGACGCACGATGATCTGGGTATCATCGGGATAAGAATAACAGAAAAAACCATGGGAGAGGATGAGCTTGGTCAGAGACTGAATGTAGATGTTGAACAAGACCAGAGAGATGGCAGACACTTGCAGAACTGCGCAGGTAAGAGTAGCGGGGGCAGGCTAAAAGGAGGAAAAGAAAGAGTCTGAGTCTGGTCCGATAAATAGGATCTAAACCAGGATAGAACAGCACCGCAGAGGCCAGCAGGAACTCATTTTCCATGCTGCCCTGGTTTTGCAACCGTGCAAGGTTGTCTACCACAAAGACTCCCTCAGTTCTTGAACTGATCAAAAACCAGATTGAGAGAGATAAAAAAAGAAGGAACCCTCTAGAAACAAGGTAAAACAGGGAGCCAGTAGGGATTCCAAAAGCTTTAACAAAAAGGAAATTAAAGAAATAGGGTGAAAGTTGGCCGGCACAGAAGCATCCAGGGAAGGTTTCTTGAAGTGTCAAATGACCTCTGCGTAATGACAGGGATATGACCAGACCTAAATGAAAGATTAATAGCATGTGCAATCAGAGGTGCCATTAGAGGCATAGCTTCCTTCAACACAGGAAGAGGAATGGCATCAGCCGCGGAAGCAGATTGAATCTTAACAGTGGCTCTGACAATTTCCTGTTGGGAAAACACAGGAAAAGAGGACCAAAGATAAGGTGATGTAACAGTAGAGACCGCACAAGTAGACTTATCAGTCTGAAGTATGAAGCCCGGAGGAATAGATTGTAATCCAAATGCTCTCAATCTTTTTTTACAAAATATGAGGACAGAGAATCACCCAAAGATTGAGAAGGCACAATAGCCACTGAGAAAAATAAGGAAGAGTGCATACAACTCTGAACAACTCTCTGTGTTGATAAAGGGAACCTTCAAACCGGTGCGTAAAATAAGCACACTTTGCATCATGAATAGCGGAAAGCGTTAGGACGTAAAAACAACTTAGCATCGGAACCATAAGTTCCGCCATTTCCATTCAGCCTGTCTCCTTTGGAGACGAAGAGCAGGAAGATGGTCATTAAGCCAAGGCTCTGACAAGCGCGACCTAGTTTTAGCAGGTTTAAAGGGAGCAAGATGGTCAGCAGATGCTGAAGAAGCTTCAGATATACAATCCAAATCCGGTAGCGCGTACCCCTTGCAGTAAGAAACCACCTGAGCAAAAATATCCACAGTGGAGACAGAGCACCAATTATGCTGAGGAGCAAAATACATTTTTGAACTGAAGCAGAAGGGTGACAGGCGACATGCCCACAAAAAAGGTGGTATAAAGTGGTCTGTCAAAATGAGTGATAATGGAGAAAACACAGTACTGGATAACTGAGAGGCAAAAATAATGTCCATAGTGTTACCAAGTATGTGGGTAGGTCCAACCACCAAGTGGGGAGAGGAAAATCATGCATAGCAGAGATGAAACTGCTTGCAGACAAATCATATGGATCATTGGCTTATAATTAAAGTCACCCAGCACCGACAAATTGGCAAAACAGAGCTGAAGATCAGAAACTAACTCCAAAAAGGAATTTCAAAACTTAGGGTCAGAACCAGGACGACGATAAATCACAAGTGTGTGAACAAACATAGTAGAAGAGAGAGTAAAATGATCAAGAAAGTGCCTCCCCCTTAATATCATGACTGAGGGCCAATAAAATACAAGTAAACTTGGAGCTAAATATTATGGAAAACCCACCTCCAGGATGGGTAGCAGCCAATCTACACAAAGAATATTAAAACCTGCCGGCAGGAGTTGGACCACAGATGGGCCAGGTGAGTCACAGAGCCAATTCTCTGTGGCACAAGTCAATTCTGGGGAATTCTCATCCAGAAGGTCATAAGAGTGTGCAGAGTTCGTAAAAAGAAAGCAAGCAGTCAGTAGGAGACAGTTTAAAATGAGCAAAGACGGTACATAAGTCAAACAAGGCTCCTCACCCAGCAGGAAGGCAGGGGGAAATTTAATAGGGTGGGGGGGGGGCAAGTTGCAAAAGCAACCCTTGTGAAAGCCACCGGCCATGAGCCATATCAGGCCTTGACCAGAAATCCTGTCCTGACATCCCGGCCGAGCAAAGGATGAGCACAGACGAGCTTGCCTTTAGTGTACCGCCTGTGTGCGTCCGCTCCCGCGGCACATAAGTGCCCGCAATCAGGTGGGTGCGAGCCACATGAAGGCAACAAGCAGGGAAGAGAGGCTTCCAAAACAAGCATGTGGTGCGAATTAAATGCTTTTTTAAGATATGCACTATGGATTTACATAAAGAAATCTAATTCTGTAAGGACTGCTTAGTATTGCCTAAAATCATCAAGTGGATAACGAGCGCACTTAATAATAAAACAGTGGCAAGCTTAAGAGCCTCACCCATTCCATGGGTTCCATGCATGGGGTCCTGTTGCAATGCACTGCCTGATGTGTGCTGGTGCTTAATGACAGGCCCTATAACATTTGGGGTAGGGGCACAAAAATGTATTTTGGTCCTCAGCATAATTGGTGCTCTGTCTCCACTGTGGATATTTTTGCTCAGGTGGTATCTTACTGCAAGGGGTACGCGCTACCGGATTTGGATTGTATATCTGAAGCTTCTTCAGCATCTGCTGACCATCTTGCTCCCTTTAAACCTGCTAAAACTAGGTCGCGCTTGTCAGAGCCTTGGTTTAATGACCATCTTCCTGCTCTTCGTCTCCAAAGGAGACAGGCTGAATGGAAATGGCGGAACTTATGGTTCCGATGCTAAGTTGTTTTTACGTCAATTCATCTGTTCATCCCGACTGCTTCTTGGTGACAGGCTTAAGAAATCCACACTCATCTCACCTATGTGCCCCCGCTGCTCCCCTCCCGCTCCTCGTTGTGCATGACGTGTCTGCCTCCCCACTCTGTACTTGGCAGGACTACTGCATCTCGTTGTGTGTTTGGTGTAACCTCACCAGGCTGTGTTCTGTCATGTCTTCATCCAAGATCCAGGCACACAGTGTGCCATGCGGTCATTGTGTAACCTCAGGTGGTGGATGTTCTGCCAGGGGATGGTGTTGGTGTATACTCCACTTTACACACTGCATGACAAGGTGGTGGCCTATCGTGTGGCTCAGACCTAAGTTCAGGCACTAGGTCTGCATGTACAGCTTTGTGCACTATGGTGTCATACAGGAAGCAACAGGCATGTGTGATGTCACATATGACATGTGGCCTTTACAGAAGAGCAACCCCCGAGTGGTATAGTCATCTGAATCATGGATACAGGGGCCTTGGGACCACTTAATGATGCCCCTGGCGGCCATGTGTGCTGTATTGTATCTTTCCTGCTGCGTGTTGGTGGGCAGCTTGTAGGGTGTCATGAGGTAGGTCTGCAAAGTATGGCTGGCATCACCTGCATGTAGATGGGCATGAATGGCATTAGTGCGCAATGGGTGTTCGTTCGTGTTTGATGCATGCTGGTTGGGTTTGTGTGGGCCCAATGATGGTGTACACATGTTGCGTTCTACATGTGTGACTGTGTGTGGATGTGTTGATGCGCGTGTGTGTGGTGTAAGGTGGTGGGAGTTGGAGTACTTTCCTATCAGTCACATGTTCCTGTAGTGTTCCGCTTTCAACTGTGCACACATGCTGAAGACTCGGACTATGTGGCTTTTGTGGACGGATCACAGGAAAACTGGCATACACATCCATGTTCAGGCAACCGGCATCATAGACCAGTTGGCCGTGAATGGAGTGCCAGGAGTTCCGGTTCTGGTACAAGTGCACTCAGTTCTGGCTTGGTGGGGTCAAAGGGGGGGCATAGTGTGACATGGATGCATTCAATGGCACCGATGACCCTGGGGAATCAGTGCACCGAGCAAAATACAAAAGCCACCTGCCTTTGCTCATCCCATGTCGAGGGCATATGGACATGGTGTCCGCTACACAACATGATTTATGCCACAACCTGGTGGAGGGCGCATGACTGCGGGGCCTGTGAAAGGCTGCAGTGATGTCACTGATCCTCTGGAAGGATCCAGTGGCGAAGGAGTGCAGGATGACCAGGAGCTTCAAATGTGCCCCTATGGCATGTGACCGTGTGGTAGTGGGGTGCAATCACCCTCCCACAACTGCAACATGTCCATGATGACATGCGGTGGAAAGCGGTACCTTCGGCAGACCTCCATGTCAGACATGCCGAAGAGGGTGGCCGTTCTGCAGAAGACCCGCTCCTGCAATCTCCTCCTAATCGGTTGGGATGCGGCTGCGACTATGGCAATGTGCTATTGCTGGGCATAGGGTACCATGGCCAAATCGCAGGGATACATGTCCTGGGATGGGTGCGTGTGGGGCGCTGTATTCCTTTATATTGGAACATGTGGCATCATGATGTGCGTGCTGATGTGCATCAACGTTGTATAGGTTGGTTTGTTCTTGTTTGTGTGGGATGCAGTGCAGCTGTGTGGGTGGGGGATCAGGTGTGTCTTGTGTGCTACCAATGTGTGTGTAATTTTGCATGGTGGTGTTGTTCCTTATTCGGGATTGTTGTATATTGGTTGCATGTATAATGTGTCAGTATGTGTTTTTGCTGTGTTATTTGGTTTGTTATGGGCCGTGTGCTGTATTTTATGTGTGCAGTCTCGTCTCTGGTGGCGTATTACTGATTGTGGATGTTGTGTATTTTTGGGTAATTGTTTTGCAGAGATATTGATGTTTACATGTTCTTGGGGTTGTTTATGCCTATTTGTCCATGTGTTAATATCCCCGCAAAAATATCGCCATACAAAGATATCGCCATATTCTTTCGGCGATATTAAGGCATGGAACCTGCGGGGGACACCCCTGCAATCCCCCTATTGCTTTAAAAGGAGCAGGGGACACCTCTGCAACCCCTGTTCCCAAAAAAAACCTAATATTATCCCCACTAAAAATATCGCATATGGCCGCTCCCGACGACCATATATACAGCAATATTTTTGGTGGGGATATTACCTGATACCTATTCGTCTTTGAGAGACTTCCACTTTTGATGGCAGTCTGCTTTGACGTGCATTCTTTTTCGTGACTACTGCCTCTCCTTTGTCTCTTTGTTTTGGTCGTAAGTCCTTTTCATAAATTTGTGTTATTTGCCTCCATGTAAGTTGCATCTCATTTTGGCCTTAAGTTGGATTTACCTTCCTTCCAGTGTATACATTATCACTATTCGCATACAAAATACCCGAATAAAAACCCTGAGGATAGTAATTTTTGACTACTGTTCATTGTAACTATATCCAGGTCTGTGGCTCAGTGGGCTAATGCATCCGCTACATGAATCAGTGTTTGACCTTCTGATCACTGTTTCAAATCAGGTTCCCACAGACTTTCATCCCTTCCAAGTAGATAAAATGCACGCAATTGAGTTGGGTGACATTAAATATCTGTTATACAATGCCAAGCGACTTGCGGGCGAGAATGAGCTTTAAAAATACCCCTGTTATGATAATACCAATCATCTATAAGCCATTGCATCAGTACTTTTGATCAAACAATGAGAACAGTGGGTGTGGTGGCTGCCAAGTCTTCAAATACAAGCTGATCACTGATAAACTAGCCAATATGGAATGTTTCTGTAACAGAATCTCAAATTACATGAGCAGAACTGTAAACTGATGAATACATCCGCTAATGGGCCATGCAGTGGTGTCTTTCCATACCTAGGACATCACCGTTGCAAGGGGCAACCCTACTGAGAGGCACCGTTAGACTGCAACGTAATGATGATACTGCTAACAGTGGAATCTGGGGAAATTCTGTGCCAAACCAGATCTAGTACAGTCCCCAGAAAGCTGTTTGTGAGACCATACGTGCCAGCATCTCTCACTTGACCACTTTTCTTTCTTCCTCAATGAAAACGAGGAACATCGCCCCATTGGCTAACATGATTCGTTCTCACGTGGGTATGCAATACAGCGTAAGGTAGTTCCTAGGTCAGGGGTCTTTAACCTGTGCCTCTCCAGATGTTATGGACTATGACTCCCAGAATCCCTCACCATTTAGTGTGTTGGATAGGGATGATGGGAGTTGTAGTCCAAAACATCTGAGAGCCAACAGTTGCAGAACCCTGTCCTAGGTAAACACTGCTTATCCCTGGCAGTGGTTCCTGTGGCTTACTTAGACTTCCCATGTATATCTTTTACAAAATTAATACTCGTTACATTAAGTGAGGACCCTACCCATGAAATGGCAGAGGTAAGCAATGCTGACTAGTATTGCAAGCATCTAATGTGGGTTCAGTACCTCAGCATTGGTGCAGTCAGCTCCACCTTCAGGGCAGCAATCCTGACCAAAAGCCAGTCCACTGTGACTAAATCCACTCTACAGTTTACGCTCTGACACAACTCGCTAATCCAGAGACAGCTACAGATTAGGGTCTCACACAGGACATCGCAGAGCTCTTGTGGTATACACAGAGAGGCTGGCACTCATGCCACTCCGACGCATGCATCCTGCCTCCAATAACTGCACAATCACTCTCAATACCCTTACTGATCAAAGACTGGAGTGCTTCCTACTATGGAAGGCAGTCGAGTTCAAGACCATATCTAAAGACAGCTGTTATGCTGACATATTACATGTCTACCATACTCACTGAGGGAGTTTAAAGGTCACTCACAGGGAACACCAAACATGGAAGGCAAAAAAGTGTAGTTGAAGAAACATTGTAACCAGTGGTCCAAATATACAAAAAGAAGTGGTGGAACTATGTTCCCTAATAGCCTGCCCCCACTCCTCACAAACCGCATCACCACGCCCCCGCCACACACAATACAAACCACAAACATATGCTCCTCCTTATAATGTACTTGCTCAGCATTCACCATGTGGAACTGTGAGGGGTTTTACAATAGTCTCGCGAGAGCTGATATAGAGCTTGCTCCGGTGGCCTGTTTGTAATGTGGGCCACTGTCAACGCCCTTTTAATGTTTTCCATGAAGCGTTCTACACTGACGTTCGACTGAGGTCACAGCCGGGTGATCTTCCTATGGCGGAAACTCATGTACTGGGAAAACTCTCTGTAGTGGGAGCTGGTACAGGGGTGTCCATTATCCGACTTCAGCACCTTGGGGATGTCGTATGTGAAAACATTCTATCTAACACAGGGATCACAGCCGTGGCAGCCGCTGATTGTAGGATCTCAACCTCCGGAAAATAAGAGCGCTCATCGAGAGCCACCAGGATGTATTTGCCGTTTTGGAGCATTCCAAAGAAGTCAATGGCTACTTCCTCCCAGACGTGGTCTGGTAGGGGTGTCATCAGCACCGGTTCAGGGGCTGTGTGTGGTTGAAGGCTGAGCCAAACAAGGCAGGAGTTCAGCATGTTCAAAATCAGGTCGTCCATGCCAGGAAACCAGACTTTCTTCCTTAGTTGTCTCTTTGTTGACACAATCCCCCAGTGGCCCCCATGTGCAACGTCGACGGCCCGCTGGTGTAGTGGTACTGGGGTCACTATCCTGTCTTCCTTGAGCGGTTCAACGGTGTGATGGATAGCTTGTCCTTCACCTTCATGAGCGTCTTCCAGGGCTTATGGTCTACCACAGGGTTGGACTTTGCAGTGTGTTCAAGCAACTTCCACCTTCCATCACGAATGGAAGACGCACTAACTAGCACTCAGCAGTCTCCCTCACCTCGCCCATCTCGCAATCTTCGGGAAGTTACTCATGAAGCCTTTTGTACTCTAATTTCTCCCTTGCTACCCTCACTTGAGGAAAATATTCCTCTTGCAGACATTATTTCTGCTTTTAGAAAGGCTCTTGATCAGGCCTTTGATACACTAGCCCCTCTGAAACTCTCACATCAGAAAAATCCTACCTGTTCCATTCACACCTGAAGTAATCGAGGCCAGAGCACAGAAGCGAAAACTGGAATGTGCCTGGCGAAAACATCCCACATATCCTAATCACAGTGCCTATGAACAGGCTGCTACAATCTTTAAATCCTTGATTTTTAAGGCTAAAGAAACTAATCTAAATACTCGGTTCTTAGCAGCTACATTACGGCATAAGGAGCATTTTTCAATCTTACAGGAACTAAAAGGATGCACTACTACCCCCACTACACCTGTAGATAACAACTGGTGCCAACGTGTCCATGATGGTTTCACAGACAAAACACGTAAACATCACGACAACATACAAGATCAAGTAAAACTACTGGCCGCTTCTGCAGATTTTACTACAAATGTGGCTAAAGGACCTGCCCCTGATCTGGTACACTTTACATTCAAAATAGTATCAGATAAGGAAGTCCTGGAAGTGGTTAAAAAACGCAAACCCACCTCCTGCAGAGGCGATATTTGTTTCCTGCTACATTGTTTAAAGAGTTTATCTCCACGCTACTACCCTGGGTCACAAGGTTCATAAATTGCTCTTTCCAAGAGGCCTATGTACCTGAAAATATTAAGGAGGCCTGGGTTACCCCATTATTGAAGAAGGACAACCTTGATCCGGCAGAAGTCGGTAACTATCACCCTATTACCAACGTTCCCTTTATCCTTAAAATTCTGGATAAAATAGCATACACACAGTACCAAATGTTCATTGAAATCCAGGATATTTTAGCAATCCAGCAATCTGGTTTTCGTCCCAATCACGGGACGAGACGGCCTTACTCGACCTGAAGTCGCATATCGCAGGTCTTATTGAAGAGGAAAATGGAGCATTGCTTCCGCTCTGAGATCCATCCACCGCCTTTGATCTTGTGGACCATTGTCTTTTGGCGGATAGGCTATCTACTTTTGGCAGATGTATTCCCTCTGCCACAACACGGTTTAAATGCTTTCTTTGTCCAAGAAGTATGGATGATGCAAAGGACACTGCATACTCCAACAGGACTGCTATTACTTGCGGTGTACCCCAGGGGTGCTGCCAGTCACCATTGCTTTTCTATGTTTACACAAGACACTTATGTGACCTCCTGTCTACTTTGGGGATATATTTTTCAAATTACACCGACGAGACACAGATAGTTCTGAGGTTATCAGGCGTATATACCAATGATTTTGTGCACATTAACAACATATTCACAGTGATTCAAAAATGGATGCCAATTCATTCTTTAGCTCTGCACAACTCAAAGACTGAGCTTCTTATTTTGGGCACACAACAAAATCTTAAAAAGCCTGATTCTAGCTATGACAACTTTACTATTGCCCAATACATCATCCCTGTATCTAAAACAGTAAAGACTCTGGGTGTTTTTGTTATCCCCAACTATCCTTCAACTGCCAGGTCAGCTATCTTAAATCCTCATGTTGTTATTACACCCAGCTATTATGGCAAATGTGTCATTTTTTATCTGACACTCATCCAGCAATGATAGCAGCTGCTATTATTAACTGCAAACTGGACTACTCTTTACAGCCTATTAATAGGCACCTCGCAGACCAATATAAAAAAAGTCAAGTAATTCAGAATAGCGCAGTATGCGCCGTCTAAGATCTGGAGCGCAAAGCACACGTTACTGAACCCTGTAGGAGCCTACACTGTCTGCCCATCTGACATACGTTACAGTTTAAGGGCCTAGTCACACTGTTTAAATGCCTTCACGGTGACACTCCGCCTTATCTGAACACCAGTCTGAAGAAGAAGTCCACTGGACTCACTCTGCGCTGTAATGACTTTGTTCGCTTGACTCAGCCACGTATCATTTTGAATATAATTGGTGGAGCTAGCTTTAACTTTGGGCTCCTGCTCTGTGGAATGCTCTCCTCAAACATCTTGATGATACCGAGTCAACTGTTCTACTCAAGAAAAATTTGAAAATCTTTCTTTTCAATGCTGAACTCGGCTGAATGACTCAAACACTCCTACACCCAATATAAGCCATTATTCCAACACAATTTTTTTCTTTTTAGTCCTTGGTTTTTTCCTTCTGGTGTTTCCTCCTTTTGCCTTTATGTTTCTCTTTGGAGTCGCCCTGAGGCCTATGGGTTAGTGGTGCTATAGAAGAATACAGATATAGGTAGATAGGTAGGTAGATAGAGATAGATAGATAGATAGATAGATAGATAGATAGATAGATAGATAGATAGATAGATAGATAGATAGATAGATAGATAGATAGATAGATAGAATGCAGGAGGCCGAGCTCCTCTGCCATACTCTGCTGTAGTTCTGTCATGGAGATTGTCAGTGGTACTGCATGATGTACCACATAGTTGACGTAGCCATCCACCCGGTCCACGGGCGGTCTGGCGCATTCAAGGGGGTGTCTGGAAAGAAAATCTGCTGGAATGGCCTCTTTCCCAGGTTTGTGGACAATGTTGAATCGATATGCTTCTAGACATAGACCCCACCTTGCGATGCGAGGTGGAATTTGGGCTGTTAACTTGCCATAGATGGTGGCAAGTGCCGGATGATTGGTAATGATGGTGAATGGTACCATACAGGCACAGGGGGAAGTGCTCGTACGCCCACACGACGGCAAGGCTCTCCTTTTCCACTTGCTAATAACGTTGTTCAGTGTCTGTCAGACATTTGCTGGCATATGACATGATTTTCCTTTAGCCATGGTCAATGCCCACGTGTTGAGCCAGGATTGCTCTGAGGCCCACAGGCTGGCATCCACTGTCACCTCTGTGTGCAGGTTGGGGTCGAAGTATGACATGCACACAGATGCTGCAATCTCTTTCCTTATCCGGTCAAAAGCTTCTCAGTGAGGTTGGTCCCATGTGAACTTGCAGTCTTTCTTGGTAAGTGACCGGAGTGGGGAACTTGTGGAAGCAAAGTATGGGAGGTAGTGCATGCAGTAACTTGCCAACACCAGGAATGAGCTTACTTGCACAATGGTTGACAGGCGTGGAGCTTTGGGGAGGGCTTTCATTTTTTCTGGATCGGGTTCAATGCCTTTGTCTGAAAATATGCAACCAATTAATTTGAGTGTGGTTTTGTTAAACACCCATTTGACTTTCTTCAGCGTAATATTTTCTTCATTCAGTGCCTTGCATACTTTCAGCAGTGTGGCATTGTGAGCTTATTGTGACTTTCTGAATATGAGGATGTCTTTGCTGAAGTTTACGCAGAGTGGGATGTTATAGATGACTTCCAGTATCTCTTCTTGAAAGATTTTGGCCGCAGATGAAATGCTGAAATGGAGTAGTTTATAACGAAATAGGCCGAGGTGGGTAGTGAAAGTGGTGATCTATCGTGACTCCTCGCTGATCTCAAACTGGTGATAACCTTTGTTGAGGTCGAGTCTGGAAAAGACTTTGGCTCTGTTCAGCAGGTGCATCATGTCATTGATGCATGGGGATTGATGGCTTTCCTGTCGTATGGCTTGGTTGGGATGCGCATGTCAACACAGAGTATTATTTACCGCTCTGGGCCTTTCTTGAGTACTGGCACAGCTGGCGAAATCAATGGGATGGGCCCGATAGTAGGCTCAATGATGTTGGCATCAACGAGTGACTGCAGTTCTTTCTCCACTGGATGTTGAAGGGTATGTCCCTGTACTGTTGTGCGGTCGGCTTTATGGAGGGTTTTATGTGAAGGACAATTTCCTCCCTTTCAGATTGCTGATACCTTGAAACAATGCTGGAAAAGCTGCCTCATTTTGGTCGCTGGAGATATGTATTTATTGGTCATTAGGTTATAGAGGACATGTATTAGTCCCATTTGTATTGCTGATCGGAAGCTGAGGATGCAACCACAGGCAGTAGTGGTGTCAATGACATGGATGATGATGCGATCTTGCTTCCCTTTGTGTGTGCAGGTGACTATGAAAGCTCTGATGTAGTGTAGTGGTTGTTTTGCGCCATACACGTATATGTCCACTTGAGTCCTCTTGAGGTGTTGTGGCTGTGCTAGCCTTTGAAATTAACCTTCGGGCATTACCTTAATGGTCGCACCAGAGTCTATTAGGAAGTGAAACACTTTTCCTCTCACTGTGAGTGGTGGAATTGGGCTATGCTCCACTGCGTTGGGGTTGCCTAGAGCAAAGAAGTACCCACTCGTCCTCCTTTCTAAATTGGATGGTGACTCTGACTCACTCGTCGAGGGGAGGCTGTGAGTAGATGATGTGCATGGCTCCTTCCTTTCTGCCTCGCTCCCAGTAATGGTGATTGGCAGGCTCTTGTCTGCACCCGTCTCTGGTATGGTACTTCCTGTCGGACTGCTTGTATCTGTCAACTCTTGGAGGGCAGGAGGGAGAACTGTATCGTTTTGTTCTGTCATCTCTGTGCTCTGGACGGGTGTTCTTGGTGCACAGCACATGGCCTTAAAGTGAACTTGAAAACAAATGAGTGTGCCCTTGCTAGTGAACAATACTCAAGGCAATTGTTTAGTTGGACCGATTCAGGTGTTTAAGCCGGTCCACAGTTTAGTGGAAGGGTTGGTCTGCTAAGTGGCAGATCCAAGGAAGGGGTCAAAAAAATTTACAAACCGCTCACTGTGTTCAAGAATACAGAAATTCGAAAGCAATAATTTATTTGCTAATACAAACAAACATATAGTGCATGGATTTTAAAACAATGCTGAAGGATGCAACATACATATGCAAAAACAATAACAATTTATAATGACATCAAATAACAAAAGAAAAGTGTAGTATATACAACAAGGGGAACATAGAATACTGTATGATTAGTATACAGATGGATTTCAATAGTCTCATTATTGTATGACCGTATACATGCTAATATAAATGGGTGGGTATTTTGTGAATAAATCCAAAGGAAAAAATAGAAACAGGAGGGGCTATAAAATCGCCCAAATTTCAAAAAGTGTCCTAATTCATAGGAAATTTCCTGTTTATGTTTCGTATTACTTCTAATTGTGACAATAAATGTTCCAGGGTCATAGGGAAAACAAGATATCTTTTAGGACAAGGTGGCAGAGACTGAATGTACAGAATCTGGTACAACAGGGAACCATACAAAACAGGTATTCCCAGTTCGTATCACGTTTTGGCAGATTTGCATCAAATTGTGTCCACCTTCATCAGGGCTCCGTGGGGGCGACCCTGCAATGTATATAAAAAACTCCAGTGAGTATATTTATGGAATGCCAATACTCATAGAGCATAGGAAAATACAACACAAGTTCTCGAAACACCGTGCTGGCAGCTTACCTGCCGGTGCTATAGATCCCAAGTTCTCGGTTCCGATTCACTAAGAGGCCAGGGGCTGAGCATGGGACTTCCTCAGGCTTGGTCCTGCTGAGGGATGCGGACCCGTACAGTGGAGGGTAGGCTCTACATCATGATGCTGTGTAGAGGGCAAAAAGAGAGTGGAGTGGTGTATGAGGAACTGATGCCCGGACCATACTGCTTGCGGTGGAAAACCACGGAGGCAGTGCACAGTCATGATAAAAATTCACAGTAATAGATAAAATAATTGTTAAACAATGAGAAGGGTACCTGCTGATCGGGTAATGATTATTCACTACAGGGAGGATGGGTTGAGAGTACACTGTTATTTCTTCTGGTCAACCAACTGTTTGCTTTAAATGATTCCTGGATAAGTCAGGGTTACTGGGGGGGTGGGGAAGGAGAGCAGACCATGAGTGAACTGGGAAATCAATGGTGGCCTTCAGTATTCAAACTACAGGACATTATTATGAGTGATTGCAGATTGTGCCAAATACAAAGATGATGCGAGAGGAAAAATTTAGAATCTCGCGGAGGGTGCGCTGTTGTAAGCTGATACAGACTTGTAGAAATTGCGTAAGTGGCGTTAGTATTGTGCCGTGGACAAAGAATAGTCGGCCAAAATGTGTATCCACTTTAATAGAGGGCAGCACCCGATGTGTGTTAGTTTTCATCTGAGAATTCGAAAAGGAGAGAGGTACGGTACCTTTGCTGGAGGCACAGCCTTCTCCGTCTCCAAAACCAGGGAACGCATTGGCCGGCTAGCGTAGTATGCTGCTGAGCGTTCTCAGGAGTTGCGCGAGTGCTGGAAACCATTGTCTAAGTAAAAGCGTCCCTAACGTGGAGCGAGAAGCTACATGACGTGGGCCAATCCTGTTGGACCAGGAAGTGTAGTCGTGTGAGAGTGCGGGTGCGTGCTCTCACAGACTTGTTGACTTGTTAATTGCCATGGTGACTCGTACGAGGCACGGGTCTGCAGCAAATGGAGCGCTGCACAAGGAAAAGCCCAGTGCTCGTCCCTCATGGCAGGTTAGAGTGTGACAGGATAAACCTGCACATGGTAGTGTAGGTCTGTATATGACCTGAGTTTCGGTGTGCACAGTGAACTTGCCCTCCACATGCGGAGCATTCCTGTCCTAAGGCTGGGCATGTGCCCTCATGAGGAAATTCATTTCCACATCGAAACCAGTGGTTCTTGTCAGTCTTGGGTGTTGCTGAATGCATCACAACCTTCTGTACTGTTTCTACAGTGACAGACGGGTTGATTTGAAGATGTTTCATGGTTGAGACTTGGAGTTCCAAAGCGTGGTCATTGGGGCTAGGAGTGTGTGGTTTTTGTAGGAATTTCTTTTTCAGAATCGCAGACTCACATCCCGCAATCACCTGCGATTTGATAGCTTCCTCGTTAGAGTACTGCTGGAACTCACAATTTTTCACTTTCGTCCCTCAGGAGCATTACAAATGTGTCCATAGTCTCTCCCATCAGTTGTCTAGTGGTGTGGAAAGCATGACGTTCGTAGTCAATGTTTTTCATGGATGGCGAAGTGTTCGCCTAAAATGCATTGTAAGTTTTCATATGTGTATTTGACGCCCTCCGGTAGCTCAAATATAATGTCTCTGACTTCAGGGCCTGCAGTGAGAGTGAGCAAGCCTGTTATGCGTTCATCATCTTGGGGCAACAGTGCGGCCAAATACTTATCAAACCCTTTGATCCACCTGCAACACCTCGGGCCAAGCTTTGTGGTGTCAAAAGGGAAAAGAGTGGGCACTGGGAAGAAATCTCTTACTTGCTGCGCAATGGGCGCTGGAGATGGGGCTGGATCTTGATCCCCCATCTTGACAATGTGCTTTTAGGGTGTTGGTCAGTGAGTAGTTAGCAGTCCACTCTGACCCAGCTGTGTGTGAGTGGTGGGCAGCAGTACCCCTTTGGGCCCCTCCAGGGCAGCTGCAACGTGGTGAATGGATAATTAATTTCTGGTGACATGGTAACCCCCCAGGCAAAATGATGGAGGTGGCAGATGGGTATCCCCTCCAGTTTTGGGCAATGACGCAGGGCCGCCCAAGTCGAGGCAGAGTAAATGATGTTACCATCCGGCAGGCTAGGAGAGGGGCAGCTCCCACCCCCACGCCTGCTCCTCTCCCCCACAAGTGCAGAGACACGCTGTCTCTGTCACACAATGCTGAGGAAGGGTGAGGTGCGAAAACGCGCCTCGCCCTTCCTCCAAACAACAAGGTGCTACGCACCAACGGAAAACCAACAGGCACTCAGGGCCCAGGTTCAAAGACCTGCCACCTGCTCAGCGGGACAGACATGTCGGCTATCTGGCCGAGGGCTGGCACCCAGCCCCCACTACTATACACATCAAAGACCCTGGGCTTCCCTGGGTTTTATAAATAAGAGCAAAATGCTCTAAGAAAACACAATCTGTTTGTGGACCCTGAACGGGGACCCAAACTGACAGGAGGTTCGCTGTCCACTCACCGTCTTCCAGACTTTGCTTCTTTAGCAATCTTTAAAAGTTCGCTGCTTACGCAGCATCTTTTCTCACCCCTTTGAACATTGTCCTGTTCAGAAACTCTCAACTACAGGCGAGCAGCGAGAAACTGCGCTGAAACAGAGGACACCCCGGGGAGAATGCGGTAGAAGCGGGATCCAAGGCCGGCATGAACGAGCGCGGAGGAAAAACAGACAAAGTGCACAGACGCAGACATCCGTGTCTTTTTCAGCTTTGCAGACCTAAAGGACATGGGTCCCAAGCGAAAATCACGGGAACCTCCAGCACCGACATAGAAACCGAAATCACCCCACATGCTTGCAGCCATGGAAGCAGCGGAGCACTACGGCTGGCCCTGGGTCTGAGAAAATATGTACGGCTTACCAAAAGAAGGGGTCCCCATACCAACCAGGCACGAGGACGAGATGACACCAGCAAAGAAAAGGAAGTCTGCAGAAGGCATGGGAAAAGGTAACAAAAAACTGTCTAAATTGTACGAGAACATGAGTGAGATGCAGCAATTATTGCTAGAAATTAGGGGCAAACAAACACCTCCCACAGCCAACTCCAGGCAGGCAGACCCCACCTCATCACTAGTGCCAGACATCACAGCTACCACCCTCCCACCAACAACAGCTACAGCACCACCATTGCCAGCAACACCAATAGTACAGGTGCCAACAACACCACCATCAGCCGTTACAGTTGTAACTACGCCAACAATGACAGCTCCTGACACAACGGGTGCTTTAAAAGCATGGTCAGTCACCAATACAAATACCACAGGACTGTCAGGATCAAGCAATAACAACCTACCAGACACAGTAATGATTAGTAGTTCCCAATTAGATCGAAAACTTACATCTTTTCAAGCAGAAATATTGAACAGATACAAAAGGTGTTTAGCATGGAACATTGACCAAAGAATCAAAGAAGCCATATGGGCAAGAGTTCATCGAGAATTTTCCACTGAAAGAAGCCAAACGCAAAGGGAAAGATGCGTTTAAGGATCCCAAAAAGATAGAAGAGAAAGCCATAGCCAGAAACGCCCAGGTAGAACAGAATTGGGACAACTGGCTACAGGCTTTCACCATTTTGGCAACTATCTATGAAGAAAAATTCCCCCACGATGGCAGAAAAATATGGGCATACGTGGACAAAATCAGAGAAGTTAAAGTTGCTCAAAAAGGGAAAACCTGGCTAGCATACGACATTAGATTCAGGAGAAGCATGTCAGAGAGGCCATCAATAGAATGGAACGAGGTACAGAATGACTTATACATGTTAAACGCAGAGTCTCCTTCAGAAGAAGAGACCACACAGTTAACCAACAAAAATAACAAAAACTCACAGGGCCCCAGACCCCCCGACAATGAAAACCACAAAAAAGGGGAGAAGCCCTTTCAGAAGAACCAGCCATGGGGTGCTAAATCTAATACCCACAGGCAGAACAAAAACCATTCTCAGAAAGCCAACACCCCTTATAAAAACTTTGGGAAAAACCAGTGCACATGGGGGAAAGAATGCTGGTACAAGCACAGGTGCACAAACTGCAACGGTGACCACGCAGCGAATAATTGCACCAAACTACCAGCCAAAAATACGAAAGAATAACATGAAATGCATCTCGCCAACATTTGTCTAACCCCGTGCTGCTCACCCATCAATCCAGACAATTTTAGAGAGGCTCTCATGAATTACCCAGACAAAGAAACCAGTGAAACCATCCGGCAAGTTTTCACCCAGGGTTTTGTCATCCCCTTCAAGGGCATCGGGTCCCTGAATGTCCCAAACAACCTAAAGTCAGCCAGGGACAACCCACAAATGGTCACAAGCAAAATTGAGAAGGAATTACTACAAGGCAGAATTGCGGGACTTTGGGACCGCATGCCCCTCAAAAATTACATAATATCACCGCTAGGTCTGGTCCCCAAAAAAGAACCTGGGAAAATGAGGCTAATTCATCATCTATCCTATCCCAAAGGCCAATCACGAAACAACGGCATTCCGCACACGGAATCAGCGGTTTCGTACATGCACTTTCAAGAAGCGGTAAGACTCAAACAGGAAAGTGGCACGAACGCCCTAATGGCCAAACTGGACATCGAATCCGCTTTCAGATTGCTTCCGGTCCACCCAGGCTCACAGCAATGGCCAGGTTTCACTTTCAATAATAAATTCTATGTAGACAGGTGCCTCCCCATGGGATGCGCAGTATCTAGCGCCCTATTTGAACAATTCAGTTCCTTTTTTCAATGGTCCTTTCAAAAACAGAGACCAGGGTAGTACACCACCTCGACGATTTCATGCTAATGGGGCCGGCATACTCTGAAGAATGCAGCCGAGCCCTGGCACGTTAGAAGAAATGGCCGCGCAATGGAGCAACCCCCTGGCAGCCGAAAAAATGACCAAACCAGCCACCAACATAATTTTTCCAGCCATTGAAATAGACTCAGCGAAAAGCCTGTGCAAAATTCCAGAAACAAAAATAGCAGAACTCCTGGAAAAAATACAAAGCTTGACAACAAAAGACAAAGGCACAGTGAAAGAAATCCAGTCACTAGTGGGAAGCCTTAACTTCGCAGCCCAAATTATCCTCAAGGGAGGGTATTCTCCAGAAGTCTGGAACTAAAAATGAAATCTTACACCAAACCCCACCTACACATCCAACTAGGCGCAGAGGTGAAACAAGATCTAGGAATTTGGGGAAATTTCCTTAAAGATTTTAATGGGACAACACTTTGGCGTACGTCTTTGAACACTTCGACAAAAAAGGGTCCTTTTCACTGATGCAGCCGGGAGCAGGGATTTTGGATCCATACTAGAAGCAGAATGGGTGGCAGGACACTGGCCACTGACATGGCAAGCTGCGTGGTGGACAAGAAACATCACCCTCCTAGAAATATTCCCATCTGGCTTAATTTACACATCTGGGTCAGGCAGCTAGCAAACTCAGAACTTTTGGTCTGGTGCGACAACATGGCTGTGGTAGGCTCCATAAACAGAACATCCACTAAATGCCCTTTAGTGCTGAAAGTCCTACGAGCCATTACAGCGGTCACACTACAAAAAAACATTGTGGTGAAAGCAAGCAGATTGCAGGAGCAGACAATAATATTGCAGATGCTTTATCTCGCTTTCAGTGGCCAAGATTCCGGGAGCTAGCGCTGCACGCCCAGGAACAGATGATGCCACTACCATCAGAATGCTGGGCAATAATGGGAACTCAAAAATAACGGCACCAACGCCAGCGCCAAAGAGTAATGGTCTGGGTGCTCAAAAAGAACCAAGCACTTCAAAAACGGGTACCAACAAAATAACGGCATCAATGCCTGCGCCAATGAGCAATGGCCGGGTTTCCCATCAAGAATCAGGCACCTCAAAAATGGGTGCCAACAAAATAAGGGCACCAACACCAGCGGCAAAGAGCAATGGCCGGGGTGCTCAACAAAAAGCAGGTACCTCAAAAATGGGGGCCTCAAAAAGTTGGGCATCAACGCCGGCGCCAAAGAGCAATGGCCGGGGTGCTCAACAAAAAGCAGGTACCTCAAAAATGGGGGCCTCAAAAATGTTGGCATCAACGCCAGCGCCAAAGAGCAATGGCCGGGGGGCTCAAAAAACAGGCACCTCAAAAACGGGTGCCAACAAAATAACGACATCAACACCAGCGCCAGAGAGCCTAGGTCGGGTTGTCCAACGTGATACAGGCACCTTTAGGACGGGTGCCAACAACCCCCTGACAATAGAAAATAAGAACCCTGGCACATGTTTCTTAATAGAGATGGCAGAGAAAGCCCTGGCAAGCACTACAGCAGCTCAGTACAGTAAGTGCTTGCAAACAGTATTTAGAGCCACAGGTTTAAACCATGTTGAGTTAATAACGATTAAAGACATAGAAACAATCTAAAAATGGGCGCACAAGCAGGGCTTTAAAAGAGACTGGGCTAAAATACACCTAGTGGCAATCTCATATTTCTCAAAATTACGGGGTAACTCAGACATCACCCAGAACGCCCTCATTTCTTATGCCATGAAAGGATGGGCCAGAGCAGAAGGGCCCCAGGTAGATACCCGCCGCCCCCTTGATTTTAACAAACTGGTAAAAATAGCAGACCAGTTAGAAAGCGTATGTCACCCTTATGAGATCATATTATTCAAAACAGCATTTTTTCTTGCCTATTTTGGGGCTTTTCGGGTGGGAGAGCTTATCGCCTCCAGCACCAAGGCCACAAACGGTTTAGGTGTTATGGAGGTCAGGGTAAGACAAGACAGCGTCAACATAGAAATCCAACAGTCAAAAACCGGGCCAAAAGAACCATTACCATTTGCTATATCGACGATACAACAAACTGCCCAGTATGCATCACCAACCTCTATTGGCACAAAGGCTCAAGGTTGCAGGGAGGTTCCACAGGGGTGCCTCGGCACTAAGCCGCTACCAATTTAAAGGGGTACTGATGAAAGCAATCAGCACCGCAGGGTGGGACCCCAAGGACTTTGGCACCCATTCCTTCAGAATAGGTGCAGCCACCTCAGCATGGCAAGGAGGACTGGCTCCATTACAAATAAAAAACATAGGGGGATGGAAGTCAGATTGCTACAAAAGATACATCAGACTACAGCTAATATAGCCATCCCCACCTTTTCTCTTCCTTTCCCTCCCTCCCCTGCAGAACCTACAGGCGCCGGGAAGACCTCGCTCAACTCAGCATGGATTGTCGGCCACTCATTTGTTTTAAGTACAGGCCGATGAGCGGAAGAAACCAAAGTAAGTCCGCCTTTTAGAAACACCATTGCTTCATGGTGGGGCTACAGGGGCCTACGTTAGATCAACATCCACGAAACATTTGCAGAGCTGGTCGCATACAGAGACCCGCCCGAATGTCTCATAATACATTTAGGGGGCAATGACCTGGTGAACTCAGGAAGGAGAAACCTATTCGAGGAAATCTGCTCCTCCCTGGCGGGCATTTCCCACAACTGGAGGGAAACAGAAATATATTTTTCGGCCATTCTTCCCAGAAAGAAATGGCTGGGGGCCCACTGTTACAAAGCCGGTGACATTGCTAGAAGAAAACTCAACAGGGGATTAGAGAAATTCTGTACAGCGAGAGGGCTGGGTTTCAAAAAACACCCGACCATTACCCAGATCTTTTTCACAATCACGGCAACTCTCGCATCTGGAGGCTGTTATTAGGTGATACTTTTGGGGGAACACGGCCAGCCGGTAACCTGCCCGTGTGTGGCGGCACGGGCCAGAGGGGGTGACCTGAGGACCCGGTGCCCAAAAGTATATTGTTATGATATGTGATTATTTGTGTATCTGCATAACCATATCTGTACAATAAAATCCTACGGCCTTTTATTGCCAACACTTGACAAAATGTTGTGAGACAAATCATTTCGGGTGAGCATGCATATGGGTTCCTCAGTTATGGGCAATGACGCAGGGCCGCCCAAGTCGAGGCAGAGTAAATGATGTTTCCATCCAGCACGCTAGGAGAGGGGCAGCTCCCGCCCCCATGCCTGCTCCTTGCCCCAACAAGCGCAGAGACACGCTGTCTCTGTCACACAATGTCAAGGAAGGGTGAGGTGCGAACACGCGCCTCGCCCTTCCTCCAAACAACAAGCTGCTAAGCACCTACGGAAAACCAACAGGAACACAGGGCCCAGGTTCAAAGACCTGCCCACTCCTCAGGGGGCCAGACATGTCGACTATCTGGCCGGGGGCTGGCGCACAGCCCCCTCTACTATACACATCAAAGACCCCCTGGGTCTTATAAATAAGAGCAGAATGCTCTAAGAAAACACAATCTGTTTGTGGACCCTGAACGGGGACCAAAACTGACAGGAGGTTCGCAGTTCACTCAGTGTCTTCCACACTTTGCTTCTTTACCGCAAAACCCCCCCACCCTACAAAAAAGGGAGAAGAGCAAAGGAAAAGAAGTACAGGGCACTGTACGGTGTCCACAACGAGTCGTGGGACATGAGAAGGCGACATGGGCCAGAGGGGGTAACCTCGGGACCCGGTGCCCAAAAGTATGTTATTATTATGAAATGTGATTATTTGTTTATCTGCATAACCATATCTGTACAATAAAATCCTACAGCCTTTTATTGCCATCACTTGACAAAATGTTGTGAGACAAATCATTTCCGGTGAGGGTCGGGGTTCGGCCGACAGTATGCATGCATATGGGTTCATCAGTTATGAGGCGTAGGCTGTATCTGTCCATGTAATACTAATGATGCTCTTCATGCTGCAGCTAGATAAATGTATATGTACCAGCCTTTTAGAATTGCATAAACAGAAATCTCTCTCATATGAATGGGGTGTACAGAGGAGCGGGGTTTCACTGATGGGCCCATATATCAGTGCGCACCCTCTAGTACTTATAAACAAGATAGCTGCACCATGTGAGGATTGGGGGTGCAGGATTCACTTACTCCAACACGACTCAATAATGAGCACTCAGTAGTTTGGCAAAGGGAAGTCTGTTTAATGACAGGTTCATCAAACACAGAAACAAATGGAAATCAGCAGAATTGCGATCACCTGTCTCGCTCCAACTTCCTCGAACTTCAGTCGAACAGCAATAGTTATAGACAAAACTCGTCATCACTGACGTCCAATTCTTAAAAACTCCACATCCAATAAAATTGGTTAGGAAAGGTAACTTAAGTATAGGTGCTATATCTGTATATGACAATAGGGCATGCGGATAGGATAACTCTTATCAGGTGAGCGTCTATGCCCATCCCACTACATCACACGTGATTGACGTCACTACAAGTACGACGTCTTATTGGTTCTACTATCTATAGGACTCCAGATAACTTGGTCCATTGTGATTGGGCAGGTTACACCCCTAGACATAAATCCCCATTTTAATTGGCGGCATGCAGAATAGACACCCATGTGCCTGGTGTCCCAAGTTTCACCCTGCCTCCCTTCCATCAATCAGTATCTCAGGGCTATGTGTCAATTAGTTGGCTGGGTATAGCCTCGAAACTGTAGCCTCTTATCAGGAAAAGTTATGGCATCCTCGGGTCCTGGATGACATCAGGCGGTGGTACTTCTTCGCGCCTGGCTGGTCACGTGTTAGTTCACCACGAATCTGCTTCAGTTTCCAGCTTTTTGTGCATTTAATTCTGTTTCAGCCTCGCCACCTGCATGGGCCCCCCCTTATCTTGACCTTCATGGGGCAGGCTGGTATGCTTTGAAGTTTGAGTCTTGTTAGCTGATGCTCTCCTCCCTTTATCTGGTTGACCTCGATTTCCTAGGCATGAGCCACTCTTTGTTGAGTTTCAATTCCGCTCCTTCTCTTGCCTTGTATAATGTGCCTTATTGAGGTAGATATATGGTTGGTGCTTGCCGCTCTAATCTTCTACTAAGCATTGCAAGCAGTATCGATATCTTTAGCTTCTTGCGTTCCAAGTTTAACTGGTCGGATGCTTCCATCTTGTCTTGTAGCAACGTTTCCTCACGTTTTAACATCGTCTCTTCTCTTACATTTATTTTCGTAGTTACTCGCATTGGCGTGCTATCTTTGATAGCCGCTTTTGTTCATTCACGAGTCTGTTCAAGCCCTTGTGTCATTTCCACTGGCCTTCCATTAGGGCTGTTTGGGTTTCTTCATGGACCGTCTGTAGGTACTCTTTGTTTCATATCAGCGGCTGGTATGGCTGTCTGATAGGGTACTGTGCCGCCCAGGGTTGTCTGGTTATGGGCGCTTCAACAGGTATGGATCTTCTGATGTCCCAGTGAAGCTCTTTGTTGGTTCATTTGCTCCTCATACTTCACATAACTTGGCGAGTACGCTCCTGGTACCTTAAAAAATGAGGGGATGGGGTGCAGGCCATGTCTGGGACCTCCTCTACACTCCCCCCTCTGGTTGGTTCACCGACCACTTCTGCAACCTCTTCTGCATTTATTTCTTTTGATTCTTCAGTGTCATGTTCATCGTCTTCAGGGTTTGTACATGATGGTGTGAATGTGTGAGCCTTTGTATTCAATATTTTTATCACTCCTTTCAAACTCCCTGCTGTTTTCACATGTTCGTCTTTGTTCATGTCATTAGCTGGCATTGTCTATTTGGGCTGCAGTAGATCCATTTTCCTTCATACCTTCTTTGTTTCTTAGGATATATGAACTTTGTTCCTTCTGGTGCAAATTTTCTGGCCTTCACAAAGTCTCTTATTTCTTCATCAGTCAGGTCTCTGGGCTTCCACCCTTGCGCAACATCAACCATTATTTTCATCCCTATGGCTTTCTTTGCAGTTTTCTGGCACTGTGCGATGATTATCTTGAAAACACAGACTCCTAGCAATACCATTGCTAATAGGGCTACCAGAAACTTGAATATATCTGCCATCCATCGTGGGACCCACATGAATTTGTCTCCAAACCAGCTGTCATCGTCCACTTCATCACTTTCATCGATCATCTGGTTTTTCAGGTTTGCCAACATACTTATGGGCTCTGTTAGGGTTCCGTTTTCTTCATCGTGTGATGGTACAAATGTGCAACATGATTCTCCGATTTTTGCACAAATACCTCCATCCATCGCTGTGATCATGTCAAGCACATATCTGTTTTGGAGGGTCATCAGTCTGATTGCTCTCAGCTCTTCGTTGATTGCGTTGATTGCGTTGAATCCTTTCATAGTGGTATTGATGGTCTTCAATAACTCCCATCTGGTTATCTGCAACCATTTAGCATTCACTCCAATTTGGATGTGTGGCAAGAGCAACAGCCTGTGTTCGTATGGGATTGCCTTGAATGCCTCTTCTGATTTGGTAGAAAAGTAATTTTCTCTCTTCATTATGGACATCGGTTCAACAGACCTCCTTCTCCCTAGATGAGCATCTGCTTTCGGGAAACTGTCCAACTTCAGGTCATTTTTGGGGATCACCAGTGCGGGAACGTGGACGTTCACTATCGTGCATATACCTCCCCAGTTTTTCAGCAGTCTTATGTTTGCCTTGGATCCACATGCCCAGTAATGGTCCATTATGACTGCGGTTCCTTGTGTCATTCCTGGGGCTTCAAAGATTTGTCCGCAGTTTACATTCTCTCTCATCTTCCTCGTGCCATTACCTCTGAAGCATAGTTTTGGGCTTTCCAGTGGTACTATCTGCAGGGGTCCTCCTCTGTCTTTGACCTATGTTAGCAGCTTTACCAGTTTTGGCCATAGAGGTTTGCATAACCTCTGCAAATTCTCTACCGCTTCTTTGTAGGCTCCAAGGACCGTCCAAACTCGGCAGATTACTACTCATTCTTCTCATCCATTTGGAGAAACCACTGTTCCCCAGATCTGCATTTGGCCTCTGTTCTTCCAGTTGTGTGCCTCTTCTGCAGTTTTTCCATGAATGTTCAGTCTCGGGTTTGTCACCCATTGTGTTCCTGATCCTTTGATGTCAGGATTCTTGTATCGGATCACGTGATTCCTGGTGTGCGCCCTATTTTTTGTTTTAATGTCCTCATCTTCGTCTGGGTAGTCCTTTTCGGTGGCCCATATCAGTGAAGCGTCTCTTCCCATAAATTGTCCTCTGGTGTTGCACATTGCTACGTGTGACATACAGTGTGCTATGGGGACATCAATTTGTACAGCCACGAAGATTTTGGATTTGCCCATGCTGTACGGCAGGAGAGCACAGACGAAGCATTCTCCTTCTGACTGCCTTTGTCCTACTTCCTTCATGTGCTGGTACCATATGTTGTTTCCGAGATGGGCTGTGCTGTCCAGGTAATCATTGAGTTCATTGTTGTCTTCGTGTGGGTTTTCCTTAATCCTCAATGTCCTTTTGTAGTTAGCTATAACCACATCTCTAAATGCATCTATATGACTCTTTCTTGTTGGAGGATTCTCGGGCATGCTTGTTAGCGGAGCGGGTTTCATTACCTGTATCGCTGTGGTAGGAGAAGGTTTTTCATTTCTTTTCCTTTCCTTTGTAAGGTTTCATTGAGGTTCTCCGGCCGCCATTGGCTCACCAACTCCCCAACATGTGGCTGTGTCGTAGATCTGGTGCTTGTTAGCAGTGTTCGAGCTGGCGTGCTTGTTATTACAGTCTCTGTAGTTCTATTTTTGAGCTCCTCATGCAGTTTCTTTGCTCTGACTATGAATGGAAACAAATAATCTATCAGAGCTTGCGTTTTCTCTGTGAGTTCCTTTGTGGCTATTTCTGTTTTTTCGAGGGATTTTGCTATGCCCTCTCTCTTGGGTTTCTCACTTGACTTCCCTTGGTTAATTTCACTATTTTCTGGAAGTGATTGTTCAGCAGGCTATCTCCCCTTCTCTGCAACCTTCGTTGGAGGCCCTATAGCCATTGACACTTGCCCTTGTCTGTGTGCATCCTGTGTGCGGGTGCGTGCAATGGTCAGTGCAACGTTTTCATTCTTTCCGTGCTGACCCTGTGTGATATTTCTAATCTCACGTACAATAAAAATGAGACTTCAGCCTCTAGGTAGTTTGTTTGGACTGAAAGAGAGCCCAATTCTTTTATTAACCAAATTAGATAAACCATGTAAAGGATACTTCTTTTCAATTCTCGCCGTCTTCAGGAAGCTGGAGGCATCCGCCTGGAAATGTTCAACAGGTGAGTTCTGTTATATAAAATGTCCATTCACTCTTTTCTTTTCTCTTTTAATGTCCTTGTCTTTCTCCTGCTCCTATCCTTTTCTTAACTCTTTCCAGTTGACATCATTCTTTGTCTCAAGCTAGCACTGTTTTTGTGACTTTTCTGTTTCTGCCTTACCAGCTTTATATAGAGTTCCTCTTTACTTTGTTAATTCCTTCAGCTCCCATAAGTATATCGGCAATACACTCCTTTGATGATGCTGTGGGTTAATGTACAGCTCTCTTCTTAAAAAAAAAAACGTATTCAAATGTCAGCATTTATGAGGCAACCATAAATATAGGTTATGCCCTCGTTACAGATCTCTCTCAATTTCTCCGGGGACTCAGCGCCTCATATTTCTTTAAGCGTTCGTTATGGCAGTACTTTCAGCTTTTCCCTCTTAATCCCGGGTGCCACTTACTCCGGTCTGGTCCGTCTCTCAAACATCGGTTTCAGCACTCGCTCTTCGCCGATCCAGTGTCAGCCCAGACAGCGTTACCTCAAGAGCCCTGACGGCGGTTGCCAGCGGACACGGGATTTGGCTCCGCCCCTGTTTTCCTCTCTTCGGCTGCTATCTTCGGCGGCCCGTTCTTCCTTCTTAAACGTCGGAGGGCTGTCTTCGGTTCCTGTAATTGCGATCGCTTCGTACCTCTTCACCGAAGCGTCACGCCGCTACTCTCCCTCTCCATACATCAAATACGTGCGACAACGGTCGCGGATTCACTCTATACAATGTAGCGCAACAGCACTGTTTAATCTTCTTCAACTCGACAAGCTCTTTCGTCAATAACATCCGGCAACAGCAACATATTTACAATTCCCCGCTGAAATCCTCGCAACGACGTAGGATTTGTTTTTTTCCCTTCATCAGCTGCTCTTAATACGCCCAACTGAAGCCGTTGGATTCCACCTCCTCCTCCTCTTCATCCCCGGTTTCCTAGGAAACCAACACACAGAAACAATTAGAGGAAAGTCCATACAGCTTTCACTTCCTGTTTTTATATACCTAGACTTTAATAGGGATCCCCATTGTACTTAAATAAATATATATAGGCCAGAAAAGACCACATTGTCATACCCTGTCTCCAGATTTTCTCTTCATTTGTTACCCCCAAATGTGTCTAAATCACTGCTAATTACAATTAATTTCAGTTTGTTAATTTTACCATCAGGTTTTCTTGGGACTGGAATGACTATATAGGGTCTGGGTGCTTTTGAAAGGTCCAAGACGTTCATTATCTGGTGGATGCACTGAGATTGGGACACTTTGTGCACCAATAAAGAAAGCAGTTCTGATAGTCAATGATAGAAAGACAATGATAATTACTATGCATATACACATAATAGACTTGTAGGACATCTGGCAGCATTTCCTTCCAGGGAAGCGGGGGCGCCCCTGTGCTGTTGGTAAAACCAGGTTACTGTTCTGTGCCCCCATTTCTAATGAGTTCATAGTCTGTTATTTATTCCTTCTCTTGCTCTGATCTCGTAGTTCGAGAGTTCATTACTATTAAAGTGACGAGTGCTTTCCAAATGTCCCCCCTCTTGTGGGTGATGACGTTAATCTCTGGATATGCAGTACAGTTCCTGTGCTAGACTATGGAAAAGGGTTAGGCTAGCAACTTGGGTACATCACATTAATAATGCATATCTATAGTACGTGAGGTCCCAGTGCACTCCTCGAATTTGCTTTCGTGCTGAGGCCATCTGGAACCTGTTCAATGCGAAGGAATGTAAAGATGAAACTGCTAAAAATCACACAAAAATAAGATGTTGTAAGAATAAAAATAAAAATAAAAGCGAACATGAAAAATAAAAATAAAAAATGAAAAAAAATAAAAATTAAAATTAAAATAAGAATAAGGAAAAGTAGGGGAAAGGTACAAAGAACAATAGGATGGTGTAGTTCTTGTCTTTTCTCTCCTCGATCTGTCCTGTGGCAGAAAATTGAAGAACTGTGTCTCTGTCCTCGGTTTGTCCCACAGTGAAAGTCTTACTGGAATCTCCTGAGGTACTCTCGCTGGAAATTAGATAGCTCCACCTGGAGCATTATGCCGTGGAGGAGTGTGCCCATGTGTGGGGCGTTGGCCAGATCTCTAAGGAAGGTGATGACGTCAACATCTGCAGGCCTCCCCACCATCTCCGGATAGTCAGTGACTAGTCTAAGTAGGACATTGTGTGCCAGCCGGGTGTCCTCGGGAGATAGGGACATTTGTCCTGTTTTGTTATGTCCTGGTCATGGGCTATTCTTTTGATTCGCACAGTCTCTGCACCTTCCTGTTGCATGGACTACCACAAGGTGATTTAGTTTAGTCCACAGCTGATTCAACTTAGCTAGATTTCTTGGGTCTCTGATGAAAGTGCGTTTGTCAGTTGTTCTCCCGACAAGTCCTGGGCATTTCTCAATTATTTGGAAGAACAAATTAAATGTGAGTTCATCAATGTCTACTGGCAGTGGAAGCATTTGTGTCATTTTTGCTGTGCTCGGGTAGCTCTGCGAAGGCTTCCGTGATGACAGTCAGCAGTTGCCAAATTATCTTCTTGTTTGCAGGATCTTGAATAAAGTCAGTGACACTGGTCTCTCTCCCTATGAGTGACGGGTATGACAGCACCAGCAATTGAAAATATGTAAGCACATCCCACTTGAGGCTTCTGCTAGGAGATACCATGAGTTCTGTGAACAAGGTCTTGACAGTGGTTACTTCAGGATACTGTGTTACACTCTCAGAAAATATTTTATTTGCAGTCTATCAGAGTCTATCAATGTTGTTGTGGCTTTGGATGTGTTTCTCTTTACCCTGCAACTGGGATGCACAGAGTGTTCGTTTTATGTCCTTTATTATCTTTCGCTGGTTTGAGAAAATATCTTGTTTATAAGCCACAATTTAAATCGGCGTTCCTTTTGCCTTTATTATGCTGCTCATGCGTCCTTCTTCCTCGCCGTGGATCTTGTCTGCACGTGCTGAGGTTCTTCCCTGTTGTCTGTGGTTTCTTCGCAGTTGGATGCAGCAGGAGGTTTAATGTCATTTATGAAGATCCATGCCCTTCTGCCCTGGAGCTTGAGGGCGGGAGGGGTGCAGTCCTCTACGATGAAAGGGCCATTGAATCGCAGATCATCCCACTTCTTCCTGGTAAAGTTCCCCGCAAGCACATTGTCGCCAGGGAAGATGGGGGGTGCATGTAGACTTTGCGCAGTGTCTGCTTCAGCACTTCCTGATGTGTTTTGTGCTGCACTGTCCCCTTTTCGCCGTCGCTGCAGCTGGCCTGAAATGACAGAGGCCCTGGATGTCATACAGTTAAGGTACTCCGGCATCTCTGTTCCCAGAACCTCTCTAGTTGGCTGGGCACCACATTTAGCTCTATCTCTGGGGGTAAGAGGGGTCCTCATCCTTCTGCCTGTAACTATCTTGTGCGGCGTAAGATGATGGTCAGAGCCGGGTTGGTTCTGAAGTGCATACAATGCCAGTGGTAGACAGTGCAACCATCCCTTTCTTAATGTGAGCTTCAACTTGGCTATCCTCTCCTTTAACAGGTCGTTGAGCCGCTCACATATCCCATTCTCCTCCAGGTGATACGCCAACGAGAACTTGTGCTTTATACCAAGCAATAAGCTGATCTGTTCGAAGACTCCATTAACAAAGTGAGCCCTGTTGTCTGATCTCATTACCTCACACACCCCCCATCTAGGGAACACTTCCCTCACTAGACATTTGGCAGCACAGGTAGCGTCTTGGTGTGTACAGGGACCTGATTCTATCCATCTAGAGAATGGACACACCACCACAATTAAATACCTGTACCCGTTACACATTGAATCATGTCGACGTAGTCGATATGAAAGTGCTGGAATGGGCCAATTGGCCGGGGGATAACTTCTCTCATTACTTTTAATGTGTGCCCAGCGGTGAATTGCTGGCAGATTATGCAGTTCACCATGAAGAACGCAACATGCTCTGCTAAATTTGGTGTAAACCAGTCTTCTGCAAGCGTTGCAGTGATATTTTCTTTAGACATGTGTATAGGGTAGTGTAGTTGTTCCAATGCTACCTTCAGCAGGGAGACAGGCATTTCTAATTTACCAGTGCTGTCTTATCTCCACAACCGGTCAGAGGGGTTTAAGGAACACCCTTGATGCTTCCACAAATTGTTCTCCTCCTGGGGTGCCTCCCCTTGGAGTTCCATTAGCTGAGTCTGCCCCATAGGCCTCAGGTGTGGCTTGTGCTACCATCATCCTCTCATGGGTACGTGCCACCTCCACGTCCATGATTGTTTCATTTTTGGACGCCATGCACTTAGCCTCTGTGTCCGCTTCATGGTTTCCACGTGACACAAAATCTGTCCCCTTGGTGTGGGCGGCGCATGTCACGACCGCTATGCCCCCTTGGAGCTGTAGTGCTTTTATCAACCTGTCCAATAAGGCTCGTGTTGCACTGGCGTGCCATCCGCTCGGAGGTAGCCCCTCCTTTTCCAGCGTGCTAAGCCTGCATGCACGGTATATGTCACTAGGCAGAGTCACTGTACACTGTTACTTCCTGGTCTGCATGATTCTCAATGGCGAGTATCAGCAACACTAGTTCTGCATCTTGAGCTGAATAGTGAGATGGTATTTGCGCACTGACGAGTACCTGAAACTCCCCATTCGCCAGGTGTTTCACTACGACCACGCCTGTGTACCTTTGTCCGTCCTCTTGGTCGATTCTTGATGAATCGTCAATGAACACGTTTTCACCACCCGCCAGGGCGTTTTCCTTTACCCGGGGGATTTCATCATAGAATTCCTCACAATTCGCACAGTCGTGTATAGGCTCTCCTTCTGTGACTGGCTCAGCTATGAACGCAGCAGGGTTGACAGTTTTACATCGAACTATCTTGATCGATGGATTGGAGATAATCACCTCATAGGCATATGCTCTCTGTGATGTCAGCGTGCCCTTTGGCTTCTCTAGTATGGCGAATAACGAGTGCTCGATGTACAATGTCATGGAGCACCCCATCACAATACATGACGCTTTTTCAATGGCGAACGCTGCAGCAGCTAGATTTTGTTTGCATGGGAAGTGGCCCTTCATGACCCGTTCCAGACTCCTGCTGTAATATGCTAGGGGCTTGTACTCCAGTGAGGTTCGCTGCGCGAGCACTGCCATCATAAAATTGCCATCAGAGTGTGAGAACAGGTAGAATTCCTTCGCATAATTCGGAATCTCGAGAACTGAGTCCTTACAAATTGCCCCCTTAAGTTCTGCAAACCCCTTTTCCATTGCCTCAGTCCATTTTTTGCCTTGTCGCCTGGGCCTTCCTTAGGGACTGAAGCAAGGGCTTGGTATATGAGCTGCAGTCGAAGACCCATGCTCTGACATAATTGCAAAGGCCTAAGAAGCTTTGCATTAGTTTTATCGTGAGTGGTTTAGCCGTGTTCATGATAGCTTCATCCCTTTCTGAGGTTACCTTTTTCCCTTTGTGTGTGTGATATTAACTGGCCTATGTACAGCACCTCTCGCTGACAGTATTGTAACTTTTCCTTATCAACTTTATATCCTTTCTCAGCCAGGATTGTCAGTAGCTGGACAGAGTCGCACCTGCATTGTTCCTCAGTGATGCTGCAGATCAGAATGTCATCCACATACTGCAAAACAACACTGTCTACTGCAATATTGTTTAGGTCCATCTGCAGGACTCTTTTTAAAATGGATGGAGACTCACAGTACCCCTGTGGCAACCTCGTACTTTTCAGGCGTATTTGTCTGGAAGTAAATGACGTCAGGTCTTGAGAGTCACGGTGCAACGGGATTGAGAAAAACGCATTTTTCAAGTCAATCACCGTGAAATATTTCGCTTCAGTGGGTATGTTGCATAGACTGGTGGATGGATTAGGGACTAGAGGGAACTTGGCTTCGACTATATTGTTTAATGCTCTTAAATCTTGGGTTAAACACCAAGACCCTCTGTTTGATTTCTTCATAGGGTAAATCACTGTGTTGCAAGGTAATTATGATGTCACTAGAATTCCCTGCTCCATCATGGCGGAAATTGTCTTTGCGATTCCTTCATCTGCCTCTCTCGACATAGGATATTGTCGTGCTCTTGGTAAAATTGCTCCTGGTTTCAGTTTAATTTTCACTTCACCTGCCCCCCTCAGGAGGCCTACGTCATAGGGCCCTGTAGTCCATACCGCGGCAGGCACTTGGGCCATGTCGTCATCAAAGTATCTTGGACGCATCAGCGCCAACATCATTCTCTGTGGCACCTCCCATTTGATCATTTTGACCCAAAATGTGAGTCTTACTTCCACCCTAATCTCTTCTAGGTCAGGGTGTTCTTTGAACAGATCATCGTCGGTGACGTCAGTCACTCGATACCCTTCTTCAATGACGATAATCGTACACCATTGTCTGCCTTCGTCATCATATCCTTCCTTTCCCTCGCACTGCGGCAGATTGTATCATTAAGGGAAATACTTGTCCCTCCTCTTCGTGCATAGGTATTCTGGGTCTGAATAGAAACTCATCAGGTGTCCTCATAGTTCTATCTGCGAGGCCTGGCAATCCCGCCATGAGCACCCGCACGCCATATGCGAAGACTTCTGGCTCTAATGGTATAGCTCTCATGGCTATGTGTCCTGAGTATGCTCTGATCATTTCGCACACGTTCGAATAATGCATTCCTGGAGTGGAGCACACTATACCGTTCTCGGTAAACGAGATTGTCATATTCAACATAGTCATTAAATCCCGACCCAGGATGTTTACTGGGGTCTGACGTGAATAATAGGGGTACATTCATTTCACAACTCCCACAGAGACTGGGAGTGCGTCTGTAAAGTGAACTCTACTGTGACCTTCTGTGAAACTCTGAGTATCTATGGCCTCGCTGGACAAGGAAAGCTTGCCTTCTCGTATGCACGAGCATGTCGCAGCAGTGTCTACTAAGAAGGAATATTCTTTACCCCCTATGACAACATTCACCCTAGGTTCCCTATTAGGGTCTGGTGTCACGGATAGGATAGAACAAATCAGAGTCCCCTGTGAGCTGTCCTATTTCATATACAGGTTCAGCCCACTGTATACTTGTTGATTTCCCCCAGCCCCAGGGTTGACTCCCCCTCCAGCGCTAGTGCCCTGTAACATTTGCAGTGGTGCCTGCTGGGATTGTCCCTGTGGTACGTTCCCCATGTGCGGGGGTTGAACCACTTGCTGTGTACCTTGCTGCAGGCCTTGTGCCTGCTGCTGCACTGTGTGATTTTGTGCAGTGCCCTGCTGCGGGACAGCAGGCTGATTCACCATACCTGCCCCCATCCCTTGGCTATTTTGCCACGTGCCTTGGCTTCTGCACACGCGCACCACATGTCCTGTTATTCCACACAGCCAACACACTGGTGGTGGTCAGGCCATCTGTCCATCTGGCGTAGCTGGACTGCCCATCTGCACGTTCTGAAAGCCATTTTGATTATTCTGAAAGCCTCCCTGGTTACCTCAAAACCCATCCTGATTACTCTGCCATCCTCTTCCTCCAAAACCCCTTCCCCTCGGGTAAAATCCCACGCTACCTTGGTTATCCGGCGCTGTGTTAGTCGCCTGCTGCGTGCGTGATTCAGCTGGGCTTGTCACCATGGCTCTCTCAAGGGCATACTTTGAGAGTTTCTTTTGCACCAGCTTCGCCTCCTCACCCTTACGGGTAGCTTCCTTTTTCCGATTCTTTTCTTGCAGCAATCTACAGTAATGTGCAATTGTCAACTGTATTTCGGCCCATGGTTTTGCTTCTACTCCTACCAATTTTGTTAGCTGCTTCTGCACCGGTTCGGGCAACCCCTGGCATAATATGTGGTAGAATACAGGGATAGATTTTGTCCAAGACTCATGCGTTTCGAGCACCCACGTGTCTTGGAAATTCTGGATATAAATCAACGGATCCTCTGACTCTTTCATTTTCTGAGTCATTTATACCTTGCACCGAGTCGCTCGCAGGAAAGAATTCTTCTATGTCTTCCCATTCTACAACAGGATTGGGTTTTTTTAACTTCCCGCGCCAAATATTCAAGATCTCGTGCCCTCTGTCTGCGCTTACGTTCGGCTTCTTCATCTATTTCCTTACGCTTCCTCGCTTCTTCTCTAGCCTTGTCCACTTCCCTCATCCTTTCGTTTCTACGTTCCTTTGCCCTTCTAATTTCCTCCTCTTCTCGTCTCTTTGCTCTCTTCTCACGCACCCTTTGCTCTTATTCCATCCTTTGCTTAGTCTGTCTGTACTGGTTGTAGGCTGCCTCTTGTTTGCTATCGAGCTGCTTCTCTTGCTCTTTGCGATATAGTTGTTCTCGATTTAGCCTATCCTTCCTTCTTGTCCTTTCATCCCTTACTTCCATCTCTTTCTCTCTCTCTCTCCTTTGCGTCTCATCGGACCTCTCGCTTGGCCTTATGTCATCACTTCCTTTTCCATCCAACTTCAGTAATATCTGACCTCCCATCCATTCGTCTTTCGCGAATGCTATCTCATCAACTCTACCTTCATTTCCCCTTCGTTTATTTCCCTTTTTCTCCTTATCAGGAGGTGCACAACTCTGTGCCGATCTTTTCCTTCATCTTCGCGTCTCTCCTTGTCCCTTGAGACCGTGGAGGCGATATTGTTTTCCTGTTCCTTTCCCTTATTGTCGTCACTACTGTGCGTAGGTGACTCATATGCGGAGTTGCTATACCCTGTGGCTGCTTTAAGTTCTCTTAGCGGGTAAAGCCCCTCTGATTTACTCCCTTCAATGACTGGCTCAGGCGGGGCTAGGGGCGCGGTAGGCGTCTCACCCCCCTCCGTACATACATTTAGTATCCAGTCTGTGGGTGGTTCTTCCACTTTTGTTTCTTCAAACATCTTCCATAATTCTAGAACAGCAAGACGTTTCTCTAGCTTCTGGCCTGTATATGTGGCGTGTAGGAAAGTCATCATATGCTGTAAAACAGCCTTAGAAAGGGACCCATTCTGTGGCCAAGGCATAAACATCTTGTGGGCGGTACCCTTAACCCACTCCGTGCTATACTTTTTGAGTTTTGGTGCATGCTTGGGTAGCTGCTTGCACAAATGTGCAAGTGGAGTGACTTCCTCCATTCTTGATTTCAACACCAACAATATTTATACCGTTTTTTATCCTACCAATAGTATGAGCAAGCACCAATTATGCAAGCTCCAATTCAATCTTTTCCCAATTTGCTCAGAAAACTATCAATTTGTTGGTGATTCCCTCTTAGTTACAGAATCGCGTAAAGCCAAATAACATTTCACACAATCAATAATACATTATTTTACATTCGACGTACAACAGAACACATATGAAAGACACTTGACAGACTTGATGGACACCAGATGGTCATACATATACCTGCCTTCTAATCAATACCCCGTCATGGAGTTTAAACGAACTCCTTTGATATGTCTTTAAACGTCACTGTAGTCTAATTGTCCCTTATTATATGGTCTATGAGTTCACGTTTCTTCTGACCGTTGTATTAAAGCGCAGGAACAAGGCAAATCCTTACGTTTTTATCTCAGATGCCCCCCTGGTAATCCTTCATTTTTATCTCAGGTGTCCCCCTGGTAATCCTTCATTTTTATCTCAGGTGTCCCCCTGGTGCCCCTTGTTTTTCTCTCGGGTGTCCCCTCGATATCCACTTGTTATCTCTTATGCTGGAGTCGTTACCCCCTATATATATATATACAGTCTTCTCTACTTCTGACTATTTTAATTGTTTCTCCGCCACCCACCGTTACCTTTCCCTTACTGGCTCTAATGCCTACACGACATTTGCCAAACTAACGAGTTTGTTGTTTCACTCACCGATCACATCTTTTCCTCTCTGGAGCTTCGGGATCACCGCCCCTTCCTCTTCCAGCCTTTTAAGGGTTTTTCATCCGATTGGCTGCCTGTGGGAATGAGAAGGGTTATGCTTGGAAGGCAGGTTCCTTCAGACCCACTGCAGTTTTTCGAAGTTTTACTCTATCATTGTCCACGGGAAGCTTCTCAGTCTACTCAGCCGGAATGGCGAAAGGACTCGTGATATTGCCGAAGGCCCAGAGTTACTTTGTGCCGTCGGTCTAAAGGTGTCTTAGTATTATATAATCAATAATGAATGGCCGAAACCATCCTCACGCTACCAAGTGTACAGAGGAGCAGGGTTTCACTGACGGGCCCATAGATCAGTGCTCACCCTCTAGTACTTATAAGCAAGATAGCTGCACCATGTGAGGACTGGGGGTGCAGGATTCATTTACTTCAACACGACTCAATAATGAGGACTCAGTAGTTTGGCAAAGGGAAGTTTGTTTAATGACAGGTTCATCAAACAGAGAAACAAATGGAAATCAGCAGCATTGCGATCAGCTGTCTCGCTCCGACTTCCTCGAACTTCAGTCGAACAGCAATAGTTATAGGCAAAACTCGTCATCACTGACGTCCAATTCTAAAAAACTCGACATGCAATACAATTGGTTAGGAAAGGTAACTTAAGTATAGGTGCTATATCTGTATATGATAATAGGGCATGCGGATTGGATAACTTTCATCGGGTGGGCGTCTACGCCCATCCTACTACATCACACGTGATTGACGTCACTACAAGTACGACGTCTTATTGGTTCTACTATCTATAGGATTCCAGATAACTTGGTCCATTATGATTGGGCAGCTAACAGCCCTAGACATAAATCTCCATTTTAATTGGCATGCAGAATGGACACCCATGTGCCTGGTGTCCCAAGTTTCACCCTGCCTCCCTTCCATCAATCAGTATCTTAGGGCTATGTGTCAATTAGTTGGCTGGGTATGGCCTCGAAACTGTATCCTCTTATCACGAAAAGTTATGGCATCCTCGGGTCCTGGGTGACATCAGGCGGTGGTACTTTTTCGCGTCTGGCTGGTCACGTGTTAGTTCACCATGAATCTGCTTCAGTTTCCAGCTTTTTGTGCATTTAATTCTGTTTCAGCCTCGCCACCTGCATGGGCCCCCCCTTATCTTGACCTTCATGGGGCAGGCTGGTATGCTCTGAAGTTTGAGTCTTGTTAGCTGACGCTCTCCTCCCTTTCTCTGGTTGACCTCGATTACCTAGGCATGAGCCACTCTTTGTTGAGTTTCCATTCCGCTCCTTCTCTTGCCTTTGGCTGGGTTACGAAACTTGGCCTGTAGGCCTCTGGCAGCCTGGGTACATTTCTGCTTTTACAAAATGGAGTCGCACTTGTATAATGTGCCTTATTGAGGTAGATATATGGTTGGAGCTTGCCGCTCTAATCTTCTACTAAGCATTGCAAGCAGTATCGATATCTTTAACATCTTGCGTTCCAAGCCTATTTACACACGTTTAACTGGTCGGTTGCTTCCATCTTGTCTCGTAGCAATGTTTCCTCACGTTTTAACATCGTCTCATCTCTGTGTCCATTACAATTATTTTCGTAGTTACTCGCATTGGTGTGCTATCTTTGATAGCCGCTTTATTCTTTCACGAGTCTGTTTAAGCCCTTGGGCCTCATTACGACTCAGGCGCTAATGGGTTAACGGCGCTGTAAAAGGCTGCAGCGCCGTTAACCTATTAGCGCCTAATTACTGGTGTAGACCAGCCGTTAAAGTAGGGACCCGCAAAAGGACCTTGGTGCTAAGTACGGTGCCGCAATTTGCGGCACCGTACTTAGCGCCTTCCCCCTTCCCATTGAGCCCTATGGGGCAAAAATGGGAATGGGGAAGGGCCATGGAGGAAGGGGGAATTACGGCCCCCCCAACCTTGTAATAGGGTGGTAATTTCCCCTTTCTCCATGGCGGAGTCAGTAATTTACCGGCATGGACCATGGTGCTAATAGCACCATGGTCTTCCGCCAGGGTCGTAATGAGGCCCCTGGTGTCATTTCCACTGGCCTTCCATTAGGGCTCTTTGGGTCTCTTCATGGACTGTCTGTAGGTACTCTTCGTTTTGTATCAGCGGCTGGTACGGCTGTCTGATAGGGTACCGTGCTGCCCAGGGTTGCCTGGTTATGGGTGCTTCAACAGGTATGGATCTTCTGATGTATACTGGGCAGAGTCCCAGTGCAGCTCTGTGTTGGTTCATTTGCTCCTCATACGTCACATACCTTGGCGAGTTTGTTCCTGGTACCTCGAAATAAGGGGATGGGGTGCAGGCCATGTCTGGGACCTCCTCTACAGGGGCTTTCTACTGCATCTCGCCCGCACTTCCAGGATGAGAGGCACTGTATCAGGGCTCTAGGCCTGCTAGCGAGGGACACAGAGTGGCAGCATTTGTGGAGGCGGCGGCCTTGGCCGCGATTGACAGGCTGACTTATGTAAATGTATATGGCGCGGCAAGGCCCGTTCATGCACCCCGAGCTGGGTGAGGGAGGCGCACGCCTTATTTTTGCGCTGCGTTCAGGGTGGTGCTTCTGCCTGCTGGAGCGTGGGGTGGGCACTTCCTCTGAGATGTCGGCTTGGCAACGCTGTCACGGTGGATGCGGCCCTTCCTAATGCATCTGCAGGCGGCTAAGCCGCCAGTCTGGAAACTCACTTCACTCGATGCAGTGCTTTGGTCGCTAGTGCGCGGAAATGGTGCCTGGGCTGGCGTGGGATCCGCCTCGTTGCAAGTATAATATCCCTGCTCAGAATTTACCATGCACAAGCTGATGCATTACAATAATACAGGGAGGACCACGCCCCTGGGCTAATCGTGTGAAACTGAACTTTATTACACCTCTGCACCGCCCTCTTCAACGGCGGTCACCTGACATAGCACGTTTCCCTGTTCTACTTCGTCACGTGGATGGCCATACCTATGGCACGACATGACACGGCTGTTTAAGGGAACGTTCAGTGCAGTGCACTATGAACAGTAAAACCTAATAAAATAAAGTAGCGGAGCACTGTGAATGTAATAGGATAGGCGTAGTCTCCTTGGCACACAGCAATTCTACAAGTGAAGCAATAACCTACAGATGGATGACGATCAAGGCACATAGTGCGCTGTGGGAGTCTTGAAAGCACAACTGACTGAGGGGCTTAAGTATTTTCATGATTAACTGAAAATGCACTTCAAAAACGTGTTCTGATCCGTACAAAAACAGTTTTCTAAAATTACAATATGCATGCAGCTCTAAATACGTCACTGATAACAGCATGAAAAAGCTGTACAAAAAGGTACATAAGAGCTTGGTGTGTCTACAACCACCCTGGAAGTAATAACTTATTTAAGGTTCTTCACACTACACCCCATAAAAGGATTTATTTAAAACATACTATCACTGGTTTTAATTTATTTGCATTTTTTTTTAAAGCGCTCTCACAGCCCGCGGGCATCGAGGTGCTGTTACAGGAATATGTCTAGTAGTTGCGTATTTATAACGCGCTTAATACTCGGAGGTTTCTCAGCACGGAACCGGGATCGAATCTGTGTTGCTTCTTGTCGCCTTGTTTCCAAGGCGAGCACGTTGCTGCTGAGCTATCCTTCCAGGACATTGATGCTGTAGGAATAATGATATAACAAACATTCACACCTGGATGTTGTGGCACCCACCCACTGGTAGTGTAGTAGCGCTGAGGTTGGTGAAGGACCTCATTTTACTTACACATTCTAATATTTTTGTTTATTTATTTAAATGTATAAAGCACGCAAACAGCCCAGAGGCATCGAGGCGCTGGTATATAAGCCAATGCCTCATACTTTGTACCTCTCTCCCACTGCGGTCTACTGTGCTCCTGGTGATTTGACACAGAGGGCTGCATCTGTGCAGTGAAGCTCACTGCACCAACATTGAGATAACGCCTCACTGCACTGATTTATGAACTCATTACAGAAAGGTGTGCATAGCAATGCCCAGTCCAGCCGCAGGCGAGCAGTGGCGGCTTGTGTTCGATGAGCGCGACGCACTGGAATATTAAAACTGTTCATGGAAATTGCTCAGCTAAAGAGTTAAGTGTGCACAGGTGAATGAAAAGACATAATTGCAGAGTTCCATGTGCGTGGGATACCCACCTCCGTCGCCGTGGTTACGGTAGCCTGTCACCTTGCAGGCACAATGCCCAAGCACCAAACACCTGTGTGTTTAGAGAAATGTCATTAGCTCCGACAATGCGGGCTGAAGGACTACACTGATCATATGTCCTGTTCAGAAGAATAACTGTTCAACTTTCCTGGCGTTGAAAGGCATTTGATATTCGACAACAGCGTAGCATATATCCCTGACCTATGCCTCAGCACGAGCAATTGCATTTCCAACAAAGTGTCATGTTGCGGTTATAAAAAGGGTCGCATGTCAAAGCTGAATTATTGAATAAAGGCATGTGTCTGGTACTTGCCAGAAAAAAGGGAGATCAATGGCGCCCCCAAAAAATGGCAGGATGAGACATGGGCGGAACCTGGAGGCTTTCTGGCCTGCAGAAGAATGTTTTGCTGGGCCATGCAGAGCTTCAGGTGAAGTAGCACTGAGTTGGATATTTATTTATTTTACTTTATTGTGTTATAGTTCATGATGAACTTTTCACAAATTACATAAAAACATCACGTCAAGAATAATAAAAATACAATACAAAGAAATGAAAAAATGCATATAAATCCTTCATAAATACAATATAAAATGCCTAAAATTTGAAAAAAAAGAATATACAATTTACATCATGACACTATCACAAGCTCCATGGTGAGTCGGATATTAAAAGTGTGGCTACAGAGGGGATCGTGGAACAATTATCAACACAATCAATCCAGCGCTAGCGGCCACATGTGAACAGGACTGAAGAGTCGCTGATGTGTGATTGGAGAAAGCATAGAAATGGACTGGAGAGCCACTGATGTCTGGTTGGAGAAAGCATAGTAGTGGACTGGAGAGCTGCTGATGAGTGGTTGGAGAAAGCATAGTGCTGGACTGTAGAGCCGCTGATGGGTGGTCGGAGAAAGCATAGAAGTGGACTGTAGAGCCGCTGATGGGTGGTTGGAGAAAGCATAGTAGTGGACTGGAGAGCCGCTGGTGTGTGATTGGAGAAAGCATAGTAGTGGACTGGAGAGCTGCTGATGAGTGGTTGGAGAAAGCATAGTGCTGGACTGTAGAGCCGCTGATGGGTGGTCGGAGAAAGCATAGAAGTGGACTGTAGAGCCGCTGATGGGTGGTTGGAGAAAGCATAGTAGTGGACTGGAGAGCCGCTGGTGTGTGATTGGAGAAAGCATAGTAGTGGACTGGAGAGCTGCTGATGAGTGGTTGGAGAAAGCATAGTGCTGGACTGTAGAGCCGCTGATGGGTGGTCGGAGAAAGCATAGAAGTGGACTGTAGAGCCGCTGATGGGTGGTTGGAGAAAGCATAGTAGTGGACTGGAGAGCCGCTGGTGTGTGATTGGAGAAAGCATAGTAGTGGACTGTAGAGCCGCTGATGGGTGGTCGGAGAAAGCATAGAAGTGGACTGTAGAGCTGCTGATGGGTGGTTGGAGAAAGCATAGTGCTGGACTGTAGAGCCGCTGATGGGTGGTCGGAGAAAGCATAGAAGTGGACTGTAGAGCCGCTGATGTATGAATGATGAAAGCACAGTAGTGGACTGGAGGCTCTGATGTGTGGTTGGAGAAAGAGATCTAGTGGACTGGAGAGCCGCTGATGTGTGGATGGAGAAAGAATACCACTGAACTGGAGATCCGCTGATGTGTGGTTGGAGAAAGCATAGTAGTGGACTGGAGAGCTGCTGATGAGACGTTGGAGAAAGCATAGAAATGGACTGGAGAGCCACTGATGTCTGGTTGGAGAAAGCATAGTGCTGGACTGTAGAGCCGCTGATGGGTGGTCGGAGAAAGCATAGAAGTGGACTGTAGAGCCGCTGATGTATGAATGATGAAAGCACAGTAGTGGACTGGAGGCTCTGATGTGTGGTTGGAGAAAGAGATCTAGTGGACTGGAGAGCCGCTGATGTGTGGATGGAGAAAGCATACCACTGAACTGGAGATCCGCTGATGTGTGGTTGGAGAAAGCATAGTAGTGGACTGGAGAGCCGCTGATGTGAGGTTGGAGAAAGCATTATAGTGTACTCTACAATTTAGTCAGCCAGAGCTTCCGGGTCAGGACATTCATTTAATCAAAGGGCAGAAAGGCAAATGTCTCGAAGTAGTTGGGTTGCCGGACCCATCCATGGTAGTGTGTTTTTGTATGAAGCAGAAGAATCTGGTTGTGTTCACTGGATGAGTTACTGGGCGAGCCCAGCAGAGCAACGTTAGTGGCCTACTGGGGCTGCAGTGAGCCTATTGAACCGCCTTATGTTGGGGGCTGATACGTCAACTGAGTTATTAATTGGCTGCAATTGGTACATCTAAAATTACCTGGGGTGTCAGGCAACATTTGCCCACCAGCACTGGTACCACGAGCTATTCCCACTGACACTGCCCTTAACATCCTAATTCACTGCGCACTTGATGCCGGTCACAGCCGCCCTCATAAGATTCCATGAGAAAGGCGAGCACACCTTGAGAGGTCTCACCTGTGATCTCGCCCCCCTTCAGTATTCTATTTTATGTTCGAAAGAGTGATGGGCAAAAGTGGACATGATAATGTCATTTTGACACTTCTACAATGGACCCTGTTACCCTGTGATCCTGCATCACTTCCCCTTCAGAAAGGAGCAGGGGTAGATTAAAAGGAGGAGGAGGATGATGAGAGAGAGAGAGAGAGAGAGAGAACTCAACGTCCTCCACAGTAGAAGAGCTTCTGTGAGCACTGAGCGGTGGCGGCAGACAAGCCGTTAGTGAATGAGGCTTTATTCTGAAGTGGTCGGAGTTTATCTTATGCCGGCACCTGGTAAGGCACCCCTTAATACTGGAGCATGAACCCTGAATTTGTTTTCCCCACCAAGAAGCATTTGAAAGCTGGGACCTTTGCAAGGCCCTTAGTTGAGTTGTGAGAAGATCCATGAGATGTTATCAAGTTCTTTCAATTAGACGGAGGAAGCGGCATAGAGAATGTTATGGGTCATGGTAACCTAGAGCGCTTTATGGGTTGGGGCAGCTAACTTCACTTTGATCCTACCCATCACTAGGTGCCAGTGTAATCTGTGGGAATGGGAGAGAGTCATGTTCTCTTTTCTTTCTAATTTGCCTGCAAGAGACTCTACTGCATTTGAGACAATCGTTAGCCTATGTATGCGGGCCAGTGGCAGGTCACTGTGCATTGCATTGCATTACATGAACCCATACAGAACATTAGCCGGGGCCACATAAACAGCACCCTGCCCTTGGCAAGGGGGAAGTGGGTCATAATTTGAAATGAATGCAGCTGAAAGACAGGCACACTGGCTGTGTTTAGCAGCTGGGATTTAAAGTCGAACTTGGTCTTCCAGCAGATTCGAAGATTTGCAACTTTTTAGTTTCTGTTAGATCATGGGCTCTAATTAGCTCATCATAAAAAACTCAGTTATTTAGAGAAAATATGGCACAATTAGGGTAAATTAAAGGAGGAACAAGTCTGTTATAGTGTACTGCACTGAAAATAAGAGAAACATGAACAATTAATGAATCTGTATAATTTGTATGTGCTATGGATTTGGGTAGAAACTTCCGATGTCTTTCAAATGTTCTAGATCAATCCTGATGGAAGTAATTGCGAAACCTTATGGTATGGACGACCTGCAGCATTTGGTTGTGTATACCCCAGGGGGCACTATAGACCGAATATGTAACCTGGTAATGGGAGATGAATGGTTCGATCAGCCAAACTCATGTATGATAGTGGGGGAGATGTTAACCTATAGCTGGAGCCATTATCAAACTAGCTGGCTTATGAGAGGACCAGGACATTTCCTAGGACATACCTTCTCTGGTGGCCAACAAACCGAGAATGGCCCACTGCAAAGCAATCTATACGAATTCTGTACATATGGAACTGAGCACCTGTAATGGGTGATTTTCCACCAACCAACCAGCTAGCATGACCTACTCTGGCCCCACCAGCTCATCTACAATCGACTATATCCTAGTTTCACTTAAAACCTGGAGCAGGAAAAGTGGATTTGAAGTCATTAGTAGACTTGATAGTAATCACAGGCCATTGGGAATCACCTTCAGACTTGACAAGGATCCCTCTCGATATGACCCAGGGCGGGTGATATTGTGTTGAGTGGGCACGCTTGCAAAACAGTTAAATGGCCCAACATCCTTGAACAGAATATGAGGCCACAGATCTACAATGCTTCCCTGGTCCATATAGGGGACATTTAAAGAGATGAGGTAGCTAATTAAGTTATCCTTTCAGAGTATGGCAAAGTTAATGATATTATTGTTTGTTTGTTTGTTTATTATTTATAATGCACGACATACCCAGGGGTAACAGGGCGCAGCAGTTACACATATAGGCGAAGCTTGGTTACACAGAGATATATACAAATTACATACAGGTAAAAATGACATGGTGAATATACAGAGAAGGCATATTTACAGGCCTAGTGAGCGTCAAGGGGAAAAGTGGGCTATTCCCAGAAAGTGTATACAAGAAAGGTCTGGTGAGGGATAAATACAAGGTGCAGAGATAAATACATGAGTACTGTCAAGGCAGAGAGCATGTTAGGTCATATGGTAGTTCCCAAGGCGAAGGCCGATGAGATGCTGGAAGGTGGTTATGAATGCTGGTTATTGGATTTCAACCATGTGATGGTATTGGATCTAAACTTATGGTACGTTTGGTCTGTTCTTAGACTATGGGGCAGCGTGTTCCATAGTTTGTCTGCTTTTACTGGGAAGTTGTTACCTCCAATGGTGACTCATTTAAATCTTGGAATGGAAGGTTGATCTCTATTAGCATGTCTAACTGGTCTAGTGGAGGTTCACTTATGAAATCTCTCAGCCAGGTAGATAGGTGCGGCACCGTTAAGGGATTTGTGCGTCAGCGATAGAGTTTTAAGAAGGATTTTGTTGTAAATTGGAAGCCAATTATTCTGTTGACAAGTTTCTGAAATGTGGTCTCTTCTGGAAATGTCTAATGCCGCTCTAAGCACATTATTTTGTAGTATTTGGATTCTTTTGATGGTGGCTTTTGAGGAACCTAGATAGAGTGCTTTGCAGTAGTCCAGGCGTGACAGGATAAGGGCTCTGGCCAGAGTAACGCAACTGCTATCTGAGAGGACTGGCTTGCCAGTGAGTATCCATTTGCAAGTGTAAGCAGTGGAGGATGCTAGGGAATTGACCTGTTTGGTGAATGAGAGGTTTGAATCCAGGTAAAATCCTAGTGTTTTTACCTCGTGTTCTACTTTTATGATATTGCCATCAATTATAAATGAGGAGTATTTGGGGTCTAGTTTTTTTAAATTGGACGGGCTGCCCAGAATGATGAGTTCGGTTTTATCATCATTCAGGCATAGACCATGTGTGGCCATCCATGCCTGGATGATAATATACACTCTATTCACCGAGGCCAAATCCTTTCCATAATCCCCTGAAAGAGGGAGGAGGATCTGAGTATCATCTGCATAGTTAATGTAGGTGATACCGAGTGATCCAGATCATCGAAAAGGGGCTTAGTGAAAATATTGTAGAGAGTGGGCAAAACGCATGAACCCTGGGGAATACCACAGGTAATGGGTATAGGGTCTGCTAGCGGCGAGAAGACCCTCATTGTTCTGCCGTTTAAGGAGGATCTGATCAAGGTAATTGCGTCATTAGAAAAGTGTGCCGCTGAATTTAGATGGTTACAGAGGATGTTTTGGGCGACTAGATCGAACGCAGCTGAAAGATCTAAGAGTAGGAGTAATGCTGATTTGCCATTGTCTTTGATCTCATTGTTTTGCGTCTTCAAATCAATGAGGGAAGTTTCTGTGCCATGCTGGGGGTGGAAACCTGATTGTCTGGCTCCTACCAGGTGTTGTTGTTCCAGGTGTTTTTGAATTTGAGTGTAAGCTACCTTATCTAGGATTTTCAGAAGGAAGGGTACAGTAGTAATGGGTCTATAATTAGTTGGTATAGATGGGTCAAGGGTAGGTTTTTTTAAGAGTGGGAGTACCCATGATTATTTAAGGTTAGTGGGAATGATGCCAGAGGTGAAGAATGCATTGATGAGTTTGGTGATGAACGGGGATAGGTTACGGGCGGCATCCTTGATAAGCTGCGCAAGGCATAGGTCTCCCTGACAGTTCGAAGGTTTAAGGGATAGAATAATTCTTTCCACTTCCAGGATGGAGACCTTGGTGAAGTTGAATCACGTAGTTTTGTGTGTGGTTGTCTTACCAGTCCTATTGGTAGCAGGGGGATCATTTAAGGCAGTTCTTTTACATGAGATTTTATTTTGTAAAGTGGCTATTTTATTGGCTAGGGCAGATTGGATATCTTCGCACCATTTTTTGTCTTTCAAACGTGTCAGGTGGTACTATAGGTGTTTCTATGTCTTTGAGAATTGTGAAGAGCTCCTTTGTGTTAGAATCGGCATTAGATATGCGTGAATCAAAGGATATCCGTTTTGCTAGGCATATTTCTTTTTTGTAGAGGGAGGAGGGTTTAGTAAGTTTGAGTTTATTTTTTGTTGCCTTAGATTTTTTAAGAAGGGTGTGAAGCATTTGTTCAGATGATTTTTCTGTTTACTTGGTCTTAGTTTCACAGGGGCGATCTGGTCCAATGAGGTGGTCATGACTTTGTTGAATTCTTCAACTAGACTCTCTGGATCAGAGTTGTCGGAGAGTGAGTTAAGAGTGGGGAGTAATCTTGGGATAAGCCTATCCGCAGTAATACACTTTTTATTCCTGGTTAATGTGGGTGGGGCCCTAACGGTCGTGGTAAGTGTAGTCTAATGGTGGAGAGCATAAAGGACACGAGGTAATGATCCGTCCACGCTAGTGGTGCGATGGATGAGTAGTTGGCCTGGCAATTGTGATCTGCCACCCAGTCAAGTATTCTGCCTTTATTATGTGTTGCAGTGTTGCTTCTTTGGGTAAATTCAAGTGTTGGCTGTGGTTGTGGCTAGTTGGTCTGATTGGTCATTGAAACTCATGTTCATATCGCCAAGTAGGAGTACTTGTAAGGAACTTTTCAGGTTGTTGGAGAGGATTGCATTAATGTCATCCACAAAGTATCCAGGTGGGCCTGGGGGGCGGTATATCAGATGGATGTTCAGGGTTTGAGCATTAGTTAATGGGACTTTGACTGAGAGTAATTTGCACGACTGGATATCGATCTGGGTAGCTAGTCTCATGGCGAGGCCGTCTTTGTAGTTAATGGCTATACCTCCTCCTCTAGCGTTAGGTCTGTCATGTCTCAGGATGGAGACGCCCTCAGGGACTGCTAGCATGAGCATGGGCCTTCAGCAGGATGTAACCATGTCTCAGTAATAGCGAGGACATCTAGGTCATTTTCCAGGATCAGATCGGCTATTTCTGCAGCGTGTGCTACCAGCGATCTGGAATTTACTAGGGCTCCTTGTAACTGTGGACTGGTAATAGGTAATGTGGTAGGGGGAGGTGAATGTAGAGGTTTAAGATTACTATGTTTGGATAAGCTTTTTTTATTTATGGGTTTAGGCCCGCAGTACGGGGCTAAAGGTAAGATAGGTGGTATAGGTTTTGGGGAGATATTTAGTGACCTAGTGAGTGGCTCATATATTTTGGCTAGACTCTCTCTAAGGCGTAGATTTCTATCCGTGGTTGTGAGGGGCATGCAAGGGAGGAAGTTAAAGGTTTCTGCAATGTCTTTGGGAGATGTGGTAGACAGAATAGGTGAGGTAGTGGCTGTCAGAGAAGGCATAGTCTTGAAGGTAGGAGTAGTGTGTGTCATAATGTGGGGCGCCATGCTTAAAGTAAGGATTATTATATAAAAGGACTGGTGTATTACTTGAGGGGGCATGCTGAGGCTTGATGTAGGGAGTGACAACCTTAGCATGGGGGCTGTGTATCTGTCAAGGGATGGGTAGGCAGTGATACTATTTGGTACTGCTGTCTTGTAAATCTGGCAGGTCAGATGTTATTTGTGATTAACTGACAGGTGTATCGAGAAGTTCCGTGTTAGTAGTTCACCTAAATTCGAAATTGCCAAGAATAGCTAAAATGCAGTGTGCAGGCTATGCAGTGTTAATGGTTCATCTAGATTCGAAATTTTCGAGGATGGCTGAAATGCAGTATGTAGACATCAATAGTTCACAGTAGCAGCACAGTGTCAGTAGTTCACCTAAGTTTGAGATTACCATGAGAAGGCTAAAATGCAATGTGCAACCAACAATATTTCACAGAAACATATCAAATGCTTCAAGCCAAAGGCTCTCCCAATGAGAATATGGGGAAAAAAGTGTAGCAGCACGTTGTTTTCATCTACGTTTTCCAATCAACTTCTATGCCTCATTCATTGCCCCAAATAATTGATTATAGGCAGTTCCGGTAAACGTGGGGTCGACTTCTTCATCTCCTCCTTAGTGAAGTTCTTGTCAGACCCCGGCAGGTATGGGGTTATGAAACTCTCCCTTGGTCGCAGCTGGGACATGAAGCCATAAAAGCAGAGATAACAGGCCAGGAACTTCCAGCGCTTTGTTTCCACATGACGCAAAGGCTTCCCTGGACTAGGTGTTGGTGGTGGCTGGTTGGTCTGCATCAACCATTTTCTGGCCGTCCTATTGCTGTGGAGTGAAGATGTGCTGTGTGGCTTCTTTATCAAATGTTTCGATCCCCACGGACCACACATGAATCTTCTTGATACGCCATTGCTGCATGTGTGATATCCATGATATCCTGGTTATATCACTTGATATAACTAGGCCGGCAAGGAAGGTAAAAAAGAACGCTATAATAATAGACATCTGGTATGATAAAGAATGGCGAGAAGCAAAGCAAGAAATTAAGATCTGTCTATCAATGGGTGGTGCTGTAGATAAGCTCTCACTCCGCTTTCTGAAATACGATTATAAAAGTGAATATTGAAAAAAAAAGGAGTCACATGTTAAAGCTAAGTGGACACAACTCACTCAAGCACACCTAGACCTAGATGGGCATGCCACAAAATATTGGAAAATAATAGCAGGAAAAGAAGTACATGGAGACACCCCCCTGCATTGTTGTATCCAGGCTGTGGCATGGGAGAACCACTTTGCGGGGCTGTATAGAGGGATCCCAAATACTCAAATAAACAAGTACAATTCAGACAACCAGACCAGAGAAGAGCCCATTCTGGAGGGCCAATTTCAGCTTGATACTGAACATGTTTATAAAGCTGCAAGTTCCCAAAACAGTGGTAAGGCTCCAGGACCAGACGGGATCGTGATTGATGTGTATCAAATCAGGATCCCGATTATATTGTATAAAGATGAAATAAGCATTTGGGGACCAATTGTATGTAAACATTTTAATGCAGTTGTAAAGCTTAAAATGTCACCCACTATACTGCTCCATGTTGTAATAGTTTCCATCGACAAGAAGGGGAGCAAGGACTCACCTGCCAATTACAGACCAATCTCACTCTTGGATAGTGCCGGGAAGGTATTCGTCAACGCTATTCTACATCACCTGCAAGCTTGGTCAGATGGTAACAGCATCATAGGTAATTTACACCCGGATTGCAGAAACATAAAAGTACTGTCGATCAGAGTTTCAGACTTTTTCTGCTGATCCATAAGCAGGGACGTCATTTCACCAAAACGCCAGGGGTAGCGGAAGTGACATCACAGTGCCACGCCCATAAGAGTGACATCACAGGAAGTGATGTCATTTGACCACACCCCACTCGACATCACAGGAAGTGATGTCATTTGACCACGCCCTCCACATGACATCACAGGAAGTGGCCTCATAAAGCATTATCCCCTCAGTACACTAAGAAATATATGGTTACGATATCAGTGTTTTGTGACATTTCATACAAGAATGGATCATCATATGTAGCAGTGTCAAGGTCCATGTTGCCACGCGAAGTGTATGAACCCAAATCCCCTCTTAATCTGGATCTGCCCTGTTAGTTCAACAGGACTACAGAGCGAAATCACATTCTGGGGGGACAGGGACGGATAGGCGGGTATGGGGATAGGGGAAAGCCAGGATAAAAGGCGAGAGGGAGAATATTTCACCAGAAAACATGTATGGCATCCACAGTTTTTAATAATTCTTCTTCTTGTGTTATTTTGGCTGCCAAAAGATTAGTTCAAAATGTGTTCAAGGTGTACAGTGCATTACTGAGCGATGCCACCTTCAGTACCAAAAGCCTCATAAGTCATGTCCCCATATTTTACGGGGAAAAAATCCTGGCTGCATTTTGCATTACTCCCACACTCACCAACACTCTTTATATGCCTAGGTTTCTGTTCCTACATGTTCATTGTCCTCCACACCCCTCACCTCTCCATAATGGTACACATTCCAACAATTAGTACTATTGTATAGATTTTGGGATAATGCCCAACCCTTCACTCTGATCATAAGACTTAAAATGTAGTTTCTTACCAGATTGAGCAGAACAGTGGCTTGACAGATGTGTCCGAGGCTGCTGTTTCAGTGGCATGTAAGGTGAAGATTCTGACACAGAAAGGAAGGAACTCCACATGAAGATGCAGGTCTGAAAATAAAAAACAAATTATCAGAATGGAAGAATCATTTGTACAACAGCACACCAGAATATCATTTGTCATAGAGACAAGATACTGACTGAACGCACTGAGGGGTGTGCTTTCCAGACTACCATTAACTGCAGTGCCCTGCTTCTGACCTTGCAATCCGGTCACCCAGCAGCCTATTCCACCCTCCGTTTCCCGGCATCCCTGGAGCCTGTGGTACCTCTCATCCCGGCACATCTAGCCTCCCCTCACTCACATGAGCACTTGGGGTGACGTGATATTATCGAATTATACTCCTGAAACTGAATACCCTACACCCAGTGACCCTAATGTGGCTGGGAAGAGGTGGATGGTGACGTCCCATCACCATGTGAGGTCATACACTGGGAAACTGGGGCGTGCAGCGTAACCCCTCACTATTTACCCAGAGGCAGAACTGATTATTGTGGCAGATATTCATTGGCCCATTATTTTTATGATGATGATATTTTGAATGCACAGAGCTGGATTCCAGCGAGCACTGAGCAACTCAATATGATCTCTGCTGCATAGGAGGCATTTCAATGAAGATGCAGGAAGGACAGTTGTCTCAGGTAAGGAGCGATTGTGCTGCGAAGTGACTCTGTTGAAAAGTCTACATGTCCCCTTTGTGTGAGGGACCGGCAGGGTTCCACGACTCCCACCACACTTGCCCAGTCAAGGAGGCGTGAGAGAAGGGAGGCCACAGAGAGACAGTACACCCTGCACTCCAGACACACCTCCACAGCACGGACCCAGGGGCCAGAGAAGCACCCCAGGCACAGGGGTCCCTTCCAGATACCAGGGAGCGCACAGACCACACAGCTAGGGGGCCGAGAGCGCAGCCCGCAACACTCCAGATAAAGCCCCCTGATTTGGGCCAACCAAGCCCTGCAGCACTCCAGATACAGGCCCCCCACATCCCACAAACGCACACACAGACTAGAGCAAGCAGACATTTGCATGCATGCACACCCCCACCCCGAAAGCAGAGCTCCCTGCCCTTGGCCACAGGCACCCTGCCAGTGGAGTGTATTGGGACCCTGATTACATTCTGCTTGAGGAATCAGATTTTAGGCTTTTAGCTCCAATTGTGTATAAGTATTTGAGGTATTACAGATGTGTGCAGCGCACTTAGTTGCTGTATTGAATGCATGCTCCTTCGCCAATGAGGTAAATTCACAAAACCCCCAATTCTATGGAAAGAGGCAGAGAGAAGCTTCATCATTCTCCAATGGTACTGTGTTTTACTTTGTGTATAGGCGCGTTATAAATGCCATAGTATATCATATGTTGACATTCCTTGCCAAAGACATTTTAGAATATTGCAAGGCCGGGACACACATGATACTTTATAAATCGGGGCCACTGTCTATATTCTAGGGACTCTAAGGGGGAGAAACTGGGGTGGCTAAACCTTAGCAACTCGACAGTCCGTGGGGCAGATTCCTAGCTCAGGGGCAACTGGAAGCAAGACGACGTGGGAGCAAAACAGGTTCGATCCCCAGGTCCATGCTTAGAAACCTCTGGGTATTAAGCAACACGTGTAGCTGTTGTCGCCTGAGGTGCCAAGCTATCCGCCTGCGGCCGCAGGCGGGTAGTGGGCTAGCACAGCACACACGCAACCTAGGCTCCACCTGGTCCTGGCGGCCGCAGGGGAATGCCACAAGAGCACACATCTGACCTCAGCCTGGGGCAGGGCTTTAAGTGGGCCGGGGCCTGCCGGGGCTGGGCCCCGGCAGGTTCCGAAATTTCGTTTTGAGGCGGGGCCCTGCCGGGGCCCACTAATCTCCCCGGGCAGCCCCGGCCACTACACGAAAAGGCATTTTTTTCTACAGCCTGAAGCTCTCGCTCGTGTGCGAGAGCTTCAGGCTTCAGAAAAAAATGCCTTTCAGCTATAATGGTGGCGCCGCACCTGCGAGGCATCCCTTTAATCAAGGGATGCACGTGGGCCGGCGCCACCATTATGGAGAAACGTGAGGCCGCTGGAAGCAGAGGCCTTGCTTCCTAAATACTGAAGCTCCCGCGGATTCGCGGGAGTTTCAGTCTTTAGGAAAAAGGCCTCTGCTTCCAGTGGCCTCACCCTTTCAGCCTTAATGGTGACGCTGCCCCTCCCCAGCTGGCGAGGGGCAGCACCACCATTAAGGCTGAATAGGCGAGGCGCTGTCCCCTGCCAGGCAAGCCTATAGAATATAAATGCAGAGATCAGCACCCTCTCCCCATAGGGGAGAGGGTGCTAATCTCTACAAAAGGCTGCCTGGCAGGGGTGCCAGTAGCCCATTGAGCCGGGGCTCGTCAAGGGGGCGTGGCCTAACGGCCCATCAAGACCACGTTGTTGGGCCACGCCCCCTCGATGGGCCCCGGCTCGATTTGTAGTGCCACTTAAGGCACTGGCCTGGGGCCTACGGCGGCACACGCCAGCAACATTAATCCACCCAGCAGCTCACACACACCCGCTCGCCCCCGACCTCAGTCACACACACAACACAGACTGACTCACCGCTGTGTGTTAGCTTGGAAGAAGTTAGTTGGCCTGGACTTTCTGGCACCAAGAGAAACCACGAAGCTGCTGCTGCACGCTGGCTTCGCTGCAGTGCTCACAAAATGGAGGACCACCAGCACGCTGCACCGCTTGAGTGGTGGCCACGCCCCCTCCTCCTCTGATTGGAGGAAATGCCAGAGGTCGCAAGAGAGTGACAGAGGTCGCTGGCCAATCGGCAGCGGTCGCTCTTGCGACCTCTGGCGACCCCCAAATGACGTCCCTGTCCATAAGTATACTGTACTTAACCAGATGAATCTGTATGCTGTATTTGTGGACCATGTGACCATCTTTGATGCAGTCCCTAGAGATACCCTCTGGCAAGTTTTGCAAAAAAGAAAATGTCCTCCACTTTTAATTTAAACTTTCCAGGAGATTCACCACAACAATAAAGCAATGGTATGCCCCTTTCGATGTGGGTATGGTTGTGAGACGTGGCTGCATCCTTGCCCCACTTTCATTCTGTATATACATAGAAGAAATCATAATCTCTTTAAGAGAGAACTGTATGGACTGCCCAAGGATGGGCCCGGACAGATACCCAGCACGCTTCTATCCAGATCACGCAGTACGGCTGTCCACATCACGAGCTACTGCTGTCCACATCTCCTCTAGGACGAAAAGCTTCATTGGCCGTTTTTCGGTGAAAATGTGATGACCTTGACCTAAGTCTGAATGTTGGCAAGATTAAGGTGATGGGCTGTGAACTAGGGTGACCAGATTTAAAAAGTAAAAAACTGGGACCACTGCCGTTTCCAATGGAAACATAATCTTGAGAAAGGGGGACAGAGGACCAAATTCTGGGGCAGTCCTGGCAAACAAACGGGACGTCTGGTCACCCAGCTGTAAACCTCAATTTGCAAAAAGTTGTGAGAACTGAATATCTGAGTGGCAGGGCGCACTCTAGAACAGGTTGCATTTTATGTCTACTTAGGAATCCGATTTAGTGAAAGCAGTTACTGGACTGCACAAGTTGAAAAGGCCTGCACCACTATGGGGAAGTATGGCGAAGCTGCAAGATCCTTTTACAACAGGCAAAGGAGAGGGGCAGCTCTCCCAGCCGTCGAACTTTTCAGTAAACAAGCTATTCCAACTGCCCTTTATGGTGCAGAGCTTTGGGGGTTCACCAGCACATGAAATTTAAACGGAGAAGAAAACGAATACTACAGCTGCATAGAGGTACACCTAATGCAGCCCTACAATTGGAACTTGATATACGTCCAGCAGGTGAACAAGATTCCCTAATCCCAACATTATACTGGGTAAGGCTCTGGAGTACAGCAGGGCTGGAAAAATACAGAGATGCGCTAAAGCATTAGCTGAGCCTGCAGGGGGGTAAAAGCATCTCTTGGGTGGAGCATGTTAAAACAAGTGGGCTCCGCTGGAATGAATTCAGCTGGTGGGCAGTACCGCACAGTGCTGACCAGGGGTGTTGCTAGGTCTGGGAAAGACCCGGGGCTAAGGTAATGTCGGAACTGTCGGGACTGGGGGCTAGCTAGCCTTTTGGCTGTAGCTCCTGAGATTTTATCCGGGGCTACAACCAAAAGACCAGGGGCTATAGCCCCTTTAGCCCCCCCCAGCAACGCCTCTGGTGCTGACAAGGAACCTTAAATAGTATCAAGACAGCAGCCACCACCCTGATCAGGACGAAAATGACTGGAGAACTGAAAATGGGACCTGACTCCCTAGGTCTTAAAAGGGAATTTGGTCCAGAAAGTTACCTCAACTATCTGAGTCCATGATATGCTAGATCGCTGTACATCAGCTTTAGACTCGGGTCTCTACAGTTTTTTACACAATGGTGGGAGCAGAGTGGATCACCTCTGTGCCTTTACGTGGATTCATTCATTTTATGTGTATTTGTCACAAACTGAGAACTTTGAGAGTGCAACATCTTCGCTAGTTGCTGAGGGGGGTGGGAATTCGCACACCCACTGATGCTCTGGAATTCTGCAAGCATAGTGACCTGCACTGCTCGTTATGTTCACCGAGCGTGACTCTGTAGAGAGAAATAATTAGATTGTTGAAGTAACATGAACCGATGTGGCAGAGATAGGCCGCTGGGAATCTGTTTACTGGGCTAGGACAGTCAGTGGGGCTGCGAGTATGCTCTCCCCACTTGACGTGTCTGAATGTTATCTTGAGAATCTGATGCTGCTCGAATTGTATCTACATTGTTATCTGGCTCTTTCATATCTCGTGAAATTCTGTAGATTGAGCTTTTCGATCATCTCATCTAAATTTCAACACGTATAATGTTATTCTTTCTTTTTCTGTCTGCAATCAAATTTGTATGTGCATGACCTTTTAAGTATGCGCTGCTTTTTTTATGACTTTAATGGCATTGCCCCAAAAAAGTACTACTGACAGACTTTATTGTGCTTAGAAATCCTTTGCTCAGATTGGACAATTTGAGATACTTTTGAGTCCACATGTTATGTATGTGTAATCTTTAATTAGCTCATAGAGTTCTTTTCGAGCTCAGTTGTAAAGATTTAGATAAACATTATGACATACATATATATGTATACATATATATATATATATATATATATTCAATAAAAAAACTTTGTTAAAGGGACGTTATGGTTAAGTTGCGCTACTAAAAATCTATGAAATTCAGGGAAAAAACTTGGTTAAAGGGACGTTATGGTTCCAAGTAAAACCGAAAAACCCCTGAAATTCGCCAGTTGTGGTAAGCTAAGCAACCATAACTCGCGCCACCACCGTGTTGTCTGTTTGTGTTTTGTGTGCAGTAATGCAATAATGTAGTAAGTGGGTTTGATTAGGTACTTATTAAATGTTCCACAGTATGCAAGACTCTAATAAGAAAGCATTTATAATTTTAGTATTTAACATGGCAAGATTATTAACATTGCATCTTCATCATGTCTGCTGCACACTATGCCTATGTTAATACATGTGTACCTTAGTACCTTAGTATATTGGAAAAAACGTCATAATACTCCATTATACAATGCTATTTGGATTAATGAACTACTTAATGCACTACGTACCTCATGATATTTATTCCCATGATCCTTGACACTTTTTTATTAACATTACAATGAGAATCCCTTGTACAGACTTTTCACGAAAGGTAAATCCACATGTGATGTCATCAGTGATGTCATCAATGTCATTTGTGATGTCATCTTTGATGTCCCGGGTGTTACTCTTAGCAGTGTACGGTGGTGGCGCGAGTTACGGTTGCTTAGCTTACCATAACTTGTACATTTCAAGGGTTTTTTGGTTTTACTTGGAACCATAACGTCCCTTTAACTAAGTTTTTTCATTGAATTTCATAGGTTTTTATTAGTGCAACTTAACCATAATGTCCGCTTAACAAAGTTTTTTCATTGAATTTCTTAGGTTTTTATTAGTGCAACTTACCCATAATGTCTACGAACATCTGACTTCATTGCAGACCTTCCGGAGAGTGCCACATGACCATATTCTGGCGCACTCCATGATGACGTGTCCGAGAACCCGTACGCACTTCACGATAAGATCTGTGCTTCGCGGACAGTTCGGTACTGCATTTTCTACTGATCTAGGAACTTTCAACTTCAAAATTTCCCTTGCACAGCTCCAACACCTATTCCTACTCATCCATTAACAATCTAGTACACAGTACATACTTTTAGCAAAACTGCTATTTATCTTAAAATAGAATCAGCTAACGCCATCCCTCCTCCCCAAAAGACACCACCACTGCTGTAAGCAAGGAGCATGAGAGACACTGCCCCCTACCTTAGAAATAACACACGTGCAACATTTTCCCCTGTCCACCTGCCCCTCCATATTAGTGTTTGGTGCCTCTTCCCTCATTTCCCGCCCCACCTTTCGTTCTAAGCTCTCCTGCCAAATAAAATGCATCCAAAAACAAAATAAATGTTCCTTTAGGAGCCACCTTTCAGTTAAAAAATAGAACTAAAAAAATCCATCTACTTTATATTTCTCAGTAAAGTACATAGACTCAATAAGATTTTCCAATATTTCCATTTGCATTTTGTGTTATGCTAATGGGAATATTGTGGCGTTCATCCTCCGTTCCAAGTACTGTAACGGTGGATACCGGCCCAGCAGCCAAAGTGATCAGCCCAAGCAAAGCGAGGGTGGATAACGAGGTCTCTGGATCATTATCGCCCCATTCCAGCTCCTGAAATGGGGGATGAAGGCCATTAGCAGCCTAGGTTCCCAAAGCAGGAACCCGGGTTACTAAAAAAGAGAATTTTTCTTCCTACACCGGGACACCTGTGGCGTCCCGGTGTAGGAAGGAAAATCCTTTTCCAAGATGGCCACCATCGAAAGGGAAGGCAGGGGTTCCATACAGGGCCCCTCTTTGATTTCCATGGCAGCCTGCAGAAGGCAAAAAGAGAACCCTATGACCATATTACCACAAGCACATTTTTCTTCCCTTTCAAATCTATCCTAATTTCGGATAACTTAACCACAAAGCCAGTCCCAGGTGGACATGGCCAGTAGCCAGATTGTCCAGATCATGACCTTATTCCATGACCCAGACAATCTGGCCACTCCACATGGCCACAGGCTATCCCTCAGTCACTAAAGGTATAGGCCTATTTTTTGTAGCTACATTATGACACTTGTCATAAAATGGCACATTTCCAAAACCATGCTTGTAGGTCCTTTACAATGCTCCTTACGCAAGTTTGCTGGAAATCCACCCATGTTTTATTTTTTCAAAAGTGTCAAATGTATGCACATTCAATCATCATATAACCTACCCCCGCTTGACAAAATCCATTCAGACTTTATGAAAACATTTATATCTAGATCTATAATCTTTTTGCAAACCGTTGTGTAGATTTGTCAAATGGCACCACATTTATAAACCTTCACAATATTTTGGGACCCCCTCTAATTTTGCTCCCTCTTGACAGAAACCCACCAAACTTTGCAAAAGACATTTATATCTAGATCTATTATCAGTTTGCAAAATGAAGTGTAGATTCATCAAATGGCACTTCCTTTATAAGCCTTTACATTATTTTGGCACCCCCCCTCTAATTTTGCCCCCTCTTGACAAAATCCCACCAAACTTTGCAAAAACATGTATATCTAGATCTATTATCAGTTTCCCAAATTAAGTGTAGATTCGTCAAATGGCACCTCATTTATGAGCCATTACATTATTTTGGGACCCCCCATCTAATTTTGCCTCCTCATGACAGAATCCCACCAAACATTGTAAACTCATTTGGAGTCAGGTCAGAAATATACATGCACAATTTCATGCAGTTCTATAAAGTGGCACCAAAGTTATAAGCCATTCAAGAACTGCATTTCACTAACCCTGTATTGCTGATGTGTCCGGGAACTTTTCAGGACTGTTCGTGAACATCCGAACTGTTCGCGGAATTTCGCGGCAAAAAAAAACACCATTTTTTTTGCTTCTTGCAGCCATATCCCATCCCGTCCTCATCACCCCTACTTCCCCAGAGATTATTTCATAAGTGTGACAAGTGCAATGTTATGTTTTTTAATATGTTTTTACCGCAATGTTCACGGACACCGGCAGATGTCCGCGAATCCAAGATGGCGGGCGTTTCCAAAAATCGGACGCACTTCACACTCGTCACCATCCAATCAGCGGACACGTCGCATCTCCGCCGACATGACGCAAGCCGATTAACCAATCAGTGTCCTGTCCGTAGAGCGAACAGGGAAGTGTGTCCACGGAGCGGACATAGATATCACTAATTTTTTGTGACCTACTTTTTGGTCATTTTTAAAAAAACTACAGAATGGATTTTCACCAAATTTACAAAAAGCACGCTTTTGGGACCAAGCTGCTGCTCCTGCCGCAAATTTGGTGAAAATCCGTCCAGCAGTTAGGGCTGTGGCGTGAGCAAAGTTTTTTCCCCATTCAGTCTATGGGAAAAAAAGACATTTTGGGACCCCCCTATAACTTTGCCCCGCCTGGACCAAACCTCACCAAACTTTGTAAAATTCAAAGTGGGACATATACTTTTTTTGCAAAGTTTGTTGAGGATTCGTCCAGGGGGAGCGAAGTTATAAGCCGCCCAAAAAGTGCTCTTCCTATGGGATTAGCAACTTAACCATAACTACCGTGGCTGTGTAATATATATATATATATATATATATATATATATATATATATATATATATATTCAGTAAAAAAAACTTTGTTAAAGGGACGTTATGGTTAAGTTGCGCTACTAAAAACCTATGAAATTCACTAAAAAAAACTTTGTTAAAGGGACGTTATGGTTCCAAGTGAAACCGAAAAACGCTTGAAATTCGCCAGTTATGGTAAGCTAAGCAACCATAACTCGCGCCACCACTGTGCACTGGTAAGACTAACTCCCAGGACATCAAAGATGACATCACAAATGTCATTGATGACATCACTGATGGCATTTGTGATGTCATGTCCTGGGTGTTAGTGTTAGCAGTGCAAGGTGGCGCGAGTTATGAATGCTTATCTTACCATAACTGCCGAATTTCAGGGGTTTTTCGGTTTTACTTTGAACCATAACGTCCCTTTAACAAAGTTTTTTCACTGAATTTCATAGGTTTTTAGTAGCGCAACTTAAACATAACGTCCCTTTAACAAAGTTTTTTTACTGAATTTCATAGGTTTTTAATAGCGAAACTTAACCATAACGTCCCTTTAGCAAAGTTTTTTTACTGATATATATATATATTTTTCTTTTTTTTTTTAAAGAAATTCGAAACGTGGTTTTGCTAGCCTGCATTTAGGAGTTCACAAATAGCTGGTAGCAGGAAGTGATTGGAACTCTCTGAAATATGCATGCATAAGAAATATTTCAGTATTAGGGGAAGCAATAGGAAATAGCACATGTTTAGCATATTGTTGAACTGACTACAGACACGCTCTCCATTTCTACCTTGTGGGCTCATGAAAATGAGATGGAGGACCAGAGTTACTACATCTAAGTATGTGGGTGCATGACCAAGCAGGTCAAAGTAGTTAGGTATGATGTAGCCCAACTGTATACTTGACCACAGCCCACTTATTCTGTTTCAAGTATCCTAGACAGAGTCCTCTCTTCATAAATGTGCAACTCTATTCTCCAACTTCTTCTTCATTGCCTATTATTCCATTTCAAATTAGTTAAAAGACATTTAATCTGTGAGAGGGGATACAGGCTAAGATGCTCAGGGTTGGATTTAAAGATGTACAAGTGTATCAGAAACACAAGCATCTTATGATAGTTCTCCATCCATGATGGATTACCATAATCGGTCCATATTTTAAACACGTGTAACTGAATAACATCAGGATTTTTTCAGATGAATATTCAAAGATATGCTCAATCCTAGTAGTCAGTCAAACAACTTTATTCGGCCAAAAAAGGCCATAAAAGTACATCCTACAAATACAGTTCTAAAAATAGAGATATCATTCTGATGCATAATTACAGAAGACACAACAAAATAAAAAGAGAGCAACAGAGCAGTGCACAAAGGCCATCCCCTCCATAAGAGCCCCTGAGCAGATCTTTAAGCCAATAGTCAGGTCACACCCGCCTCTGGCCTCAGCCAATTCCCATGGCGTCTCAGGCCCAAGGTTTCAGATTGGCCCCTGTAAGATGACTGTTACTCGGAAGGACCCCAGTGTGACGGACAAGGGTGTGAGTAGGGTATGAGTTGGCTGTGGTGCCACTATTCCTTAACCGCCAATGGCCATTGCACCTTTCCAGGATGGCCCTTGCCATGAGGGTGTCCCAGAAGACCAATTTAACATTGTACCTTGTGGCTGAGGGATTAGACAGTTTGATGCACGCCAACAGAGAGCCCCTGGACACAAACCCCCAATCCCCCACCTCCCACAAATAGTGAAGACATTTATTCCAGAGGGCGTCCCTTGGTTCTCCTGACTCAATGGATAGTTTAGGGACACCATGGAGAAACACCCCCGGGCTGCTACAGCCTTGAGGTAGATGATGCCCAAAGGCCTACATAAACCAGGGGTTGAGATCCTATCCTTCCTCCCCACTGACCGCAAGTTTCCCCGGGCTCTACCAACGGATTTCCGCAGTAGTAAGGGCTCGTCCCCTGAGACTAAGGACCCGATGGTCTCCCTCCGAGCAGATGACACTGGGGGGCTGACAACCTCTGGTCGACTCCTCAGAAAGGGGGTAGGCCTAACCACTGAGGTAGTGGGCAGTCCAGGGTATGAAGGGTGTGTTCCTTTAACACAATCTGGATTCAATCCCCCCGACCCAGACCCCAATGGACCCATTCTTCCTCTCCCCATGTCTCCTTCGCCCTTGGTCCCCAAAACCCCCTTAATCAGAACATGTAGGAGATTTTTGATCTCGGCCAGCTCAGGGAGCAGGAGCAGACAGGGGTAACCTGACAAATAGGTGGAAGCCATGGGAGGTGGGACTGATGGACAGTGTTCTCCATTAATGGGGGGTTTAGAAGCCCAAAGATGGCTAAGACGAAGGAATGAACTAGCCCCCGAGGGAGCATCAGACAAGGGCTGACTCCCAAAGCTGGAAGGAGGGCTCGACTTCTCTCCCAAGCCTAAACACAAACCAAGTTTTCCCACGCCCACTGTAGCTAGAAACATGGTCACAGGAAGCAGGAGTAAATGCGCTTCACGGAGAGCCAATGTCGATTGCAGGGCTTGATTATCGGAGTTTGGACCAGAGGTTGGTAAGGGGGGACAAGATGAAGCCAAGGGCAGTGCCGGCAAAACAGGACCACCAGTCAGCTTTGATATGCCCATAGAAACCCTCTCAGAGCAAATTGCCAAATTGTTCAGAAGATCGGCCGTAGCCACACAGTCAAACAAAGCCCCCACCAGGGGTGAGCAGGTTAGCAGGGGGTACATAAATGGGCTAACCAAACTATTTGTGAAACAAGGAGGCAGCACTGCGCCACAAGACCCAGTGGGCCATGGTAGGGGTCCTGCCAGCAAGCTGTGCGTGAGGTAATGTGTAGATCAGGGCTCCCCAGAGACTCCCTCTTCGTCTCTTACTTTATCACAAGCAGAGTCCAGGGATGCCCCATTACCGGTGGGGGTCCCAAGACATACTCCATTTCCCTGCCTGTCCCCCGGAACCATGCACATCAAGCCCCTTCTCAGTCTCAGTCTTCTTCCTTGGATAGGTTTGCAAAGTGCCAAGGGGACAGGGGGTCCTTGAATAATCGATAGAAGGAAGGATTGCGAAAGGTGGTGGGGGGAAAAGAGGGAAGAAATGTCTCCTTCTTCAGGGGCTCCAAAGGTGGTACCGCGAGGAGAGCTGACCATGATGTACTGGGATAGTGGGGGGCCAATCATGGGTGCCAAGAGTTTCCAAAATACTGGCGTTCCCAGCTCCAAGTATGAAAAGGAGGCACCACACCCCCACAATGCTCGTCACTCAATCTTGTGTGCCAGTGGAGAATGTTCAAGCCTCCCCTCCAACTCTGAAGGCCCACAACAGTGGCAGGCTCACCTCACAGTCCAGTTTCCAACAGTTCCAATGATGGGTCCAACGATTCCCATGCAGCTGTGGTCCAGACTGGCCCAACCTTGCTTGTGGCCTTGTAGTCTTTGGTGCTTCAGAATCCCCACTCTTTTTCCTCCACCAGCTCGTGCCTAACACCTGCAGTGCCAAACACCGTGACCTTGCCCCGCCGCGGGCTTCACCGGTGCGGGGATGGGGAGAGTGCAAAGACGCCAAGGGGACATGGCCTCTGGAAGCAGGCAGTGAGGAAAGACCCAGGAGGGGTCCAAGAATGCTGGCAACACTGCCCCCTTGCCCCGCCGTGGGCTTCACCGTTGCAGGGGCAGGGAGAGTACAAAGATGCCAACTGGGCATGGCCTCTAGAAGCAGGCAGTGAGGAAATACCCAGGAGGGTTCCAAGAAGGCTGGCAACACTGTGCCCTTGCCCTGCCGCGGGCTTCATCGCTGCAGGGTCAGGGAGAGCCCAAAGATGCCAACGGGCGTGACCTCTGGAGCAGGCAGTGAGGAAAGACCCAGTAGTTTTCTCAGGTAACCGAGACTATTCCTTACCCTGACCAGAGTTTGACATCCTTAAATTTGCTACCCAAGACCAACAAGAAATCTAATGTACACCAAAATTACTGTGGGACAGTTTTTGGCGATTTATTGCAAAAGACAGTGATATCATCTGCAGAGAGAGTGATTTTGACTCGATTGCGGAACACAATCAAAAATAATAATCATTTTTAAATGTGGTACAACATATTGTCTGAAGCACAGGGCTGATGTATTTCACTGTAAAACTCAAATTCTTCAACAGCATGAACATTGATAATTACACGAGGCTGTGGATTAGATAGAATCTATATGAATAGAAAACTTAGGTTTGTTTCCGTACACAGCTGATTCGATTCATCAGTGTTAGGTTGCCCTCTGCTGTCCAAATGGATCTGCGTTGTTTGACCGAAACCAATAGATTTGCAGCGGAATGGACTGTAGTCGATTTCGCCAAAATTGTATTTGACCTTCGGGCAAACAATCCAAATCCCTGTCCCACCAGCATCTCTATACCAAAACCCCCTCCCCTACTTACCTTTTTCGCTGGCCTTCGGTGCTCCGGCTATACCCCTGTGGCATCAGTTCCATCCCTCCAACGTGAGTCGGAGCTGATGAGCAGGGTCCCTTTTTCTTCCTTTTTTTAAGTCCCCCGCTTACAATGTCCTGGAAGCGGGGGGCATACCGCTGCAACCCCTGAAGTAGGGGACACCCCCACAACCCTGCTCTTCATGTTTGTTATAATGGGATTTGATGTGTCAGCAGTGGCCGAATTCGGCCAAATCATCCATACGGAGAAAAATAATATATCGAATTGGGTAGTACAGTCCAAATGGCAAAGTGGACCTCTACATGCTCTTCCACTTCAACAAAAGTTAACATTTTAACAAAAAGAATGAGCATGATTCTATGTGGTCACCTTCACCTTCCACTATCGCAAACATTCAGAATATCTTCAAGTTACTTCTTTACAACCCCACTTCTCTTCACTCAGGGCACAGTGGTTCCAATGTCAATGAACAGTTCATTACCGTCTCAATGTTGCAGTCTCTAAGGAGCTAAATGCTGTAGAATGAATGTCTCCTCACAAGCTAAAACTGAAAGTAGGTGCTGTAATTATGCTTCTACACAATCATATGCCGTCACAGGGACTCTTCAATGGAACAAGGTTAACAATAACACATCTACAAAGACACATCATAGAGGCCTGTGTAATCATCGAGTGGTATGAACTCAAGAAAAATGGGGACTTACACCATCGCCACAACTTGTAATCCAGCACTAATATCGCCAGACCAAATTGCAGTAATACTATTTGCATTGGGTGATATTCCAGCAGATTTACTGCCGGGATACCGCCCAACCTCTGATAGAGCCCTATATATGACGCTTGCATCTCAAAGAATTCTTCCATGGACAAAGCAACAAACAAAGGGCTGCCTCACACTATGGATGGCACAAAAAAGTGCTCAAACTGGACACCGCCATGTGGACGTAGCTCAAAACATGCAAACTATTATGCTACAAGAAACATGGGCAGTTGACACCCCCCCCCATTTACAAGGAAACCAGTAATTTACGATCCCAGCCACCAGGGGACCGAGGGGTTGTCCTTGTGGCGGCTTGCTGGTTTGGATAGATGTTACTTTAGGGTGGAGGAATGAAACTGGCTAACAGGCTCAATTGACCTCCAGGAATAACGGCTTTGGATGGATGCCAGTGATCTAATCCACCCATATAACGTTTATAACAGACTAGCAATGCCCCATGGAAGGACAACTCTATCCTCCCTAGAAGACCATTTGACCAGGAGATTGCCTTTGGTGTATGTTCATACAATTACTTTAATTGCGGGGGACATTAACCTTCAAATTGAAGCCATTAAGGAATTAGAGAATTTATGGGAGGGCCAAGATCATGCTTGGGATACACCGCCTGCCCCTGATTGCTGGCAAGCTCAAAAGACTCCACTGCTCTAATCTGGGTCTGAGGGCCTGCAATGAGTGATTTGAGAAAGACCAACCTGCTAAACTGACTTTTAGAGGTCCCACAGGAGTTCCCATATAGATTATATATTTGTCACAAGTCAGGACTGGGCAGGGGTCACTGATTTCGAAGTTGTTGAGAGAATGGAAAGTGACCATCTACCTCTAACCCTAACGTTTAGCGAGAGTGAAGTAAATTATGAAAACCTTAACACTAATATCCAATCACATCCAATGAAAGTTAGTGGCCACGCTTGAAAATCCATGAGATGGTCCAATACTATAAGGCCCGAAGCTAAATCCAATCTTTATGATTCTATTTTGGATAACCTGGAGGGTGATATGTGACCAGGAGACCACTGATGTGGAGATTATAATAGAATATGAGACGCATACAACAAAACTGATCCCAAACATCTCAGTGCAGGGGAAATTGTAAGTAAACCAAACTGGCATGATGGTGAATGTTGCAAGGCAAAGATCAAAATTCTTAACTGCTTCAAATCTAGACTTGGCCGGACTGACAGAAACTCTGCGAACTCCGCTCAACATAAAAATCCTTGGTGCTCACAAAAAAAGGGAGTTCACTAATGGAAAATGGATGGCACTCCAAGCAGCTCTCAAAGCAGGGGACCAACCACTATTTTGGAAACTGGTCTGGGCAGAAGAGTTGAAGTGCGCCCCAGCATTACTTTGGAGGCCATTACGAGTATGGCGGTAGCCATGTAGCAATTAGCTCCATGGCTGCCTCCCATACCGTGACCGTGTCCGGTGTTGTGCAATGGGGACTTACCGGTCTAGTCCCCCATAGGGCTCAATGGGGAGGGCGTAAATAACTGGCTCGCGAATGGCAAGCCCGTTATTTGCGCCCAGGGCCCTTAGCGGGACCCGTAAGGGACGTGTGGTCTGACCACACGTCCCTTGCGGTTCCCGATAGGGGACCTCGGAATGGGGTGGTAGGGGATTACCGGCACCAGTCTCCTGACCGATGCCCGGTATCCCCTACCGCCCGACTCGTAATGACCCCCTTTGTCACATTAATGAAGATGAGTGGAGGGCATATTTTGCCAACCTATATAAATCTTCTACTCGGGGGGTGTTTTCTGCCCCTCCCAAGTTCCCTATTGCTGTAGACGTCTTGACAGTGTCTATCAAAATGGTGGGCATAGCTCTTAAAACACATAAAAGTGGCAAAGCAATATGCCCAGACCTTATTCCGATCAACATCCTAAAAGAAGAAGCAGATATCTGGGCCCCAGTCCTATGCAGGGTTTTTAATGCTATCTTGTTCAGGGGGGAATTCCCAAATTCCTGCATTAGGGAGGTGATAGTACCTATCTATAAAAATGGAGGCAGAGAAAATGTCGGGAACTACCACCCAATGTTGCTCTTGGATAGAATTGGTAAACTTTTTGGGAAAGTAATTTTGAAACACCTACTGCACTGGGCAGATAGGGAATCTATAATTCATGACCTCCAGGCAGGCTTTAGGCCCAAAGGAGGAACAATTGATCAATGATTTTTGCTGTACCTACTAATTCAGAAAATGTGTCTTTATGTGGTTTTTGTAGATCTGAAAACTGCATTTGACTCGGTCTATACGGAAATTTAGTGGCAGATATTACACTCTAAGAAGGCACCTGCAGTATTTAACAATATAATATTCCAGCGTTATACCGCTAACAGGGTGTATATACGTTTTGGGCTTTGCAGTGATTTGACACAATCCTTTGATGTCGAAAAGGGGGTCAGGCAAGGTTGTTCCCTGGCACCCCTCCTCTTCAATATGTGTATACATACAAGAAATCATAGATTCTTTATTAATGGAGTGCCAAGACCGCCCAAAAATTGATTCTGATAAGTACCCACCCTTGTTTTATGCGGATGACGCTGTCCTCATAGCTACATCTCCACAAGGCCTAAGGAGGTCCCTATCCTTATTTTGGGAAAAATGTAAGGAGTTGAATCTCAATTTGAACATTGAAAATCAAAAGTGACGGTTTTCAGACCTAAATTCGCAAAAAACAATGGGCCTCATTACGACCCAGGCGGTAAGTTACCGCCTGGGCCGTGACTTTACCACCATGGCGTAAACTACGTTTACGCCATGGTGGTTGGCGGACTTACCGCCCCATTCCGACCTTGGCGGGGCGGTAAGTCCCCAATCCCCATTTACCCTTCCCCATTCCCATTTTTGCCCCATAGGGTATAATGGGAGTGGGGAAGGCGTTAATTACGCCACCGTAAATTACGGTGACGTAATTAACTCCATGGTCCCTTAGCGCCATGGATTTTAACACCTGCTAAAAGCAGGTGTTAAAAGCGCCATGGCGCTAAGGGACCTCGTACTCAGGCGGTAAGGGTCGGCGCTGTTAACGCTGCCATTAACCCCTTACCGCCTGGGTCGTAATGAGGCCCAATATCACTTAAGATCGATGTGGATGGTTCCTGTTGGAACAGGTCGATTTTTATGATTATTTAGGCCTGGAATTTGAGGAATCTGGAGGCTGGACGGCCCAAAATAAGAAATCATCGGCCTCACTAAAGAAGGTTGGGGGAGCCATCCTGACGTTTCATGCTAAAGGTGGGAGGGGTGCTGTTTCTCCCGCTTTGGACTTGTTCCATAAGCAAGCTATCCCGGCTGCCTTGTATGGCTCAGAACTGTGGGGCTATAGTAACATGCAGAAGATTTGCACTTTTGAACACATCTTCTTGAAGAAAATATTTCAGCTTCCTACAGCCTTACTTTTCTTGGAGCTGGGCGATATGTCGGTTGCTGTCCAAATTCAAGCTAGACCAGCCATATTTTGAGCCAGACTGTGGAAGAGGTGTGGCACTGAAAGACATCGGAAGGCAGTACAACATCTCCTAGGCATGGCGGGTGGTAGGAGACTTTCATGGACGTTCCACTTTTGGAACACCCTCCGGGACCTTGAATTGACTTGTGGAACTATCCCAATGTCGTTATGCCCGCTTTGATAGATAGAATCAGGGCTAAGATCAAGCAGAGCGGCAGAAAAACTTTGTTGGTCGATTCCTCTTGCTTGAAACCTGGCACTGACTTTCTCGATCAGAGGCATCAATATGGGTTTAAGTTATACCTAGACGATATGTATAAAGCTTATGAAAAATCCTTGTACTTACGCTTTCATTTGGGGATTCTCCCCCTGGCTTGTTTTACCCAAAATTGGTTATCTGTCAATAGGAGTATGTGCCCTTTGTGCAAGGATGGTAATGAAACAGTTTTGCATTTCTTATTGTTTTGCACTAGAACAGTTAATTTGAGAACAATGTATTTGTTGTCAATGTTGAGAGAATCTGGGGTCCGCGACTCTGGTAGTGCTGTAAAATATTTGAGTCAGAGCACAGGTCTACATATTGTGCATTATACGGCACATTATATTCACAGAGCCTGGCTACTAAAAGTGCAAAACCTGAGCACAGAAGAGGCTGCAAGCCTTTGACTCTCCCTCTTCTGTTTTCCCGAAGGATTTGGTCTAATGGATTTTACTAATCTGACGACAGAGGAAGTGCAAGCCTTTAACTCTCCTCTTCTATTCCCCTATGGAATCTGATCTAATGGGCTCAGTCAATCTTTCAACATATAGTTTATTTTTTGACCCATGCTCAATAATTGTGGTTTAGCATTTAACTTGATTGCTCCCAGAGCCCTTAATAAGTTGAAATTGTGTTTAATCTTTGTAAAGAGCTTACACTTTAAAGCAAATATTCGTACCTGTTTTTATATATGTGTGTTTTTAATTTGCTGTTTTTACTCATTAACATATTGGTTTTTAATATATGTACATTTACGGTTGATTAACCGAAATAAAGTTTATGCTAAAGAAAACTGCATTGAATGCGTAAGATCTGGCATACTCAACAAACAACAGGTAACTAAACAGAACCTCACCCGCTAAGAGAGAAGTGCAATAAGAATACTCCAAGCAAACAAGAACATTATAATACAACCAGCTGACAAAGGTGCAAAAGACTCTCAAAGAAATTGCCAAATTCATACTGAGAAGCCCTGAGGACCACCTCCAACATCTGATATCGAACACTACTACTCCTGGGACCTTTTATTTGCTCCCAAAGAATCACAAGCCATGAAATCCAGGCTGCCTGATCATCTGTGTAGTAAATACATTAACCAAAGACATATATGGATATATTGAGCCCATCCTAAAGCCTCTGGTGATTGACACAGAAAGCTTTGTACAGGACACAACACTTTTCCTCAGAAAGATTCAAGAGATAGACTATTTACCACCGGATGCACTCCTGGCAACGCTGGATCTCACTGAATTTTATTCCAACATTCCACGCGAAGATGGAATTGCGGCATGCCAGAAATTACTGCAATAATTGAACACCGAGATAGACACCCCAACCACAGCTACCATGGATCTCATGAGATCCATACTCACTCATAACAATTTCTGCTTCAATGGAAGACACTTCCTACAAAATAGCGGTACAGCCATGGGAACATAAATGGCACCTATAGAGGGTAATTCATAGAATTTCGCAGAAAAGTGTCGCAAGCGGCTGGCGCAGAGTGTCCGCGTGCGATTGTCTGCGCCAGGCACGTGCGCTAAAACCGATTTCCGCGCACAGCGTATTCATGGATTTTAGGCTCCCAAACCAGCCGTGGTGCAGAGAATCGCAGCGACCCTGCAGCAGCGCCAGTAACGCCCCCAAGAACGCCCTCGCGCAAGGAAAAGCCATCAAAATCGCTAAATCATCGCAAAGGGCTGCGCTAACCCTGGACCAGTTCACCGGGCTGGCAAACAGCAAACGCCAAGCGGGGAACATGTATATCAGGGGTGCGCGGGAAGTTCCACACGCGATTGGCCCCGTGCAAGCAGGGTACGTGTATTCCATGGGTGCACGGGAAGTTCCAAACGCGATTTCAGCAGGGTACGTGTATTCCAGGGGTGCGCGGGAAGTTCCACACGCGATTTCAGCAGGGTACGTGTATTTCAGGGGTGCGCGGGAAGTTCCACACGCGATTGGTCCAGTGCGAGCAGGGTACGTGTATTCCATGGGTGCGCGGGAAGTACCACACGCAATTTCAGCAGGGTACGTGTATTCCAGGGATGCGCGGGAAGTTCCACACGCGATTCCAGCAGGGTACGTGTATTTCAGGGGTGTGCGGGAAGTTCCACATGCGATTGGCCCAGTGCGAGCAGGGTACGTGTATTCCATGGGTGCGCGGGAAGTTCCACACGCGATTACATCAGGGTACGTGTATTCCAGGGGTGCGCGGGAAGTTCCACACGCGATTCCAGCAGGGTACGTGTATTTCAGGGGTGCGCGGGAAGTTCCACACGCGATTTCAGCAGGGTACGTGTATTTCATGGGTGCGCGGGAAGTTCCACACGCGATTGGGCCAGTGCGAGCAGGGTACCTGTATTCCATGGGTGCGCGGGAAGTACCACACGCGATTTCAGCAGGGTACGTGTATTCCAGGGGTGCGCGGGAAGTTCCACACGCGATTCCAGCAGGGTATGTGTATTTCAGGGGTGCGCGGGAAGTTCCACACGCGATTGGCCCAGTGCGAGCAGGGTATGTGTATTCCATGGGTGCGCGGGAAGTTCCACACGCGATTTCAGCAGGGTACGTGTATTTCAGGGGTGCGCGGGAAGTTCCACACGCGATTTCAGCAGGGTATGTGTATTTCAGGGGTTCTGGGGAGTACTACACGTGAATTGGCCGTGTGGGTCCTCCCAGGTGTACGCTCCACAACCTCCACGGCCCCTGCAGGCAGCCCACACCACGGGGGACTACCCTGCACTCCTGCTCATGTCCCGCAGGCAGCCCATCCACCATGGGCATGCCCCCCAGCCAACCCACATGTCACCTTGCACTACTGATCAACAATGCATGTCTCCCACCACCCCCACCCCCCAGCAGTGCAGGGGCAGCCTCCACCAGGCCCCCACTTATGTCTCCCACCACCCCCACCCCCCAGCCACCAGGGGCACCCTCCACCAGGCCCCCACCCATGTCCCCTATCACCCCCACCCCCCAGCAGTGCAGGGGCACCCTCCACCAGGCCCCCACTCATGTCTCCCACCACCCCACCCCCCAGCAGTGCAGGGGCACCCTCCACCAGGCCCCCACTCATGTCTCCCACCACCCCCACCCCCCAGCAGTGCAGGGGCACCCTCCACCAGGCCCCCACTCATGTCTCCCACCACCCCACCCCCCAGCAGTGCAGGGGCACCCTCCACCAGGCCCCCACTCATGTCTCCCACCACCCCCACACCCCAGCATCCAGGGGCACCCTCCACCAGGCCCACACTCATTTCTCCCACCACCCCCACCACCCAGCCACCAGGGGCACCCTCCACCAGGCCCCCAACTCATATCTCCCACCCACCCCCACCCCACAGCCACCATGGGCAGCCCCCACCAGGCCAACACTCATGTCCCCCTGCACCCCCACCCCCCAGCATCCAGGGGCACCCTCCACCAGGCCCCCACTCATGTCAAGCACCACCCCCCCCCCCAGCATCCAGGGGCACCCTCCACCAGGCCCCCACTCATGTCTCCCACCACCCCCACCCCCCAGCCACCAGGGGCACGCTCCACCAGGCCCCCACTCATGTCTCCCACCACCCCCACCCCCCAGCAGTGCAGGGGCACCCTCCACCAGTCCCCCACTCATGTCTCCCACCACCCCCACCCCCCAGCAGTGCAGGGGCACCCTCCACGAGGCCCCCACTCATGTCTACCACCACCCCCACCCCCCAGCATCCAGGGACACCCTCCACCAGGGCCACACTCATGTCTCCCACCACCCCCACCACCCAGCCACCAGGGGCACCCTCCACCAGGCCCCCACTCATGTCTCCCACCACCCCCACCCCCCAGCCACCAGGGGCACCCTCCACCAGGCCCCCACTCATGTCTCCCACCACCCCCACCCCCCAGCAGTGCAGGGGCACCCTCCACCAGGCCCCCACTCATGTCTCCCACCACCCCCACCCCCAAGCAGGGCAGGGGCACCCTCTACCAGGCCCCCACTCATGTCTCCCACCCCCCCCCCACCCCCCAGCAGTGCAGGGGCACCCTCCACCAGGCCCCCACTCATGTCTCCCACCACCCCCACCCCCCAGCAGTGCAGGGGCACCCTCCACCAGACCCCCACTCATGTCTCCCACCCACCCCCACCCCCCAGCCACCATGGGCAGCCCCCACCAGGCCCCCACTCATGTCCCCCTGCACCCCCACCCCCCAGCATCCAGGGGCACCCTCCACCAGGCCCCCACTCATGTCTCCCACCACCCCCACCCCCCAGCATCCAGGGGCACCCTCCACCAGGCCCCCACTCATGTCTCCCACCACCCCCACCACCCAGCCACCAGGGGCACCCTCCACCAGGCCCCCACTCATGTCTCCCACCCACCCCCACCGCCCAGCCACCATGGGCAGCCCCCACCAGGCCCCCACTCATGTCCCCCTGCACCCCCACCCCCCAGCATCCAGGGGCACCCTCCACCAGGCCCCCACTCATGTCAAGCACCACCCCCACCCCCCAGCATCCAGGGGCACCCTCCACCAGGCCCCCACTCATGTCTCCCACCACCCCCACCCCCCAGCCACCAGGGGCACCCTCCACCAGGCCCCCACTCATGTCTCCCACCACCCCCACACCCCAGCATCCAGGGGCACCCTCCACCAGGCCCACACTAATTTCTCCCACCACCCCCACCACCCAGCCACCAGGGGCACCCTCCACCAGGCCCCCAACTCATATCTCCCACCCACCCCCACCCCACAACCACCATGGGCAGCCCCCACCAGGCCCCCACTCATGTCCCCCTGCACCCCCACCCCCCAGCATCCAAGGGCACCCTCCACCAGGCCCCCACTCATGTCAAGCACCACCCCCACCCCCCAGCATCCAGGGGCACCCTCCACCAGGCCCCCACTCATGTCTCCCACCACCCCCACCCCCCAGCCACCAGGGGCACGCTCCACCAGGCCCCCACTCATGTCTCCCACCACCCCCACCCCCCAGCAGTGCAGGGGCACCCTCCACCAGGCCCCCACTCATGTCTCCCACCACCCCCACCCCCCAGCAGTGCAGGGGCACCCTCCACGAGACCCCCACTCATGTCTACCAACACCCCCACCCCCCAGCATCCAGGGACACCCTCCACCAGGGCCACACTCATGTCTCCCACCACCCCCACCACCCAGCCACCAGGGGCACCCTCCACCAGGCCCCCACTCATGTCTCCCACCACCCCCACCCCCCAGCCACCAGGGGCACCCTCCGTCAGGCCCCCACTCATGTCTCCCACCACCCCCACCCCCCAGCAGTGCAGGGGCACCCTCCACCAGGCCCCCACTCATGTCTCCCACCACCCCCACCCCCCAGCAGGGCAGGGGCACCCTCTACCAGGCCCCCACTCATGTCTCCCACCCCCCCCCCCGCCCCCCAGCAGTGCAGGGGCACCCTCCACCAGGCCCCCACTCATGTCTCCCACCACCCCCACCCCCCAGCAGTGCAGGGGCACCCTCCACCAGACCCCCACTCATGTCTCCCACCCACCCCCACCCCCCCGCCACCATGGGCAGCCCCCACCAGGCCCCCACTCATGTCCCCCTGCACCCCCACCCCCCAGCATCCAGGGGCACCCTCCACCAGGCCCCCACTCATGTCTCCCACCACCCCCACCCCCCAGCATCCAGGGGCACCCTCCACCAGGCCCCCACTCATGTCTCCCACCACCCCCACCACCCAGCCACCAGGGGCACCCTCCACCAGGCCCCCACCCATGTCTCCCACCCACCCCCACCGCCCAGCCACCATGGGCAGCCCCCACCAGGCCCCCACTCATGTCCCCCTGCACCCCCACCCCCCAGCATCCAGGGGCACCCTCCACCAGGCCCCCTCATGTCAAGCACCACCCCCACCCCCCTGCATCCAGGGGCACCCTCCACCAGGCCCCCACTCATGTCTCCCACCACCCCCACCCCCCAGCCACCAGGGGCACCCTCCACCAGGCCCCCACTCATGTCTCCCACCACCCCCACCCCCCAGCAGTGCAGGGGCACCCTCTACCAGGCCCCCACTCATGTCTCCCACCACCCCCACCCCCCAGCAGTGCAGGGGCACCCTCCACCAGGCCCCCACTCATGTCTACCACCACCCCCACCCCCCAGCATCCAGGGGCACCCTCCACCAGGGCCACACTCATGTCTCCCACCACCCCCACCACCCAGCCACCAGGGGCACCCTCCACCAGGCCCCCACTCATGTCTCCCCCCACCCCCAAGCCACCAGGGGCACCCTCCACCAGGCCCCCACTCATGTCTCCCACCACCCCCACCCCCCAGCAGTGCAGGGGCACCCTCCACCAGGCCCCCACTCATGTCTCCCACCACCCCCACCCCCCAGCAGTGCAGGGGCACCCTCCACCAGGCCCCCACTCATGTCTCCCACCCACCCCCACCCCCCAGCCACCATGGGCAGCCCCCACCAGGCCCCCACTCATGTCCCCCTGCACCCCCACCCCCCAGCATCCAGGGGCACCCTCCACCAGGCCCCCACTCATGTCTCCCACCACCCCCACCCCCCAGCATCCAGGGGCACCCTCCACCAGGCCCCCACTCATGTCTCCCACCACCCCCACCCCCCAGCAGTGCAGGGGCACCCTCCACCAGGCCCCCACTCATGTCTCCTACCACCCCCACCCACCAGCAGTGCAGGGGCACCCTCCACCAGGCCCCCACTCATGTCTCCCACCACCCCCACCCCCCAGCCACCAGGGGCACCCTCCACCAGGCCCACACTCATGTCTCCCACCACCCCCACCCCCAGCCACCATGGGCAGCCCCCACCAGGCCCCCACTCATGTCCCCCTGCACCCCCAGCATCCAGGAGCACCCTCCACCAGGCCCACACTCATGTCTCCCACCCACCCCCACCCCCCAGCCACCATGGGCAGCCCCCACCAGGCCCCCACTCATGTCCCCCTGCACCCCCACCCCCCAGCCACCATGGGCAGCCTCCACCAGGTCCTCACAATCCCCAATCATGTGCGTTATGGTCAGCCTCCACAGCCAAAAAACCCTACCAAGTAACCCATTCACCCACATGGAAATGGAAATTACATGTTACACCCCCAATGTTCATAAAGCTAATGAACCCATGTCCGTCACACACAATGGTTGCAATTGAATGGGAAAACACCCAACATGACATGCATGAAACCAATTAGATGATACCACACAGTGAAGTATGAAAACAAAATTGTATTAAAAAAAATAAGAATGCAAAAGAAATGAAACAAACTACAATGGCAATGAAAAAAAGATAAGCTGCATGTCCGTTTAAAAAAATAAAAACACCAAATCCTAATCCAAAAAAATTTTGTCCAAAGTCAAATCAAAAATTAAATCAATCCAATGAAGAACTATGTAAAAAACTTCCAAGGGTCCATGAGCCCAACTGAACAAAGGAAACCTACAAAAAACCCTAACTAAAATGCAACTATATACAAAAAGTGGAGCAGTGTCCGTCGACTCCAAATCATAAGAACAAACAAAGGAAACCTAAAACTAAAGAACTATATACAAAGGCGGCAGGCAAGTCCAGCGGCTCACTACGTGGTGTTCCGGGCCAGGGCATCATCGAACTCCTGTTCGATGTCCCGGAGGCAGTCCTGTTCCATGGCCCCGAGGGTCCGCAGGGACGACGCCGTGTCCTCCTCCAACCCCCTGCAGATTGCCTCGAGGCACTCGGCCCGCCTCAGGGCCCTCCGCATGGAGTTCTCTGCCCTGACCATTGTGAGCCACGCCTCTTCCGCCTGCCGCCGCTCCGCATCTATGGCGTGGCCCAACCGCTGCCACACGGAAGACACTCTCTGTCCTGGGTCCTCCTGCCCTCCGGCCGATGCCTGCCCCTTCGATGTCGAAGGCCCCGAGCCTTCATGGCTCCCACCATGTTGCTGCTGCTGCTCTGCCTCTGCCCGTGCACTGCCTCCTGCTGCCTGCACATCCTCCGCCGGCTGGGGTGCAGTCGTAGATGTGGCCACCCCTGCTGGACGTCCGACTCCCGACTGTGGCAGGGATGCCTCCTCCACCAGCCTGGCCGCACCGTCAGAGGCATCTCCACAGGGCACCCAGGTGACTGATGGGTGGGAAGATGGCACAGAGGACGACTGGCGCGTAGGGGGTCCAGTTGAGGAGGGGGTCGGAGCAAGCCCCATCAGACGGAGGAATCCGGCCTGGGTGACCTGTCCCAGCAGGCTGACGTGGTCAACGAGCCATTCGAGATGACGTGCAGTCTCTCCATGAAAAGACTGCAGGTCACCACGCATGGCCCGTTGATCCAACACCACACCAGCCAGGACAGGCTCAACCCGGACCTGGATAGCCACGTCCGCAGGCAGAGGAAGGCCAGTTGACGTCAGCTCATCCCCTGCCTGAAAACGGGTCTGGACGTAGGCATCCCTGCTGGTGCAAGATGATGCAGGGACAGGATCGGGGACAGGATTGCACACAGGCACCTCCGCGGCGGCCTGTGCTGCCTCCTGTCCCTGGTCCTGCACTGCACCACTAGCACCAGTGGGATCCCCACCTCCAGACCCCGTCTCTGGTGCTTGCACGGCCTCCTCCTCCACCAAACCCCCCACCAACCTGGATGACTCCGTGCCATCTTCCCCTGTTGGGCCCTGTGGGGTCCCAGCTGCCCCTTCTGCTGCCGAGGAGCCCAACTCCAACCTCCGCCTCTTGGACCTCCCCCCGGCAGCTGCGGCCTGGGACGCGGCACCGGACTCCTCACTCCCCGACGAGATGACAACACGGGAGGGGAGCCGGGCCTTGCGTCTCCGGCTGGCGGTGGGATCCCCGCCGCTGTGCTCCACAGCACCTTCTCCGCCCTCTTCATCAGTTGACGCTGCAGACAGGGAGAAACAAAACACAGGCATCAGGGCACTGTACAATGGACACATACACACATGACAGTTGCACATGAGTGGCATTGGCAAACCTCAGACATGTCATCACAATCCCCAACACACATGTCATTACAACTCGCACACATGAGCCATACCACAGCCATATCGCAACTGCCACCACCATCCATACACATACAACAGCATGAGCAGCCAAAGGTGAGCCCAACATCACATGCAACACAGGAAGTGCACCACACATGTACACACACCACCACATTTGCATGCATGTGTACACCTCTGCCAAGTATCGCACTGTTCAGACGGGCATCCATGTCACATCTGCCAATCAGGCTTCCACATACCGCTGTCACATGCATCCATGTTGCATCACTGTTGCACCCTTGTCAAATACACACACATGCACATGTACACAGTGCTGATACATGCAGCCGAAAACAACATACATGCGTGACATCACGGACATGTCTACTTACATACACATTCATCCAAACATGTGTGCCCACACAACTGCATTTGGCATGCAAGCCTACACACACAAGCACCATCCATGTCTCACACATTACAGCCCTCGCATGTGTCAGCCCCACGGCCCTGTGCACCCCCACCCATACTCAACCCCATACAAACAGATGTGCAACCTGCACACTACCGAATAATCACCACACGCACTGCTCACAATCAGGATGCATGTACACTCACCGCTCGACTCCAGATGGGTCTGCTTCTCTAGGACCTGGACGTGGAGCGCTGGGGATATGCGTTCCAGGACCCTCATCTGTTCTTCCGACAAGTGGCCCCGGCGCCCCTTGGCATCCGCTGCCTTCAAGAGGCGCCGGGCCTTGTTCAGGGTCCTGGACCTGAAGTCCTCCCAGCGCTTCCTGACATGTTGTAAGTCGCGGACTGCCACCCCCTCCGCGTTGATGGCAGTCACGATGTCAGTCCAGATCCGAGTCCGTCCTTCCTTGTCGGCGCGGGAACTTCCGAAGAGGGCATCATACTGCCCCAGGACTTGCTCCACCAGGACACCAACTTCGGTGGCACTGAAGCTGGTGCCCCTCTGCCTCTCTGGCCGGGGGTTGTCAGTGGTCACAGATGGTGTTTGCCCCGACATGACAACCCCAGATGCAGGAGTGGGTGGGCAACTGGGTCCTGGGGCTGGGCTGTGGAGCGATGGAATCCCAGTCGGGAGTCTTCGGTTCCAGCAGGGGTGGTCACAGCAACAGCACCCCTGGCTGATGTGCAGGCAGCAAATGGCAGTGCACGTGGGCAGCAGGCAGTCAGGCAGCAGCAGATGGCAGGTGGGAGCGTGCTCGGGGCTCTGGGGGGCAGTAGTTCGGCCTTCTGGGCAGGAGCGTGGTCTTCCGTGTGCATACGCGTGGCCAGCTTGATACGGAGTGATTTGGCACGTGAAAAATCTGCACGTCAGCGTGTAATTCGAGGAAAGGCCCTTAGCGCGTAAGCGCGTCTGCACGCATACGCATTTTCATTGGACAGAAGGCCCCTCAAGCGCAAGCGCCCCTGTGACGTGACGCGTACAGACGTGCATGCGCATTTCAGCGCGCGTGAAAAACTGCACGTCCGCGTGTAATACGAGGAAAGGGCCATGCGCGTATGCACGGCAGCACGCATATGCGATGTCATTGGACCAAAGGCCCTTAGCGCGTAAACGCGTCGCCAGCGTATGCGCGTCTATGAAGTCACGTGCACGTTGAATTGGGCACACATTTGAAAATGTTGCTTGTTAATAAAATGAAAGACACGTCCGAGTGTCAAAGCGTGTAATTGGTGGGAATGGGCCTACACGCAGAAGTGACAAAGCGTGTAATTGGTGGAAATGGCCCTAGCGCGTACACGCCGCGTAAGTGACGCTGGACGTGTGGGCCTGTATAAAAGGTACGTGTAGAACACCATTTCCTTGTACGTGCTTTTCGTGGAGAGCGAGTGGGTGAATTCTGTACTTCTTGTTGTTTCACACGCGATTTACTTCATGGCGTTTCAAGTTCGTATTCCCTGTTACCTCTGACAGCTTTTTCTCTTTTTTCTCTTTTACTGGTTTACCTGGGCCTGTTCCCTCAAACAGTGTTCCCTTCTACTGTTGTCCTGTCTCCTCAGACAGCGTACAAATCTTCTTTTGGCGGGGGTGTTGCCAACCAAACGCGCTCCTTTTTCACGCTCTTTTACCTGGCAGACGGTGAGTCACGCACGTATCTAACATCTGTGCTTGCCCCGTGTGTAGCCTACCCCTTCAGAGGTCATTCTAGGCTGCGTGTGACACGCATACGTTCATTCTTGTGTTACTGGGTGCTACAGCGTAGTGCAGGTTTTTCTTTCTGCACACGTGGTCTAGGAGGAGTTGCGTGCACGTCATCTCCCTTTTTTGGGGCTCCTGTGCGTAGCGTGACCCGTCATCTTTCCCCAGGGGTTACATTCAGCCTTGCTAGAGCACTAGGGTACAATTACCATCTGGTACCCAACCCCTTTGACCCCCAATTGCCCAGGACAATAGTTTACAGCCACTCCCATACGCACATTAACATCAGTGCCATGGCTGGGAGGCGAGGATTCCATAAGGGTGGCAAAGGTGGAAGAGCCACAAGTGGTGGCCGTGGTGGATCCTGTAGGGGACGTGGTCGTTACTTGCAGGGTGAGCCTGTCCCCCCATGTGTGGAGGACCAGTCAAGGGCACCCATAACCCCCCCCCCTCCCGTTGAGGCTGATGTGGCTGACACCATCCATGCTCAGCCCTTGTTGGACCAGCCCATTGTTGCACCAGACCTGGCTGACTCCATGGCTGACTTCCAGGTCAGCAGGCCTATGACACGTGCGCTGGTGCACGTTGATGTCATCATGCCACGTGCATCTGGGGCAGCAAGGTCATCTGCTGCCCCAAGTAGGCAGGGCGGAGAGGCTGCAGGGGCAGCTGCGGCTCCATCCACCCAGGCTCTCACACACCCAGCCAGGACAGTGTCGGTCCTAGTCCATCCTGCTGACACCATTACACTTGAGCCAATGCCTGCACCAACTCCCATGCTGAGTGTGCAATCCCACACTCCTGATACAGAGTCCACCAGGGCTCCTGCCCCTAGTGTCCAGAGCGGCGCAGGACACTCAGGATCACCACCACCTTCCAAGCGGAAGAGGAAAGTGCTCGTCTGGCACAGGCTGATGCCCCAGACAAGGCTACACAGTCCGGCTCGTCGAGGAAGCCCAGCTTCACGGATGACGAACTGAATGCACTTGTCGAGTATGTGTCCGCACATGATAACAAGATGGTCATTGTTGCAGGATCCAAGACCAAACCTGCACAACGCCAGGCACACTGGCAGACCGTTGCAGACATCGTAAGTGCCCTTGGAATCGTGAGGCGCACAGCCAATGATTGCTATAAGCGCTGGAATGACCTAAAGCGCATGGCAAAGAGTAAGCTGGCCTCAAGTCATGCCGCAACTCTAGTGACTGGAGGTGGGTCTCCAGTAGTAGACATGGAACTCACTCCACATGAGTCAGTCGCTGGGACCTACGTCACGGAGGAACAGATCCAAGGCGTGGGAGATCTGCCTGATTACGAGGCATTGTCCGGTGAGTGCACATGCATGTGTGTGTCATCCATGTGCATGGTGTGTGTGTGAGGGCTTCTGTTTGTGTGCCAGGTGAGAGTGTGTGCGCCTGAGTCGTATGGGTCAGCCATGTGCTTCATGCAATACATCCTGCGCAGCTGCATTTGGCTATAGCAGTATCCTTTCTGCCAACAGTAGACATCTAGCCCAACTGCACGCCAGTTGCCCTTGAAGTGTCACCTTGCCACAACATTGTTGCTTATTTTTCACTGTTCATTCAGTCAGATTGTTTGCATTCCACCACTTTTACTAGGCATTTCGCAGTCCTCTAGTCACATGTCTGACATGGCTATGGTAAAGTGGAGTGACTTTGTTACCTGGATATCATTTGTTCACACATGTCCCTGTGCAATTGGACCATTTTGGACTGGCAGCTCCAGGTGAAAAATCTGACCTGTTTGAATTAGAAAAGCTATTACATGCGGGAACTGGACTGAATGAATAGGTGCTGCCCTCCTCTCCATCTTCACTCAATAGCAATGGTACATGCCATCTGTGTGATGGCATGTGTGTTTCACCTGGCAATCACAGGCCAATGTGTGATTCCACTGCCAGGCAGCATGCAGAAAATGTGTTCATCTTCCATCTTGGTGTCATCAATGTGTGCCATTTGCCTCCCCTTCATACGCAGTGAGGGTGCATGCTTGGGAGGGTTTTAGTCATGTGGGACATGTGTCAATCAAGTACTGGTTCTCTTGCTTCTCAGCCCTCATTGTGTGCCATGGTGCTAATGCCTGTTTCCATTTCTTTGTTTTTATGTCTTTGCAGGGGAAGACGCACCTGATACTGCTGGGGTTGTGGAGATGGTGCAGACCCAGGAGGGGTCCGAGGGCCGACCAACCACCAGTGAGGGATGTGGTGTGGTGGTGGGTGAGAACCCACAAGTGCTGCAGGTCGTGCTCTCAAGGGGTGTCTCTGGCTGCACCTCCCCCGAGCTGTACTCAGGTGTTGATTCGGATGATGAGACCTACGTGCCGTCGCAGGTGAGTGTTCCAGGGAGGGATTCTGTTCTGTCCCACCCACCTGCACCAGGGTCAGAACCCTCAATGGGGATGTCAGTTTTGGCAGCTACGCCTTTGGTGGTTACGGATGCAGGGTTACACTCCGCGACATCTGATCCTGTTCCTGGGCCAGCAGATCAGAGGGGGAATGCAGTCCTGCAGCCTCAGGCAGTGGCGGCACAGCAAGGCGCAGTTCGCCTTGCCCCAGACAGGTGTGGTGCCCGCCGACTTGGTGGCCGTACGCCACCTGGCAATACCGCATGGGAGCAATCCATTTATGGTATGGCAACCCAACAGGCAGCACCATCCGAGATGATGGCTCAGGCCATGGATAGGGTGGCCACTTCCATTGTCCCCCCTGAAAGGCTGATGGAGCGACTACAGCAGGCAACCGACTCCATCTGCCAGTCACACAGGGAGGACATGTTGGCGTCCAACAGGGACAGGCGGACGGCACTGGCGACTCTGCAGGAGGCCATCTCCATAGAGTTCCAGGGCCACAGGGAAGCCCTGAGGCAGGAGCTCCTTCACCTCAGGACGACTCTTGTTGAGCTTGAGGCTTCAACACACCAAAGGACAGAACAGCAGCTGGAGCGTCTCACCCGTACGCTCTCAGCTGAGATGCAGGCAATGAGGGCGGAGGTCCGGGCATCCCGTGAGTTGTTGCATGGGGACCTCCGCACACTCATCCTCCAGAACGAGACCTACCACACCCGCATGCTTGCAGCCATGGAGGAGCAGACTAGGGCCTTGCGTGGGCTGCCTCCCATAGTGCAACCACCTCCGGATGCAGCTGCACAGGGTGATAATAGCGACAGCAGTGATACTCCCACAATAGGGTAGCCGTGTGGGCCATGAGCCCATGGAGATGTTTTTTTTTTTCCAGGATCCACACAGGTGGGTTTTGGTGTGCACCCTGTCCTCGGACCTCCTGGGCGGCCTCCCCAACCCCCCCGGGCCCATCAATGGGCATTTTTAATTTTTTTTTATTTTTATTTTTATTTTTATTTTTATTTTTTTATTTTTTTTTATTTTTCCCAATTTTGGTTCCTGTGGGCATACGCTGCATTGTGGCTGGGCACATGCAGGCTTCTCATGTATTTGGTTCAGATGCTTGGGTTTGAGTTACACACACCCCTCCTGCTTCCCGTTTCCATGGGCTTGCAAAGGGTGTGCCCAAGTGACATTGACGTATATGGTGACATTGGACTCCCACTACATGTGTGGGTAGTCTAGTCAATACTGTGTATACATTCCTAGTGCATATTGCTGTTGTGTTGTACACTGCATGTTGCATTGATGTGTAACTCATCATCTGTGTCTACCTCCCAATTTGCAGGTCCCTTCCTCATGTCTACACAAGGCCCTCTAGTTTGGAGATGGGGTCCTTGTTGGCAGCAGTGCACCTACAACTCTACATGGCGCCAACACTGCACAGTTGGTAGTGGTGGGAGTGCAGGCATTTCCAGGTGGTGAGACTATTAATTTATTACATTTGTGATGTCATGTTAATGGTAGTACCTGCTCAAGTTTGTTGTTGGTCCTGCATTACTGTGAGCATTTCAGGTGTTACAAGTTTCAATTAGGGACACTGTCCATTGTGACACTAGTGTCATGTTGTGGGGATTACTTTGTTTACCTGCAAATGCCATGACATGGCACGGTGTGTCGTGTGGCGGTGCTGGGGATGGGTTGGCTGACATGGCACTGTCCTCTTGTTGCATTTTGCAAGTGGGTATTCATTTTAGCTGCTTCAATGTGTTTCTTCACAAAACTGCATTGGTGGTGTCTGTGTGGGTAGGGATGCACACATTGTAACACTTCCAGGTGAACAAACTCAGGCTGATATGGTTTTCACGGTTGATTCTTCAGACATTCAGGATCAGTGTCAGGTTGAGTCATCATTGATTGTCAGATGGAATGTGCCAGGGCAGTGTGCACTCCACAGAGGTGTGATTTCTATGTGAAGTAATTAGCCACTAGCTGTGTACGGGCTGCCTCCCCCCGTGCCCTTTCCCCTCCTATGCGCAGCGGCTGTGCATGTGGTTGGGGATGTGGGGCCACCACCATGTCCACGGCCAGGCCCCGGCATGTTGCAACGTTGTGCAGGACACATGCTGCCACTATGATCCTGCACACTACTGGGGGAGCGTACAACAGCTGCCCGCCAGAATGGTCAAGGGAGCGAAAGCGTGACTTTAGCACTCCGAATGTGCGCTCCACTATGCCCCGGGTTGTAATGTGGGCTGTGTTATATCTTACCTGGGGTGGCGTGGTGGGGTTCCGAATTGGCGTCATCATGTGGGGGCTGAGAGGGTAGGCACTGTCCCCTGTGGAGGTGGTGATTAGTATCATTGGTGGGGTTGTGACCTTGCTCAGTATCTGACATGCATGCATGTGCAGTGGCATTCATACTCACCAAGCAGCCATGTATCGCCATGCCGCCCAGCTTCTAGGTCCCGGCTTATGGTGAACATCCGGTAAATGAAGCTGTCGTGGGTGGACCCGGGATAGTTGGCATATACTGAGGTGATGATTCCCTTGGCATTACATACTACCTGCACGTTGATGGAATGCCAGTGCTTGCAGTTCCTATAGATGTGCTCTGATGCCCTGGGGGGACGTAGAGCCACATGGGTGCAGTCGATGGCACCTAGCACTTTGGGGAATCGTGCCACACCGTAAAAATCCAGGGCGGCAGCATGCCTTTCTGCAGGTGTTCTGGGCAGGTATATGTGCCTGCGGACTGATGGGCGTGCAGTGATGATGTTCAAGACCTGGTGTAGGCAGCGTGACTGGGTGGCCTGTGATACCCCACCCACTATGGCACTTGTCCGCTGAAATGATCCAGTGGCTAAGAAGTGCAGTACATTGAGGACCTTCTCCAGGGGGCTGAGTGCTTGGGAGCACAGGGTGGGTGATGTGAGGCCATCCTCCCACTCACTCACCAGGTCCAGTATTATGTGTGGTGGAAACCTGTACCTCCCATACACCTGATCATCAGGCATCCCGAAAAGGCTGGTTCTGGCTGTGAATATTCTGGCCCTGACTATCCTCCTCCTCCTCCTTTGGTAGCCCACGCCCACTGCTGCTAGGAACGGTATGTTCATCCTGGGTCTGAGCTTGTTATTTTGTTAGCGCGCAAATGTATGCGTTGCGCGTGTTGTAGGCGAGCGTGTGACCCGCGCACCCCTGAAATCCAGTACCCAGTCCAATAGCGTGTGGAAATTCCCGCGCACACCGGGATACAGGTGCGCTGACGTACTTGCGTGTGTAAGTGCCCGCGCACCCCTGATATACACGTACATAGGCCAATCGCGTGTACACGCACTTTTGTCCAATTACACGCGATGACACTCTGACGTGCTGTCCAATTACACGCGATGACACTCTGACGTGCAGTCTTTCCACGTGTGCTCTGTCATCACGTGCTGTGTGGGTAACACCCGTGCGGGTCACGTCACAGACGCGCTTACGCGCTGAGGGCCTTTGGTCCAATAGAATCGCGTATGCGTGCTGATGCGCTTACGCGCTAAGGGCCTTTCCTCGTATTTCACGCTGACGTGCAGGATTTTCACATGCCAAATCACTCCATATCAAGCTGGCCACGCGAAAACACACGGAAGACCACGCTCCTGCCCAGAAGGCCGAATTACTGCCCCCCAGTGCCCCGAGCAGCCTCCCACGTGCCATCTGCTGCTGCCTGCCTGCCTGCCTGCCTGCTGCCACCGTGCCCTGCCATTTGGTGCCTGCACATCAGCCATCTGCAGGGGTCCAGTTGCTGTGTCCACCCCTGCTGGAACTGAAGACTCCCGACTGGGATTACATCGCTCCACAGCCCAGCCCCAGGACCCAGTTGCCCACCCACACCTGCCTCTGGGGTTGCCATGTCAGGCACTTCCACATCTGGCACCAGTGGCAACCCCAGGCCAGAGGGGCAGAGGGGCACCAGCTTCACTGCCACCAAAGTTGGTGTACTGGTGGAGCATGTCCTGGGGCAGTATCGTGCCCTCTTTGGATCGTCCCGCGCCAGCAAGGAAGGACGGGAGAGGATCTGGGCCGACTGTGTGGTTGCCATCAACGCGGAGGGGGTGGGAACCCGCGACGTCCAGAAGATCAAGAAGCGCTGGGAGGACTTGAGGTCCAGGACCCTCGTGAAGGCCCGGCGCCTCGTGGAGGGGGGCCGGGACCGCATGAGTTCCATCCAGATGAGGGTCCTGGAACGCGTACGCCCAGCGCTCCACGCCCAGATCCTTGAGAGGGAGACGCGTCTGGAGTTGAGCGGTAAGTGTCCAAGCATTGCTGTGTGAGACAGGGCATGTTGCGGTGTGCTGGTTCTCTGATACTTGCCTGTATGTGTGACATAGGCCATGTATGCATGTATGTGTGCAGGGACATCATGGTAATGCATGTGCGACCAGTGATGTGTGAACCACATGGTTGTTGCATGTGTTTAAATGCCACATGGGGAGCCCTATGCAGATTTTAGACATGAGAGCATGCCAGTCTCTGTTCCTGGACATGGGTGGGGGTGAGGGATGGGTGCTGATGGCAGGTACATATATGGTAGCCATGTCTGTGTGCCTGACCTGCGTGTCTGTGACTTGTGCATGCCATGGATGCATGACACATGTGTGTGACAATGCACAGATTCACTGATGCAGCCTAGTTACCCTTGTATCCGCTGTGTTTGGGGTGTATGGGGCCAGATGTGACTGAGGTGAAGTGTGTGCATGTGATAGGCATGACCCATGATGCATGTGAGTTCCATATCATTGTATGTTTCAAGAGTCCATTGGACATGTATGGAAATGTCCATGGCATGCACCATGCCTGTTACTGTGTGTGTTTTGCCTGGACTGACCCATGTGTTGTGGAGGGACATGATGGAAGTGTACTTTGACAGTGGTACTCATCTGCTATTGCTTCCTGTCTAGGGGACCATTGTACAGTACCCTGATGCTTGTGTTCTTTGTCTCCCTCTACGCAGCGGCTAGTGAAGAAGAGGGCGGAGACGGCGCTGTGGAGCAAGGCGGCGGGGATGCCCCCACGGCTGCAGCGGAAGGGGTGGGTGAGCCCCCACAGGGGCCTGCTACGGTGGAAGACGGTGAGGAGCCATCCAGGTTGGTGGTTTCCACAGAGGAGGAGGCCGGCACACGGGCACACATGGGGCCTGGTGGGGGCATACCTGCTGGTGCAAGTGGTGCAGTCCAGGGCCAGGGGCAGGAGGCAGCACAGGTCACCGTGGAGGGGCCTGTGCATGTCGCTGTCCCTGACCCTGTGAGTGCACCACCATGCACCAGCAGGGTTGCCCCGTCCCAGGCCCGTCCGCAGGTAGAGGGGATGTCCATTTCACCTGTCTCCCCTCCACCTGCGGACGAGGGGACCCGTGTCCGTATGGAGAAGGTCCTCATTGGGGTTGCGATGTACGCGGGTGCAATTCGTGATGATGTGCGTGCTTCCCGGGAGGAGCACGCACATCATCACGAAGAGCACCGTGCCGACGTGGCCCAATTGGGATCTTCCATGTTCGGGGGTTTCCTGCATGTGTCGGCCAATCTGGCGGCCCTCTCCTCCTCTGTGGAGGCTATACGCCAGTCGTTCTCCTTGCCGTCTTCCGGCCCAGATGCCACCAGGGCCCCCTGTGGACCTGCCCTGACCTATGCAGCCAGCTCAGTGGGGATCCCATCCCTGCCACAGTCGGGAGTCGGAGGTCAAGCAGGGGTGGACACCACAGCAACTGTACCCCAGCAGATGGAGGATGTGCCGGCATCATCAAGCAGGGCACGTGCACAACGGCGTCGGTGGATTCCATCAGCCTGGATGCCGTTGTGCTGGCAGAGGCAGTTGCGTCGGAGGCAGCAGCAGAGTCAACGTGGGAGGCATCATGGCTCGGGGCCATCAACATCGGAGGGCAGGCATCGGCCGGAGGGCAGGAGGACCCTGGACAGGAAGTGTCTTCCGTGTGGCTGCGTTTGGGCCAGCAGATAGGTGCGGAGTGGCGGCGGGCAGAAGAGGAGCGGCTCACGATGGTCAGAGCGGATAACTCCATGCAGAGGACCCTGAGGCGGGCCGAGTGCCTTGAGGCAATCCGCAGGGGGTTGGAGGAGCAGATGGCGTCGTCCCTGCGGACCCTCGGGGCCATGGAACAGGACCGCCTCCGGGACATAGACGAGGAGTTTGATGATGCCCTGGCCCGGAACACTACAGAGTGAGCTGCTGGACTTGCCCGCCGCCTTTGTATATAGTTCTTTAGTTTTAGGTTTCATTTGTTTATTCTTATGATTTGGAGTCGACGGACAAAGCTCCACTTTTTGTATATAGTTGCATTTTTGTTAGGGTTTTTTGTAGGTTTCCTTTTTTCAGTTGGGCTCATGGACCCTTGGATATTTTGTACATAGTTCTTCATTGGATTGTTTTATTTTTTAATTTTATTCTTTCTTCTCCATAGAGCAATGGTGTTTGGATTTTATTTTTTTTCTGTCGGATTGATTTCATTTTTAATGTGACTTTGAAGTACATTTTTTTTTGATTTGGTGTTTTTCATTTTTTGGGACGGACATGCATCTTTTCTTTTTTTCATTGGCATTGTAGTTTGTTTCATTTCATTTGCATTCATATTTTTTTAATACATTTTTGTTTTCATACTTCACTGTGTGGTATCATCTCATTGCTTTCATGCATGTCATGTTGGGTGTTTTCAGATTAATTTGCAACCATTGTGTGTGACAGACATGGGTTCATTTGCTTTATGTACGTTGGGGGTGTAACATGTAATTTTCATTTCCATGTGGGTGAATGGGTTACTTGGTAGGGCCTTTTGGCTGTGGAGGCTGACCATTACGCACATGGTTGGTGATTGTGAGGACCTGGGTGCAGGGGGACATGAGTGGGGGCCTGGTGGGGGCTGCCCCTGGTGGCTGGGGGGTGGGGGTGGTGGGAGACATGAGTGGGGGCCTGGTGGAGGCTGCCCCTGGTGGCGGGGGGGGTGGGGGTGATAGGGGCCATGAGTGGGGGCCTGGTGGAGGGTGCCCCTGGATGCTGGGGGGTGGGGGTGCAGGGGGACATGAGTGGGGGCCTGGTGGATGGTGCCCCTGCACTGCTGGGGGGTGGGGGTGATAGGGGACATGAGTGGGGGCTGCCCATGGTGGCTGGGGGGTGGGGGTGATAGGAGACATGAGTGGGGGCCTGGTGGGGGCTGCCCATGGTGGCTGGGGGGTGGGGGTGGGTGGGAGACATGAGTGGGGGCCTGGTGGGGGCTGCCCATGGTGGCTGGGGGGTGGGGGTGGGTGGGAGACATGAGTAGGGGCCTGGTGGGGGCTGCCCCTGGTGGCTGGGGGGTGGGGGTGGTGGTAGACATGAGTGGGGGCCTGGTGGAGGCTGCCCCTGGTGGCGGGGGGGTGGGGGTGATAGGGGCCATGAGTGGGGGCCTGGTGGAGGGTGCCCCTGGATGCTGGGGGGTGGGGGTGCAGGGGGACATGAGTGGGGGCCTGGTGGAGGGTGCCCCTGCACTGCTGGGGGGTGGGGGCGATAGGGGACATGAGTGGGGGCTTGGTGGGGGCTGCCCATGGTGGCTGGGGGGTGGGGGTGATAGGGGACATGAGTGGGGGCCTGGTGGGGGCTGCCCATGGTGGCTGGGGGGTGGGGGTGGGTGGGAGCCATGAGTGGGGGCCTGGTGGGGGCTGCCCCTAGTGGCTGGGGGGTGGGGGTGGTGGTAGACATGAGTGGGGGCCTGGTGGAGGGTGCCCCTGGTGGCTGGGGGGTAGGAGTGATAGGGGACATGAGTGGGGGCCTGGTGGGGACTGCCCCTGGTGGCTGGGGGGTGGGGGTGATAGGGGCCATGAGCGGGGGCCTGGTGGGGGCTGCCCCTGGTGGCTGGGGGGTGGGGGTGGTGGGAGACATGAGTGGGGGCCTGGTGGAGGCTGCCCCTGCACTGCTGGGGGGTGGGGGTGGTGGGAGACATGTGTGGGGGCCTGGTGGAGGCTGCCCCTGGTGGCGGGGGGTGGGGCTGATAGGGGCCATGAGTGGGGGCCTGGTGGAGGGTGCCCCTGGATGCTGGGGGGTGGGGGTGATAGGGGCCATGAGTGGGGGCCTGGTGGGGGCTGCCCCTGGTGGCTGGGGGGTGGGGGTGATAGGGGCCATGAGTGGGGGCCTGGTGGGGGCTGCCCCTGGTGGCTGGGGGGTGGGGGTGGTGGTAGACATGAGTGGGGGCCTGGTGAAGGGTGCCCCTGCACTGCTGGGGGGTGGGGGTGGTGGGAGACATGAGTGGGGGCCTGGTGGAGGCTGCCCCTGCACTGCTGGGAGGTGGGGGTGGTGGGAGACATGAGTGGGGGCCTGGTGGAGGCTGCCCCTGGTGGCGGGGGGGTGGGGGTGATAGGGGCCATGAGTGGGGGCCTGGTGGAGGGTGCCCCTGGATGCTGGGGGGTGGGGGTGATAGGGGCCATGAGTGGGGGCCTGGTGGGGGCTGCCCCTGGTGGCTGGGGGGTGGGGGTGGTGGTAGACATGAGTGGGGGCCTGGTGGAGGGTGCCCCTGCACTGCTGGGGGGTGGGGGTGGTGGGAGACATGAGTGGGGGCCTGGTGGAGGGTGCCCCTGCACTGCTGGGAGGTGGGGGTGATAGGGGACATGAGTGGGGGCCTGGTGGGGGCTGCCCCTGGTGGCTGGGGGGTGGGGGTGGTGGGAGACATGAGTGGGGGCCTGGTGGAGGCTGCCCCTGGTGGCGGGGGGGTGGGGGTGATAGGGGCCATGAGTGGGGGCCTGGTGGGGGCTGCCCCTGGTGGCTGGGGGGTGGGGGTGATAGGGGCCATGAGTGGGGGCCTGGTGGGGGCTGCCCCTGGTGGCTGGGGGTTGGGGGTGGTGGTAGACATGAGTGGAGCCTGGTGGAGGGTGCCCCTGCACTGCTGGGCGGTGGGGGTGGTGGGAGACATGGGTGGGGGCCTGGTGGAGGCTGCCCCTGCTCTGCTGGGGGTGGGGGTGGTGGGAGACATGAGTGGGGGCCTGGTGGAGGCTGCCCCTGGTGGCGGGGGGTGGGGGTGATAGGGGCCATGAGTGGGGGCCTGGTGGAGGGTGCCCTTGGATGCTGGGGGGTGGGGGTGATAGGGGCCATGAGTGGGGGCCTGGTGGGGGCTGCCCCTGGTGGCTGGGGGGTGGGGGTGGTGGTAGACATGAGTTGGGGCCTGGTGGAGGGTGCCCCTGCACTGCTGGGGGGTGGGGGTGGTGGGAGACATGAGTGGGGGCCTGGTGGAGGGTGCCCCTGCACTGCTGGGGGGTGGGGGTGATAGGGGACATGAGTGGGGGCCTGGTGGGGGCTGCCCATGGTGGCTGGGGAGGGGGTGGTGTGAGACATGAGTGGGGGCCTGGTGGAGGGTGCCCCTGCACTGCTGGGGGGTGGGGGTGGTGGGAGACATGAGTGGGGGCCTGGTGGAGGCTGCCCCTGGTGGCGGGGGGGTGGGGGTGATAGGGGCCATGAGTGGGGGCCTGGTGGAGGGTGCCCCTGGATGCTGGGGGGTGGGGGTGATAGGGGCCATGAGTGGGGGCCTGGTGGGGGCTGCCCCTGGTGGCTGGGGGGTGGGGGTGATAGGGGCCATGAGTGGGGGCCTGGTGGGGGCTGCCCCTGGTGGCTGGGGAGTGGGGGTGGTGGTAGACATGAGTGGGGGCCTGGTGGAGGGTGCCCCTGCACTGCTGGGGGGTGGGGGTGGTGGGAGACATGAGTGGGGGCCTGGTGGAGGCTGCCCCTGCACTGCTGGTGGGTGGGGGTGGTGGGAGACATGAATGGGGGCCTGGTGGAGGCTGCCCCTGGTGGCGGGGGGGTGGGGGTGATAGGGGCCATGAGTGGGGGCCTGGTGGAGGGTGCCCCTGGATGCTGGGGGGTGGGGGTGATAGGGGCCATGAGCGGGGGCCTGGTGGGGGCTGCCCCTGGTGGCTTCGGGGTGGGGGTGGTGGTAGACATGAGTGGGGGCCTGGTGGAGGGTGCCCCTGCACTGCTGGGGGGTGGGGGTGGTGGGAGACATGAGTGGGGGCCTGGTGGAGGGTGCCCCTGCACTGCTGGGGGGTGGGGGTGATAGGGGACCTGAGTGGGGGCCTGGTGGGGGCTGCCCATGGTGGCTGGGGGGTGGGGGTGGTGTGAGACATGAGTGGGGGCCTGGTGGAGGGTGCCCCTGCACTGCTGGGGGGTGGGGGTGGTGGGAGACATGAGTGGGGGCCTGGTGGAGGCTGCCCCTGGTGGCGGGGGGGTGGGTGTGATAGGGGCCATGAGTGGGGGCCTGGTGGAGGGTGCCCCTGGATGCTGGGGGGTGGGGGTGCAGGGGGACATGAGTGGGGGCCTGGTGGAGGGTGCCCCTGCACTGCTGGGGGGTGGGGGTTATAGGGGACATGAGTGGGGGCCTGGTGGGGGCTGCCCATGGTGGCTGGGGGGTGGGGGTGGGTGGGAGACATGAGTGGGGGCCTGGTGGGGGCTGCCCATGGTGGCTGGGGGGTGGGGGTGGTGGGAGGCATGGGTGGGGGCCTGGTGGAGGCTGCCCCTGGTGGCGGGGGGGTGGGGGTGATAGGGGCCATGAGTGGGGGCCTGGTGGAGGGTTCCCCTGGATGCTGGGGGGTGGGGGTGCAGGGGGACATGAGTGGGGGCCTGGTGGAGGGTGCCCCTGCACTGCTGGGGGGTGGGGGTACAGGGGGACATGAGTGGGGGCCTGGTGGAGGGTGCCCCTGCACTGCTGGGGGGTGGGGGTGATAGGGGACATGAGTGGGGGCCTGGTGGGGGCTGCCCATGGTGGCTGGGGGGTGGGGGTGGGTGGGAGACATGAGTGGGGGCTTGGTGGGGGCTGCCCATGGTGGCTGGGGGGTGGGCGTGGTGGGAGACATGAGTGGGGGCCTGGTGGAGGGTGCCCCTGGATGCTGGTGGGTGGGGGTGCTGGGTGACATGAGCAGGTGTGCAGGGTTTTCCCCTGTGGTGTGTGCTGCCTGCAGGGGCCGTGGAGGGTGTACAGGGAATACCTGGGAGCACACAGCCAAATTGCGTGTAGAATTTCCCGCGCACAACTGAAATCCACGTACCCTGACAAATCGCGTGTGGAACTTCCCGCGCACCCCTGAAATCCACGTACCCGGCCAAATCGCGTGTGGGACTTCCTGCGCACCTCTGAAATACACGTACACGGCCAAATCCCGTGTGGAACTTCCCGCGCACCACTGAAATCCACGTACCCTGACAAATCGTGTGTGGAACTTCCCGCGCACCCCTGAAATCCACGTACCCGGCCAAATCGCGTGTGGAACTTCCCGCGCACCCCTGGAATCCACGTACACGGCCAAATCGCGTGTGGAACTTCCCGCGCACCCCTGAAATCCACGTACCCGGCCAAATCGCGTGTGGGACTTCCCGCGCACCCCTGGAATCCACGTACACGGCCAAATCGCGTGTGGAACTTCCCGCGCACCCCTGAAATCCACGTACCCGGCCAAATCGCGTGTGGAACTTCCCGCGCACCCCTGGAATCCACGTACACGGCCAAATCGCGTGTGGAACTTCCCGCGCACCCCTGTAATCCACGTACCCTGACAAATTGCGTGTGGAACTTCCCGCAAACCCCTGGAATTCACATGCCCTGCCAATTCGGTGTGAGACTTCCCGCGCACCCCGGTATACACGCACACGTATTTTTTGTCAGCGGGTGTCCGTGTTTGTGGGTACCCCTTTGCACGTCATTTGTCCTGGAGGGCCACAGTATGGGACATTCATCATGGCAGTATATAGGTGCTATTTTTTGCCGCACCTTTTGGCGCACATTTCTTACAGGCGCAGAGACGCTACCGCCTGCTTTCTTGTGGAGGTCGTGTTTGTGCCTGAGCGCTGGTTTGAGCGTGCGCTTTTTTGCCCTATTCTATTCCATGAATACGTGTTGTAGGCGAGCATGTGGGCGTTCCGCGCACAAGTACCCTGTACTTCCCCCGTGACGCCCACATTTTGGCAAGTTGTTCCCCATTCCGAGTGTTACGCCCCGTGTTCCGCCTACTTTTGTTGCGTGCGCCGCGCTATGTGCGATTTTCGCTGTGGCCTGTGCGATTTTCGCTGTGACCTGGCGCACGCAGTTAGATGGCCTGTGCGCTAACGTGCGCCGCGCACTTTATTATCGCACATCCGATGGTTTTCTCGCGCACGGCCTTCCATGAATCGATGTGCACTGCTTTTCGTGCGATTTTCGCACTTGCACTGCGATTTTCGCTATTCCACTGCGATTCGCACGTTTTTGGCCACTAGCTCCGCACTAATTATTCCATGAATCGGCAGTATGCAAACCTTTTCATGGTGCATCTCGAACAGGAGTTCTTACAACAACAATCCCTCAAACCACTAACATACCTGTGCTACATTGATGACATCTTCTTATTTTGGACAGTAGGTGAAGACGACTCAGAAGGGGTAGAGCGCCATTTTGAAAAACTCTAAACTGCTGTAGAGAGATTATGTGAATGGATTCAAAGAGGCGCCATCTTGGAATATGTCGGGAAAGCCGAGTATGGTACTTTTTCCACTTGAGCCATAAGGATCAGGATGTATTCCTTGCACTGGCCAGCTTTGAGCCAACGTCCACCCGTCCAATCACATCAACAAAGTCAGAAGATTCCCCTATAGGACTATTTCTCACCAACAGCTACCGGACACTACTGACCCGTTATGCATGAGGGGCAGAGGACACCCACAATGGAAATCTTGGGCGTCTAAGCTCAAATGTTTGGCACCAATTACCGAGCATGAAACAAGCTAAGATAATAGCAGACACTGCACTGTCCAAAAATGGGTACTGTTTTCTTTAATTTTCCACACTGTATGCAAGCCAGGAATCCATTGTGAAGCTTCGGGCATAGTGAGGTAACATTGGAGACTGCATCATTTAAACCTTAAAGCACATTTTTGTAGTGCCAAACTGTATACCAGCCAGAAAGCCTTAGCTGCTATATTGGAATCACTAAAACACCCAGACGCTACTTCGAGGCTGAAAACACTTTTTAAATGTTTTAAAAAATTACCCCATTTCCTAATTATGTGTTTTCAAACCTCTCACTCCAATACACCTTTTAAAATAACATCAGTCATTTTAGGAAACTGTCAAGTCCCACCTTAAGACTGCTTGCACCTAGTTTAATGGTTACATGTGAAAATAATCAGTATTTTCTCCTTGTTTCTGTTAAATGCAACTCTCAGGGTGTGTATTTTGTTCAAGCCCTTGTGTCACCTACTTCCAGGAGTGTTTATGAGGTTGTAGATAAGAAAGACATTTCAGGCCCACATTCCATTAAGAGGGCCTCATTACGAGGTGGGAGGTAAGGGATTATTGGCACCGGTAAAGGCACCGGTGCCGGTAATCCCTTACTTCCCTACTACGAGTTCCCTTTGCAGGTCCTTTCTTATGCCTGGTTTTTGCAGGCGTTAAGGATGGGACCCGCAAAGGGACTCTAGAGCTAATAACGGTACCGCAATTTGCGGTACCGGTATTAGTGTCTTATGAGGGCTCAATGGGAATGGGGAATGGCCCTGGTGAATGGGGAATTAACGGTCCCTCCGACCTCGGAATGGACCGGTAATTGCTCCATTCAGCAGGCGGAGTCGGTAGGGTTTTGGAGGCAGCCATGGAGCTAATAGCTCCATGGCTGCCTCCAACCTCGTAATGAGGCCCATTCTGTTCTTCCAGCCAATGAAAGTTTCCTTTTTTTCATGTTGCGAATGATCTGTGCTGTGGCTTTCATTTACAAATCATTTCACTCTGCACCATCTGATGAAGAGGTCTGCGGGACTTTGTGAGCTAATGGTTTGCTCCATCTCTGCATAGATTTTTCAGTTAGTCCAATAAAAGGTATCAAGATCTGCAGCTTGTGTGATGGAAACAAAAGAGACTTGAAGCCTTTCCAGTGAAATTACAGCTATTGCGATCATCTGTCAAAATGACAAGGAGCGAGGTGTGTCTTGCTAATAACGCGTTGCTCATACTTTAAAATCATAACAATAATGTCACGACGCCCATAAGGAAAGGAGCACAATATGGAGGAACTGATAGGTTTCAGAGATTATGTGCTGATGGATTTTCATGGTGCAAGCCTCTCACCCAGGGGTGTTATGGGGCTGCCCAAGGACATCCTTTAACTGTCTTCAATAATGGAATGTTTTACAGCATTGCGTGGGGTACAAGTGGGTGTACTTTATGATCTTATAGATGTATGTGGCCTTTTTATTGTGTTTTTATGAATGATATATGATATGATATGGCATTTATAACGCACCTATACACAAGTGTTTCAAGGCGCGATGAGGCAAGGGAGGGGAACAAAGGGAGGACGGATAACAATTCTACTAGGCCAGGTGTCATTCAGATCGCGCAAGTGTGTGGGAAGGGGGCAGGGACAGTGCAGAACATGAGAATAGATAATAACAATAAGTAAAGTGCCGGCCAGCATGTGGCAAGTGCATGGGTAAGTGCAGACATCAGGTGTCAAGAGCAGGTAGGGGGACTGTAGGGATACAGAAAAAGTCCCCAAGTGCGGGGGTTGCCAGATGGGCAGTGCAGGTGTGTGACGCTGGCGGTGGAGGGACCTGGGCCCGAGATCAGAGGGTGTCCAGGTAGCCAGTGCAGTTCCAGTTACAACCAGGAGGTCTACCCGGACCATGCAAATGCTTATGGTCAAAAAAAGCGATAGGTTACGGATAGAAGGACTGGGCCCTAGTTACATCTGATGTAGGGTTATGGTAGTGCACTGTGTGAGGGCTGTTATTAGAGACCAGGATTAAGTGGCAGATTCATTTTTTAACAGTAGAGAATGGAAATACCATTTTATAACTGAGATCTTTAGTTTTTAAAAGGTGCAAGAAGTCATTTCTCTTTTCTGGTCAGTGATTAAAAAGATGATTGTGGGGCCTAACAGGGCTGGATATTCATGCAGGCTTAGAATAGCAGAACATTCAAAAACAGACAAAAATATGAAAATCACAAATGAGGAGGAAACATTAAGACTGCATCTTGACACATAACACAGCTCATTTGGTCAGGGGTGACTAGAGGAGGAAAGCAGCTGGCCTTATTTGTTTGTAATATAAGAAAGGAGATTAATTATTCATGTTAACTTGTTTTGATTGTCAGAATCAGAATCTGTTTATTCGATTATTATTACAATAATAAAAACACATTTAAGTCACATAAAACACACTTAAAGCGAACATTAAACATATTACATCTAAATTCCTAACACTTCACTCAATGCTGATCTATGGCTCCATCATTTTTTAGCCTTTTGATTATGTATTCCTGGCCGGGACCAGAGTAGAAATGAAAAAAGTGCCTTTCTAGGGGTGAATTAGCAAAGGTCTCAGAGAACCCTAGTACACTTGGTTCTGCTACACATTCACCAAGAAGGGAATCAGACGTGGAAAGATGTTGCAAAGGGAATTCCCCGAAAATATTGAAAAAAAATCAGAATGCGCAATTACTGCGCATTCAGCTTGCAACAAAGAATTGAATCCCATAATGACGAACATGGGGATCAGGGATGTCCTCCGCTCCCAATGTTCATGAATATGGGCTTTGTGTGTTGTGGCGGGTTCCCCGCTTCCAATGCCATTGGAAGATTGGAAGCGGGGGACAATAAAGAATAACAAAAAACAGAGAAAAGGGGACCCTGCGGCGTCAGCTCCGACCTATGTTAGTGGGAGGGAACTGATGCCGCAGAGACACGGGGAGTCGGCGGCACACTTCTGTGTGTGCTGCTAAAAAACTATGCAGGGGAGGGGTAGGGTATGCTGGATGCTGGCTACCGTGATCTAGGTGATTACTGTGCAGCGGGTTTTTCTGAATCAATATTTCTGGAGTCACAATTTCCCGATGAACAGTACTCACTTAAGTCTGTTGCAAAGACCTAGGGCAGTAGGCCTTCTCAGTGTAAAACACTGCACAGCCTTTTTTTCTGGCCAGCATAAAGCTAATGCTAAAGGCAAACATGGCCAACTAGTGGAAGACAGCAATGAAGAGGAGGAACAAGTTGCTGTCAGAAGCTGAAGACGGTACGCAAGGTGAATAACATGGAAGCAAGAATGCAATAACGAGATAGGTGTTCCCAGGCAAATGAGTAGAAAATAGAGAAGTGCCTACTAGGTTGGGAGGATGTCTCCCGGGACAAAAAAAGGGAGAACATTTCAAGGATTAAAGAGAAGGGGCTGGGGTGTTGTCAGTCATATAGTGTGTCCACCAAAGCACTTTACATCGATCATTTGTCTATACATTTAATATTCCCCGCCAATAGTGGTTATCATTGATCAACCTCAGAAGGATAAACGGCTGAGACAGCCTTGCAAGGATTCAAACCTGGGACCAGCATATCACAGACATATCTCAACAGTCAGTGCTTGACTCACTGAGCTATCTTAACAGCAACCAGAACCCACACGAAAGAAAGGCTAATTCAGAGCACAGAAAGGAAACCCTGTTTGGCTTTGGGATGCCTGTATCACTCTTGATGTGGCAGGATTGTTATGCTATGGTAAGCTAAACTATGCTCTCTCACACATTTAGGCCTCAGATCCTCCATTTTGGCTTTGCCTAAGGCCTCCTTCTGCACTCAGCTCCTCTGACAAGCCCAAACTCTGCCTCGTGCAGGTTAGACCAAGACCCTGTAACAAGGCAAAGGGACACGTCAGACCTGCTCTTCCGTTTGCTCTCTACAAGTGTAGCATTAGCACCATATATGGGAGATAACGGTAGCGTTTCTGCAAATGCTGCTTTTCCATATGACAAAACAATGTACCCAGCCCATGAACCGGCAAGGCTTTGTCACAAGGTTGCAAGTCAGATTGTTGACAGCCACATGTCTGCAATGTCATGCCAAGTGCCACCCACCATTGTGAAAATGCCATAGTATATTAATGGTTGCTTATGGTATGCGTGTGTAGCACCTGCATGAAGTTCGGAAATAAAGTGCAGTTGCACGGCAGTCACTGTACCCAAGCTCATGAGCCTGTACTTTCCCCTATTTCGAGGCTTGCTAGTGATCCTCCAACCTCTGCAGCTGGCACCTCATCCATGTTTGTGGAGGCAGTTTCCACACTTCTCCCCATTCCCTCTGGGCTCTTTGTGTCTGACTTGCAGACTCGCTTGATTTTGCCCGCGACTAATATCGGCATGTCAAAAGCACTTATTTCCAAAATTACCGCTTATTTCCATAAACCGCACTCTGGTTCAGTTGAACTCCCCCGTTCTGATACAAGAGGTCCCTCCCCCAGGTCCTGAGTGATCAAATCCATCAGTGATAGTGGAGGAGAAAGTACAAAACTCTTTTAATTACTCGCTATTTTACCAGTGGTGAAAAAAAAGGCAAGGAGGTCAGAAAGGGACTCAAACAAAAAAAAAATCAATCAGAAATCTTCATCAAATACGTGAATCTGTGGTTCCAGAAATGTTCTCTGTGCCCTGACTGAGAAATCTACGGGCCCAGAAAGGGCAAGAATTCCTGGCAAGAAACCTAAAGAACTAGAGAGTCCAGTTCCCAGCATCACTGCGGCTCAGCCTATCGTAGAATCGGCACAGCCCTTTAACTGGACGGAGGAAGACCTAAATGTATCTACCTATTCCTTTGAGAGTTGCATGGCTCGTGAGCCCATGGTATCTGGCGCTCACCCTGTAGGGCCACCAAGTTCAGAGGAAATTCAAGCTCCTATAGTGCATATTTTCCATCCTTCGCAAATTTCTTATCTGAGTAAAGTGGCAGCTTCAGAATTGACAAAACGTCCTGACTGTCCCCCATCCCCTCATTTTTACAATTTAGAACAAAGAAGAAATATGGTGCGCCAGAAATCCTTAAAGCTGCCAAACTTTTTGGACAGGCAATGGCCACTTTTAAAAAGCTCTCTGTACCAGCACAGATGTTTGCTCTTAAACCGCCTTCCAATCTCAGCGGATTTTATGGTGTTACATCGAACCCATGATTGTAATTCGCTTGATGCTATTCCCTCTGTGCAACAAATTGAATCGAGGGACATTGATCAGGTGGAGTTTTGTAGTGATAAATACCTAGGCCAAGTTTTTTTTGCACATTAAAGGCATGGTCTAGTAAAAAATGTTATTTAAAAAATAGATAGGCAACATAAAAAAAAAATAAAAGCATTCTCTTTTTTAAAACTTCCTATGTAAAATTTTGAGCTATTCAAGCTCAAAATTCGCAAAAGCAAGCACACGGGCGCATCCATTTTGTGAAATGGATGCCCTCCTGTGCTGGCTTTTGCTTTTGCGGCACTAATGAAGGAAAAGCCAGCCAGCTGTAGTATACAAAAGCTACCGCTGGGTGGCTTTCCCTTCATTAGTGCTGTACGCGGAGGACGGGGACCGGAGACCAGAGCAGGAAAGCTGCAGCTGAATCTCGGTAAGTGCTATTTACTACTATCTGGGGGGTTTTTTCTAAGTTTTCCGGGCTGGAGGAGCCCCGAAAACTTAGAAATAAAACCGCAGCTTTAAAAACGTTGTATTTATGTTTGCGGTCGCTTTTGAAGCGACCGCAAACATAAATACAACGTTATGTGCGATTTTTCTTTCCAAGTTTCTCAGGCTCCTCCGGCTCAGAGGAGCCTGAGAAACTCGGAAAGAAAAACCGCAGCGTTTTCCAACACAACCGCGTTGTGTTTCTTCCTGAATCTGCTTTCCCATTTGGGGATCTCGGGCTCCCGGGGAGCCCGAGAGCCCCACATGGGAAAGCAGATTCAGGCAGAAACAACGCAGCATTGCGGAAAACAACCGCGTTGTTTCTGCCTGAATCTGCTTTCCCGTTTGGGGCTCTCGGGCTCCCCAATGGGAAAGCAGATTTAGGCAGAAACAACGCAGCATTTAGCATTTCCCATTTGGGGCTCAGCTGTAGGCAGAAACACTATGCGGCATGTAAACGCTGCGTTTTTTCTTTCCGAGTTTCTCAGGCTCCTCCGAGCCGGAGGAGCCTGAGAAACTTGGAAAGAAAAACCGCAGCGTTTTCCAACAAAATAACGTTGTATTTATGTTAGCGGTTGCTTCAAAAGCGACCGCAAACATAAATACAACGTTTTTAAAGCTGCGGTTTTATTTCTAAGTTTTCCGGGCTCCTCCAGTCCGGAAAACTTAGAAAAAAAAACGCAGCTAGTGCTTATTTTTTAAAAAAAATAAATAGCACTTACCGAGATTCAGCTGCAGCTTTCCTGCTCTGGTCTCCGGTCCCCGTCCTCCGCGTACAGCACTAATGAAGGGAAAGCCACCCAGCGGTAGCTTTTGTTTACTACAGCTGGCTGGCTTTTCCTTCATTAGTGCCGCAAAAGCAAAAGCCAGCACAGGCGGGCATCCATTTCACAAAATGGATGCGCCCATGTGCTTGCTTTTGCGAATTTTGAGCTTGAGTAGCTCAAAATATTACATAGGAAGTTTTAAAAAAGAGAATGCTAGTATTTTTTTTTATGTTGCCTATCTATTTTTTAAAGAAACATTTTTACTAGACCATGCCTTTAAGTCTCCACTTGTAATTGTAATTGTTTATTTGTGAAGTGCTTATACACAAGTCAAGCGCTTCAAAGAGGGAAGCGAACAAGGTAATACTGTCGTCATTCTTAGGCCTTGAAGATTCTGAATGATCTAACAACCAAAACTAACATACTAGGCCAGAGGCATATCTACTAGTGAAGAGCATGACAGAAGATGAGAGGAGAAAAGGGGGGGACATATAGATCGATAAACTACAGTACTGGTTGGCGAAGGTTTCAGATTGATAGATGGTTGGTAATCCAATGTGCCTATGCATGAGTATTTCAAGCACGACCAAGGTAGGGGGGGTGAGAGCAGAGGGAGGACTCGACAGACAAACTTGCTAGGCCTAGAACATTCAAGGTTGAGTAAGTGGGCAGAAAAGGAATTGTGAAGGAGGGGGACAAGTGGGCCCAGTCCAGCAGGGGCCAGTGTTAAGTGCAGAGTGGTTGCCCCTATCATGGGGCATATTGCAATAGTGCCAGGCACAGTGCCAAGGCCCGGAGGCAAGTGCAGTACTGGTGGGGCAGCCTGGGACCTGTGAGGTTCTGGAGGTGCACCAGACAACCAGTCAGCTAACTGAGAAGGTGGGAAAGAGAGGGAGAGGGGAAACAAGCTAAAAGAAGGAGGTTATCTGGGGAGGGGGAGAGAGAAAGAGGAAGAGAAGAGGAAAGTCTTGAGGAGTTTCCAGAACTTGAGGAGGTCTGGCTCAAGATGAAGAGAGGTAGGAGGGCTATTCAAGAGGGAGGCACCTGCAGAGGGTAGGGATCTACTCCCAAATTTCTTTTTTGGAGAAGCGGCTCACCCGCAGAGATTTGGAGGAGGCCGAGCAAAGGGCTCTAGAAGGAGAGTATTTGGGAAGGGAGCATTGTAGCTAGTAAGGGCCCAGGCCCCAGAAGGCCTTGTGGACTATTCAGAGGGTCTTGAACTTGATCCTTGCAGCCACGGCCAGCCACTGAAGAGATTTCAGCGCCTGAGAGATGCAGCCCTGGGCTTGAGGCTAAGGATAAGTCTTACAGTTCTGTTCTGGATTAGTTGAAGAGGTTGGAGAGTAGAAGTAGGAAGAGTGAGAAAGAGACCGTTGCATTAGTCAAGTCTGGTGAGAACCAGGGCTCTGGAGACAATGAACCTCTGGGGGAAGTTGAGAAAAAGCAGAATATATCTGAGGAGGTGCAGCTGGTAGTGGGACTTGTTGGACATGTCCAAGATGTGGGAAAGTGGGAGCAGGGGTCCTAATGAGGACAACTCTGGCTTGCTGGCATTATGGCAAAGGTTTTTCGCAGCACACTAGGACTGAATTGCGGACAGACAGTAAGGAATGAGCGAGGATGAGGAAGAGGCTGAGGGAAGCCTGAAAGAGAGCTTTGTGTCATCCGCCTTACACCGAAAGTTGGAGGTTACATTAAAGACCCAAGATTTGATCCCTGGGGGACACCACACGTAGAGAGAGTTATAGTGGAGAGGAAGGACCCAAGTTCCACCTGGGAAGGACAGTCAGAAAGAAAGGACACGAGTCCCACCAGGGCCTGATCTGTGATGCCCAGTGCATCACGGAGACGGAAGATCAGGATATTGTGGTTTACTGTACTCCTTCCACTTACCGGCACATATGACCAAGACTCTGAAGCCCTTCTCCAAATACTCAAACCTGGATGGCAGCCAATGGACTATTCCTCAATGGAGACAAAACAGAGATCATCCTCTTAGGTCCCAAAGAAATACTTAACAAATTGAACCAACAATACAGCAACTTCATCATTGACAACACCACCATCCTCGTCTCCTCCTCAGTAAAGACCCGTTGGATCTATCTTGCCTCCACCTTGTCCATCAACAGACAAGTCAGTGCCATTGCCTCCACTTCTGCCCACACCACGAAACTAATAAACGCCATCAAACCATTCCTCTCTAACCAAAACTGTCTCTCCATTGCCCGACCCACTATTGGTGCCAAGTTAGATAACTGCAATGTTCTCCTTGCAGGCAGTTAAGAAAAAAACCTAAACTGGCTCTAAACTGTCCAGAATAACGCGCTCAGAGCAGCACTCAGCATCCCCAGAAGAGACCACATCACACAAGCTAGACGAAATGCCCACCGGTTAAGGAAACAATTACATTTAAGTCTCTTACCTTAACTCACAAATGCATTAGCCTTTCGGCCCACTCCTACCTATCCGAAACCATCAATACAGACACCTCCACACGCCCCAGAAGAACGCACCATGCTAGCCAACTGCGCATCCCGCCCTTCAAAAGGACTAAAACATGAGGTATGGGCTTTCCTCACCTAGCCCCTAAATTATGGAACGCCTTGCCCAATGCCCTTCGAGCTGAAACCTCCCTCACCACCTTCTGCAAAAGTCTCAAAAGCACACTTTGCAACTGACATTCCCACTGCTACCTTGCCAACGCACCCCCTTATATTTACTGTAACTAAGTATGTATAAACGAACAGACCTTCTTGTAATTAAGATTGCTTTTTGCCTGTATCTGTAGACTGTTATGCTCCCTGTAACCAGATTTGTTCACTGTAACAGCCCCACAATGCCTCAGCGCTGGTGTGCGCTATGTAGATGCAAATGAATAAATAAATAAATAAATAAATAAATAAATAAATAAATAAATAAATACCTTCCCTTTGGTTATTAGAATCTACAGTGTTGCCCACACTGTAGGAGGCATTGAGTTCACAGTGGGAGTACCGCTGTGAGAAAGGTGCTTGGGGATTATCAGCTCACTGGACACCAGGCCTGATCTTCTAACCAGGCTTCCAACAGCCATCAAACACAAACTAAGGATAAATGATTGGATTTGAAACACAATTGCAATATAAAACCTATAAATGTATTTATCAAGAGTGTTTTCCAATGGGATTGTGCCATTATAAAACATGTCTGTGAATCAGGCCCAACACCTGTAAACCAGCTAGCTAATTATTTGAGGAAATGTCCTAATGCGGGATTTCTGAATACATTTTTAGGAGTTTGTTTTAATTTATTTCTAAAGATGGAGGTTTTAGGTGCTTGCGCCAAACTGGATAAGAAGGACTGTTGTTGCAGATTTTGTGAA